>NC_081357.1:41018516-41356016 GCF_030684315.1 Stegostoma tigrinum
CTTGATAACAGTAAAGAGAAAATGTGCAGGATCATGAGCATAATTGTTGCCTTACCGGCATTCCGAAAACCTTAAATACTAAATATTCTTGCCAGATGTCTATATTTCACCATTTCTCCATTTAGCAAGTGCAAGGAGCCGTCTTATGACACAGTGGTGATGCCCCTCTCTTTGGAGTCGGAGACTCAGGTTCAAGTCCCACTTGCTCCAGAGGTGTGTAATAACCGCTGAATGAGTTGATTAGAAAAATAAGTTTAACAATTGCAGACATGTACTTTCCTAAATTTGTAGCCCTAATTATTATCAAGTTGTTATAATGTTTGTTGCCACAACTTCTACAAAATGTAATGATTCTGCCAGTTGTGGTTGATCACCAAAATGGTAGCCAAAGCAGCAAATGGGACTAAAATAACTACAGAAGTTGCAACTTTTGATGATATGGTGCCTGCCACGAACCATCAAAATGTTAACAACTTCTTCATTAACCAAGAGATATTAGATATTTTGCTTTCTTTATTTAGTTTACAAATGATAAAATGCGCAAAATGGTTAACTCTTGTTATTGGATCTGTAAAACTTACATCCTCAAGGTGAAAATAATTGTAGTTTAGATATAATGAGCTACTGATACATTTGGGATTAGAAGAACTTAATGTTGCAAAGGATTTAAATTTTATAAGTAACCAGCATCTTTGTTAGAAGTTCACTACTCACCTCCCAACAGCTACAAAATGCTGTTTAGAAAATGAATTTCATGAATGTAGTAAATGTATGTTGCCGTATTGATTTTGAAAGGTCTTGTTCATTTTGGACAGAAATAATTTTGATTATAATGTGTGAGATGTACATTGGACAGCAAGACTTCATTGTAAAACTGTCTTTATGCCAATTTAGTATTGTGATTTCTGCGTAATGCACAACATCATGGTTGAAATAATGACATGGATGCTTAAGTAATTGTATGAGACATCAATAATATTTATAGATTATTCAGCAGAATAAACAATCATCATCAGCCTTGTTGTGCAAATTCTCTGGGATTTAAGCTTTGGGCTGAGGTCACAATTTCTCATGTTTAATCTCAGCTGTCAAATGCTTCCCCCATTTGAAACAATCATTACACTGCCTTGCAAGTAGAGAACCCAATGCTGGTTGAAAGGCCCCACTTGAAATCTGTCATCAACCCTGTTGAGTTGGATCCTCATTTGTTCTGGGTAATTAATGGACTAAAAACGTTAACTCATCCCACAATCAGGTAGGACACTGGTTTAGCTTCATTTCTGTGAAGCCAGAAGAATCTGAAATAATTCAAACTGTATAAGTAATAATCCAAATGACTGCCAGTTTGGACTCCCCCCTTACCATACCTCCCCCTTTCCCACCTAGAGTCATAAAGTCACACAAAATGGTAATAAACCCTTCAGTCTGACTTGTTCATGCCACCCAGATATCCTAAACTGAACTACTCTGATTTGCCTGTTCTTAGCCCATATCCCTTTAAACCTTTCCTATTTATGTACATGTCCAAATGTCTTTTAAATGTTATAATTGCACCCTCTTCTAACACGCTGTGGCTGCTCATTCCATACTTGCACCACCCTCTTGTGTGAAACGCTTGCCTGTCAGGTCCCTTTAAATCTTTCTCCTCTCACCTTAAACCAGTGCCATCTAGTTTTGGACTCCCTATCCTTGGAACAAGACCTCGGTCGTTCTCCTTATCCACACTCCTCATGAATTTATAAACCTCTATAAAGTCACCCCTCAGCCTCTGACACTCCTGCAAAAAAAGTTCCAGCCTATCCAATCTCTCTTTATAACTCAAACTACCTCAGATCTGTGTGCCAGCTTTGCGTAAGAGCCAAACAAAATACCTAAGGTTTTCATTGATGAGATGCATCTGATGCCCATCTGCTCTCTGCTTCATACAAATGTTTGCTCCAGAAACCAATGTTCCCTGAATTTGTCTCCATATCTTTCAACCTGTATTACACGTGATAAGATAGTTATTTGGATCTACAACGGTCCAAACATCCCACTCATATCAACAAAGTAATTTAGTCCTCATCAATGTCAAGTAAACAGATGTTGGTTTGCAACTTGCAGATACAATATTGTGACAAGTGTTTAATTATATTGATATTTTAAACCGGTCAGAAAAACCGATTGAGCCACCGAACTATAGTACAGTGTTTGCATCATATCTATTATTTGCTTGTAGGTTGGTGAAACTTGTAATAAATTTCTTCTTATTTTTGTATACCCAATGGGGAAAAAATGCTCCCGATTTCTTCTTTCAAAACGGTAATTTCTTAAAACTACTAACATAGCCTGGTTGTTTTTTGCATTAATTCGATTTAAGTCTATGTGGCAGGTTGCTTCGGGGAGCATGTGTCATGACCTTGTGTATTCTTAATATATTATTAAAAATGTAGTTTTTTTTTAAAGAAGCCCTATGAATTCCAGATTGTACAAAACACAAAAATTGATTGTGGAGAATTTTTTTTTATTTTTGCTGTGAATTTGGATGTAGAGGGAGTAGCAAATAAATCAACATTGGTTTAAAGTTCTCATTTCAATGTTACATTGACTTGAGGATAGATTACTACAACAATTTGCATTTATATAAACAACCACCTGTGATTCTCTAGCATCTGTAACATCCTAAGCTAGCACTTCTGTTTCGCTGCCAGTCAGTTTTTATCTCAACAACTTTGACAAAAATGCCCTCGGGTTACTTGGTCATTATGGTCATCGACGCTAACAGCGCAAAATGAAGCCATTCAGCCCAACATGTCCATACCAGTCAAGAAAGATCTGGAAACACTAATTCCATTTACCTGCACTTGGCACATACAAGCCAATTGCAATACAAGTGACTATCTAAACACTAAAATGTTAAGAGTTTCTGATTCAGCCTCTCTTTCAGGCAGTGAGTTCCAGATTCCCACCACCTTGATTCCTCCACTAATGGAGAAAGAGTGCTATCCTGTACAACCTTTCTATATCCCTCGTCATTTCAAGCACATCCATCGATCCCTTCCCTTGACCTTTTCTGCTCCAAGGAAAACAATGCCAAAACACAGACAGCATCCTGGTGAGGTTCCTCTGCATCCTCTCCTGTGCAGTCACATCCTTCCTATAATGCAGAACTGCATGCAGTACTCCAGTTGTTGCCCACACTGTATTTTATACAGTTCTAGCATTGCCTCCTTGCTATTGTCTTCTATGCCTTGGCTAATGAAGGCAAGTATCCCATATGCCTTTTCAGCCAGCTTACCTATCTGCCCTGCTAGCTTCAGGGATCTATGGATAAGAACACCAAGTTCTCCCTGATCTTCAGTACTTTTTAGGTACCTACCGTTGGATGTAATATGTTGTCTTTTTAGTGCTTCCTGAGTGCGGCACCTCACATAGTTTGGATTGAATTCCATTTGGCGTTGTTCTGCCCATCTGACCAGTCCATTAATATCCTCCTGCAGTTTACAGCTATCCTCCTCACCATTTACCATCCTATCAATATTCATGTTATCCATGAACTTCTTGATCAGACATTTAAGACCAAGTAATTAATGTGCACCACCAACAGCAAGGCCCCAGCAACAAGCCCTGCAAAACCTAATGGAAACAGGCTTGCAGTTAGAATTGCCCCTGGACTACCCACCTCTGCTTCTTGCCACTAAGTCAGTTTTGGATCCAATATGTGATTTTGCCTTAATTCACAGGTTCTTACTTTCGTGATCAATCTGCCATAAGGGACCCGAACAGAAGCTTTACTAAAGTCCATATACACCACATTACGAGCATTACCCTCTGACCTTTCTGGTTACCTCCTCAAAAGATTTGGTCAAACTTGTCAAAAATAAGATTCTTCACAAGTCTTTGCTCAATATCACTGATTTTGATATTGAAACAATATGTGGGTTTTGAAAATTACCACCAAGGACCCTATGAAAACTCCTCTTTTGCCTTCTTCAACTGGATGTCATGTATCTCATCTGCGTCTGCCAAAGATTTTTAAGGCTTTTGTTCATTCGCAGGATGTGGACATTGTTGCTAGGTCAGCATTTAATGCCCTTCCCCAATTGTCATACAATAATAAATACAGCTGTGATATTCTCCTCAATCAGTAACGCAACTCTTACGTCCTTTTTGGATGTAAGTTTGCTCGCTGAGCTGGAAGGTTCGTTTTCAGACGTTTCATCACCAGCCTAAGTAACATCATCAGTGAGCCTCCGATGAAGCGCTGGTGTTATGTCCCACTTTCTATTTATCTGTTTAGGTTTCCTTGGGTTGATGATGTCATTTCCTGTTCTTTTTCACAGGGGATGGTAGATTGATTTGGAGCCAATGTGTTTGTTGATGGAGTTCTGGTTGGAATGCCATGCTTCTAGGAATTCTCGTGCATGTCTCTGTTTGGCTTGTCCTAGGACGGATGAGTTGTCCCAATCAAAGTGGTGTCCTTCCTTATCTGTATGTAAGGATACGAGTGATAGTGGGTCATGTCGTTTTGTGGCTAGTTGATGTTCGTGTATCCTGGTGGCTAGCTTTCTGCCAGTTTTTCCAATGTACTGTTTGTCACAGTTCTTGCAAGGTATTTTGTAGATGACGTTTGTTTTGCTTGTTGTCTGTATAGGGTCTTTTAAGTGTGTTTTAGTGTGTTGGTGGATTTGTGGGCTACCCTGATGCCAAGAGGTCTGAGTAGTCTGGCAGTCATTTCCGAGATGTCTTTGATGTAGGGGAGAGTGATTATGGTTTCTGGGCACGTTTTGTCTGTTTGTTTGTCGGAAATGACTGCCAGACTACTCAGACCTCTTGGCATCATGGTAGCCCACAAATCCACCAACACACTAAAACAGCAGCTAATGAACTTAAAAGATCCTGTACAGACAAGCAAAATGAACGTCATTTACAAAATACCTTGCAAGAACTATGACAAACACTACATTGGACAAACAGGCAGAAAGCTAGCTACCAGGATACATGAACATCAACTAGCCACAAAAAGACATAATCCACTATCACTAGTATCCTTACATACAGATGAGGAAGGACACCACTTTGATTGGGACAACACATCCATCCTAGGACAAGCCAAACAGAGACACGCACGAGAATTCCTAGAAGCAGGGCATTCCAACCGGAACTCCATCAACAAACACATTGATTTGGAGCCCATCTACCACCCTCTGAGAAAAAGAACAGGAAATGACACCACCAGCGCAGGAAATTACATCACCAACCCAAGGAAACCTAAACAGAAACAGAAAGCGGGACATAACACCAGCGCTTCACCGGAGGCTCACTGATGATGTTACCTAGAATGGTGACGAAACGTCTGAAAACTAACCTTACAGCTCAGCGAGCAAACTTACATCCAGAACCTCAACCTGAGCTACAAATCTTCTCAAAACACGCTAACATCCTTTTTACATTCCTCTCTATCGCTGCTGAAATATCTAAATTTCAGAGCTGTCAGTCCTGCCCTTCTTGCAATCAGGTTTCTGTAATGTCTACCACATCATAGTCCCCTGTACTAATCCAGGCTCTAAGCTCGTCTGCATTATCTGTCATACTCCTTGCATTAGAACTTCATATTGACAGTCGCCAGTGGTCCTGCCAGTTGTTCCTATTAGACGTATCTGATTTAGCCCTGCTCTTCAAACACTCCACATGCAGGCTTATTGGTCTGGTTCCCACACTCATTTAAACCCTCCTGATTGCACTATTGTTTCAATATCAATATGTGGGTTGTCCAACTGAGGTGGGGGTCATATTATACCTTGTATTGGGGAATCAGCCTGGCAAGGTGATCGAAGTTGCAGTAGGAATTTTGGAAATGGTGATCATAATTCTGTAAGTTTTAAGACTGTTATGGAAAAGGGCAAGACTAGACCTTGGGTAAAAGTGCTAAATTGGGAAGTGGCTAATTACACGTATGAGGCAGGAACTGGAAAAACTGGACTTAAGGCAGCTGTTTGAAGATAAATCCACATTTGACTTGAGGGATTCATTTAAAAACCAGTTAACTAAAGTTCAGGACCAGAACGTTCCTGTGAGGATGAAAGATAAGGATGGCAAGATTCAGGAACCGTGGATGATGAGAGATGTTGTAAGTTTAGTTAAATGATTTTTAAAAAAGCATATGTAAAGTTTAGGAAACAAATCAAACAAGGTCCTTGAGGAACATAAGGGAAGCAGAAAAGCACTTAAACAAAAATTAAGAGGGCTAGAGGAGCCATGAAATGTTATTGGCCAGTAGGATTAAGGAGAATCCCATACATCTATTGGGAGCAAGAGAATGACTAAGGAAAGGATAGGTCCACTCAAGAACAATGGATAAACATTGAGTGCAGCTACAGGAAGTGGATGATGGTTAAGTTTAGAGAAGGGTTGTTGATACTTTAAGGCATGTCGATATTAGGGAGGTGGTGTTCAGCAGCTTGCAAACTATTTAAGGTAGATAATTCCCCAGGCCCTGATGGAATCTGTACTAGGATACTGAAGAAGGCAAGGGAGGAGATTGCTGGGCATGACAGAGACATAATGTCTTCGTTAGCCACAGGCGAGGTCCCAGAAAAGTGGAGAATAGCCAATGTTTCTCCTTTGTTCAAGACAAAACCAGGGATAATCCAAGATACTTTAGGCTGCTGAGCCTAACATCAGTGGTTGGGCAATTATTGGAGAAGATTCTTAGAGACAGGATTTACTTACATTTGGAGAAGAATGAACTTATTAGTGCTAGTCAGCGTGGCTTTACACAGAGAGGTCTCATCTCAAAACTTCATTTAGTTTCTTGAGGAAGTGACGAAGATGATTAATGAGGATAGGCAGTGGATATTGTCTACGTGGACGTTACTAAAGCATCTGACAAGCCTCATGGTAGGCTGGTCCAGAAGATCAAATCACATAGAATCTATGGTGAATTGGCAAGGTGAATACAAACTTGACTTGGCCATATGAAATAGAGGTAGTTGTGGAGAGGTGCTTTCCTGATTGGAGGTCTGTGACCAGTGCTATTCTGCAAGAATCAGTGCAGGAACCTCTGTTGTTTTTGACTTGCATAAAAATGTTATCTGATCAGTAAGTTTGCAGATGACATGGAAAGTAGTGGAGCTGTGGATAGTGAGAAAGATTATCAAAGGATACAGCAAGGTATCATTGGAAAGTTAGGTGGAAAAATGGCAGATGAAGTTTAAGCTGGACAAATGTGAGGTGATGCATTTTGGGAGGTAAAATGCAAGAGGAAAGTATACTGCAAATGGACCCTTTGCAGCATTGATATACAGAGGGACCTTAGAGTGTAAGTCCATAACTCCCTGAAAGTGGCAACACAAGTGCATAAGAAGTTAAGGAAAAGTGGTAAAGAAGTTATAGGGCATGTTTGCCTTCATTGAGTATAAAAGTCAGCAAGTCATGTTGTAACTCTAAGACTTTAGTCAGGCCACATTTGGAGTACCGCGTGCAGTCTGGTCACTGCACTAATAGGAAGGATGTGGAGGTTTTGGAGAGGGTGCAGAAGAGGTTTACTGGGATGTTCCCTGCGTAGGACTGTGTAAGCTACCAGGAGAGGCTGGAAAAACTTGGATTGTTTTTGCTTGCGTGTTGGAGGCTGAGGGGCTAATGTGATAGAAATATTTAAAATTATGAGGCATGGGTAGGATAGTCAGAGTCTCTTTCCCGCAGTGGAAGTGTCAAATACTAGGGGTATAGGTTTAAGATGAGAAGGGCAAAGTTTATGGAAGATATGTGAGGGAAGTGTGCTTTTTACACAGAGGGTGGCAGGTGCCTGGTATGTGCTGCCAATGGAGGTGGTAGAGACAGATATAGCAAAGCTTAAGGGACATTCAGACAGACACAGGAACAGACAGGAGATAGAGGGATATGGATCATGTGCAGGCAGATAGGATTAGTTTACAATAGTGTCATGGTCAGCAAAGACATGGTGGGCAGAATAGCCTGTTCCTCTGCTGTACTGTTCTGGCTCCCACCATGCCAAGCACTCTCAAATTCTTAAAAATAGATTTTAAAGACCACTCAAGGTTTTCCTTTGCTTTTCAGATCAATGGTTTCTCTTTCTCTCCTAAATTAGCTTTCTTAAATTCCCTTTTTATCCCCACACTTTTGTACTCCACTAGGGGCTCTGCAGTATTGGGACATTACTATCTGCCATTAGCTTTTTTTCTTAATCCCAACCTTTAATGCCCTTTGACACCCAGGACTCTCTATTCTGGGTTCCACCTTTGTCTTTATGAAAACATTTTCTCATTTAATGCAACCTACTACTCTCTGACATTATCAAAAGTAGCTGTCTCAGTCAACTTCGATCAAATTGTATCTTAGCAGAATTAGCCTTGCCCCAATTTAAAGCTTTTATTCCTGGTCAATCCTTATCCCTTTCTATAACTATCCTAAATCTAACTGAGTTGTGGTCACTAAATCCTGCCTGGGCTGATTTCCAAAAATCAGGTCCAGATCTGCCCCCTCCTTTGTGAGGCTTTTTATGGACTGGCTAAAAGGTATCCTGGGAACTTTTTTCCCTCTCCAAACCTTGCACCGCAAAACTATCCCAGTTAATATTTAAGTAAACAAAGTAAGCTATACTATCTTATTATTTTTACATTATCTCTCTCTCTCTCTCTGACTGTCTTGGGGCCAATGGTACACACCCAACACTATGTTTCCTCCTTTTTATGATTTTTACTTAAACTCATATGGCCTAATTTTATGATCCTTCCAAGATATTCCCCCTTCTCATTACTATATTGGTTTATCGATCAATATTGTGACCCACCCTGCACCCCTTCTGATCTATCTGACTGCCCTGTAACCAGAAGTGTTGAACTGCTAATCCTGCCCATCTTTCAGGCAAATCTTGCATATAGCTATAGTATTATATTCCCACATGACTGACTATGTCCTCAGCTTGTCCATCTTAATCCTCAGGCTCCTTGCGTTGAAATATATTTCATTCAGCCTTGTTAAAACCACTTCTTTCTTGCCTAGCCTATGCTACCTTGCTTTTCGAATTCATGTACTGGTATTTCAACTTCTAATTCCATCTCAGCTTTGTCTCCCCTCTCGGCTACTTGAGGATCCTATCCTGCTACCAATCTATTTTAAATCAGCATTTAGCAAATCTCTGTGAGGATACTGGGTCCTAATCACGTTTAGTCATCACTTGTACAGGTCCCCAGAAATGGTCCCAATGCCTCAGAAATCTAAAGCCCTCCTGTTGCACCATTTCTCCAGTCACATATTTATCTGCTCTTTCTTTCTGTTCTAATACTCACTATTGTGTGGCACTAAGTAATCCTTTGTAGTTCCTTACAGTCTGCTTTCAGGACCTCATTTCTCTTGCTTCCTATACCATTAGTCTCACATGGACCACGAAATGGCGTTGCAGAACGCTTTCTCTGCAGTTGATCCATGATATTGTTGAGCCTGGCACCTCGAAGCAATATTCAGCAGTGGCTTCTGAAGGAGAAGTCAACATCGGCATGACAGTTGGCAGGTATGAGACCTCAAAGCTTAAAAGGTAAAGGGAAACTATACACTATCCTGTTATCACTTCTATGGCTGTAAATACACCCACTGCTAATGAATCCCCTGTCACTATTGCCTTTCCACACTCCTTCCTTCACTACGAACCACCCACAGTCTTGGCTTGGGCAATAAATTACAGACACTTTATTTGAAAAGCAATGACTCAAGTGAAAAAATTCCGCTTTTATTGACATTCCCACTTAACAGCCTCTGCATAATCACAAATATCTTTCAGACTCCAGACCACCTGTGAAAAATGGCTGTGGATATACAGCCTCATCATGGTTAGAACATTGTTTTGTTAGACTAAGAACTGCAGGTACTGGAGATCTGAAACAAAAACAAAAAGCACTGGAGAAACTCGACAAGGCTGCCAGCACCTGCGGGGAGAAAAACAAAGTTAACATCCACCACGGAACCAAGTGGGAAAATCAGCCTGAAAATTTAACAGTGAAATTTTCACACCATATATTACAAAATTTATACAATTAGTTTTCCTTTCTCTCCCATACAGTTCAAGAAATCAGTACTTTGAAATAAAGTCTGTATAAATACTATGAAAGGAGCAGTCTTTTATAAGCTGTACTTCTTCAAATGATTAATTGCACCCAACTGTAAGGAGGTTGTACAGTTCACAAAGTAGCCTGTATCCTATTCTAGAGTATCATTAAATTCACCTCCCAAAATGTTACATTTTGATCTTGCACACCATGAATCACATATGACTACCCAAACATCATAAGGTCATTTTCCAGCAAATGATTTTAATTCTTTCCAAATAATAGTTTCATTGTAAATGATGTGATGAAGTCACTACTGGCAAATTAATGAAAAGCTTTCCTCAAAGCCCAGAACATATGTTCCAGACAGGTATCAGCAGGACTGTGCAAGTGTTCTGGAAAATCTTAGCCATCTTTGCTTTGCTTTTTGTTTATTTTGCTAATCGAAGCATTTTTTCTAGCTCCTTAAGTTGCAGATTTCCATGAGTGAGCATCATTCGCACTGTATCCTGTATTGGAACAGAGATCAAAAGTTTTAGTGCATGACTGGAATTATAGGAATGTTATCTTAAGTAGTTACGTATAGAGAGTTTAAAATAAAATTTATTACAGATACTTAAAAGGAATTTGCATTTCTATGGTGCCCACCAAGCTCCCAAAACAGACAGAAGCCAGTGAATTATTTTTGAAATCCAATCACTGCTTCGACAAGCAGCTGATGTGTGAACAGGAGGGGCTCAGCTAACTGACAAGTTAATCTGACTTAGTAATGTTTACAGATAAACACAGGATTGGACATTGCAAGAACTTTATTGCCACATGAATAGCAGAACTTGGCTTTTTGTCACAGCTGAAAGTTGAGATCTCTGACGCATTTTACTTAGTATTTGTTACCAAGGTGGTGAAGAGTATGCATGAATTGGAAGACAGGAAGTTAGAACTTGTTGGTTAAAAAATGATTTTCGGGAAGTGTGCTGTGTTCCCTTTAAGAGCCTGTGATTGGAACTTTATAAATGCAGGTGCACAGAGGGTGCCTGAATGGAAACATTCTGTACAGAACAGCCAAGCAGCATTTTTCCAAGACAACAAGTTTGAATTTGGCCAATTAATTTAAATGAAGCACCTCGATACAGAAAGCCAATTGAGCTTAAATCTGATTGGTTTAAGGTTGTCAACATAATCATAAGAATTTGATTATGTTATTACGAGTATAGAAGTTGAGGACATTTGGAAAATCAGGGAAAGCCAGCAGCCAGAGTTAGCACCATTCAGCTCTCAGAGAAAGCCCATCTAATTAATCACAGGTACCACGGTATTTAGGCTCAAAGTCCTCACTGAAGAAATTGTAGAGACAAAACATCACTGACAGCAGCATTAGTGGAAGAAGGTGTTTGTGAAAAGTGGAGATGACAGAATATTCCAAAAGACAATCTCTCCAAGTTCGCACAAAGTTATAACTCACTGTTCTCTTATTAATTGGGTTTATATTAGTGGGACTTATCTTCATTTAAACAGCATTCCAGTAGAATTTAGGCCAGTTAGGAAGGGGGAATTGTCGGTTTGTTAATAATTCTGTTAATTTGTTCACTGTTGAGTTAAATAAGTAAATTGTTTCTCGTCATTTTTAAATGGAGATCAGGGATGGCCTTTCTTTTAACCATTCTTCTAATAGATTATGAGGGGAAAGGCGAGCTTCTCTGGGTGTTCCAGGGATAACTATTGGAGGGGTGCCCTTACTTTTGTCACACCAGATTGGGGCTTGTGTTTAAGTTTAGTTATTAGAGGGGTTCAGCCAATCCCCCTCCGCAACAGTATTAGTGTTATGCCTGACTGTATTATGTCAAAAACAAAATGCAACAGTTGTTGGAGATGTGAATTTTTCTGTTGGAGATGGGAATCTCCTTGAATGCCTCCTCTGCCTTAGCAGTGCCACTGAGCAGGACCTTCTGGAGAAAATGTTGAGGCAAGCCTTCCCAAGGTGGAGACAGAGGTGGGCTGACAGCTAAGCCGTCAGGTTAAAAGATGCCACCATTCCCAGAAACATCTGCCTCATCCATGAAGTCAAACCTAAAGATTAGTGATGGCCTGCCTCATTCTCACAACTCCCATCCATCAGTCAGAATGAACATCTTTTGGCACTTGGAAATCTTTAGCAAAAGCTTTTAAACCTCCGGGAGCCATCACAAGTCACATTCTCCAGTGACGGTAATCCAATTTGTGGATTATCCATCTCACTCACTTTCCAACTTACTAACCTCAGTAGCCAGCACATCATCTGCCACTATTCTCACGATCTTCAGCATGATGCCATCATCAAATACACGTTGCCTTCTTCTTCCTTTTCCGCATTCTGAAGCGATCATTCTCTCTGTCACACCTTGTGCACTACTCAGTCACTCAAACACTTCCTCCCTCTTTCCTATTACAACTTTCCATGCAAGTGCAGAAAATACAACATCTGCCCTTTAACCGTCAGAGGTCCCAAACATTCCTTGCAACTGAAACAATAATTTATTTGTATGTTCCATTCTGTGTGCCATATTCACTGTTCACAATATAATCTTCTCTACAATGGTGGCAGCAAACAGACAGGGTGACCGTTTGCTGGGATGCCTTCATTTGGCCCACAAGCAAGACCCTCAACTTCTCGTCATGTGTTATTAAAATTCTCCACTGTGCTCCCATTACTACAATGTTCCAATGATGCTCAATGTACAGCTGAGGAAAAGCACAAACTTTCTGCTGAACACTAATGTGTTGGCCTAATGTAGTCAATAGTGAATTCACCAATCTTGGTTCATAGCCTCAGTCTCCATTTTGTTTTTTTTGTGTGGTTTAGGTTTTTCTAGTTTCTTTCTTAATATATTTACTTGGTGGCCAGCCTGCTGCCCTTAATAGTTCAGCTAGACAATATTTTGTTTCTTGTCCAATTGCCACTCCCTTTGATTTTACATAATGAAACATTTAATCTGTTCTGTTCTTCATCCAATCATGGAGCTTCCTTTTTGTTCTTCTGCAGTCATCTCCCACACTCCACGAAAGCAGGTTACGTTTCTAACTCTTAGCAGTTTTGCTGAAAAGTCAGACTCTGTGTCTCTGTTCACACAAAGAGTCAGATCTACTGTTTACAGGACTTTCTGCTTTCATAGTTTTTCAGCCTCTGTTGTACTTAACTTTTGTATACAAAGGTCTCTAATTCACAAATGAGACCAAAACAGGGTGGAAGCAGAGAAGAAAGTGCAAAAAGCATTGGAAGACATGTGGGAGAACAATGGGAGGTGAAATTAATAGGGTTGAGGTATCCAGCTGCTTATTTGGCTCTGGTTGAAGATAGTTTGAGATCCATTAAAGGTTAACTGATTTTATTAGAAGAGTGTCAAGAAGCTTTTTTGTCTGTTCTCCTAAGGGAGGAGAAAGAATACCTCCAAAGTTGAAAAGCAAAGGACTTGTTTCTTTAGTGTTCCAAGACTGCTCGAGGTGATTTACTCAAGTTTCATAAAGTGTAATTTACACGAACTCTCAAATGTGTGTTGAAAACATGAACTTAATTTCATCACCCCTCTTCCTCTTACGTATGCAACTGTACTTTGCTAGATTTTCAAAACAGAGTTACATTCCAGCACAGTTTCAATAGTTCCAGAGTATGATAAAGTACCCTGTTATTTCTAGTTCATGATGGAATACCAACTAAAGAACCTGTACCTTCACAAACCCCATTAACACCAAGATAATTGTTCAGAAAGGAATACAAATATTAAATATTAAATGATTAAGCCAGATTTTTATATAACACATTAATGTAGAAACAAACAACATTGCATCTTAAAACTGAAATACATTCATAAAAAACAAACACAGGTACAGCAATTTTTTAATATTGAAACTGACAGAGATATGATGAATATACACAATATTTTGTCAGTTAAGATACTTCACCAGCACTGGAAGCCAGTGGCAATTTTGTAGTTTCAATGCTATAATTTATGATTTCATTGTTATCCAGTAAATATTGTTCTGTACCTCTGACATTTGTAGCATCACACTTTAGGTATTAGCCAGGAAAAGCAAGGAAACTGATCGTATGCTTTCCAAGATATATATACACACAAAAGCAGCCAAAACCTGTTTATGTAGCAGTAACCTACTTCATCTGTAGCATTCTTGTTCTGTTTGAATTCTTGTCTTGCCCAATTCTTAAGATATTGTTTATCTCCTTCATTTGGAATTTGATGAATTACTTTCAGTATCTTCCTGTACAAAGTCAGAACCTTCTGTCGATGCAAGAACTAGAAAATGACAATTAACATAATCAGACTCAATTTGTAATACCGAGTAAAAACAAAATAACATATGCTCATTTTAAATAAAGCATGATGTTCTTTTTGCAAGGTACATTTTTCCATTTTTGATACTGACATCGAAGACTATAATTTAGATTACATGCAGAATAAAATTTATTCTGCTCCATCAAATTCAAATTCAACCTCAGAACAGCAACTTCTCCATATAATTGGAATCACTGGACAATGCCAGTCTCATTGCCGGTCACAGACGAACAAGGATGACAAACACAGTCAGAAAACTTTTAGAGCCATCCAGTCCATCAATTCATAAAGTCAGCATGATTCCAGAACTGAAACAGGTCAGCCAGCCTGCTGGGTCTATGCCGGCTCTTGTCAGATCTATGCCAGCTCTTGCTTGGAACAACTCATCTATTCCACAACTGACCCCTTTCCCCTGCATTTTGTCTCTCTCCAGCTAATTACCAAAATCTTTTTTGAAAATCTCAATTGAATCTGTCTTTACAAAAACTTACAGGCTGTGTGTCCACATCATTCACTCGCTGCAGAACAAGTTTTCGCTGGTGTCTTTTGTGAATCCCATTAAATCTTGTGTTATCAGCTTCTCAATTGTTCTGTCAACTGGACGTTATCCCTGTCTAGTCTGTCCAAACCCCTTATGACTTTAAACACTTCTATCCAAAATTTTCTTGATCTTTTCTTCTGTTATCTATTTACACATGGTGGCTCTCTGAAAAAGCTAACTGCTAAGTCTCATCTGTGACGAGTTTCCAAATTATGACTTGCAAAAATGTATCCTGTCTCAGTGAGGCTAAATACCAGGTTTACATCCTGTTGAACAGGGTTATTATAGCGACAACCTTCCAGTCATATGATATAAATTCCATATCGAAGGATTTTAAATGATTATTGTAAAAGCCTTTGCAATTTCTTCTGCTTCCCAGCTGCATTCTAGATAACTGAGTATCAGAGCTTAGTGTCTTTTAAAATGCTTCTTATTAATACTTCCTTGACTATAACTATCTGAAAATAATTCCAGGGCTTGTGACTCAGAGGGAGGGACACTACCGCCGTGCCACGGGTGCTGGCTGCAGTCTTCTCCGAAAGTGAGCAGACACAGCGTCGAGAAGGCGGATGGAGCTTAAACTCGGACCTTCCTGCCCAGAGGTAGGGGAATAGGGGTCTGCAGGGGAAAGGCTCCTGTTTCCGTGCTCGGAAGCGGAGGGTCCCCGGGATTGTCTCCACGCTCTGCTCCCATTGTGATGTCACTGAGTTTGGAACGCGGGGTGAACGGGCACGCGGCTCTCACCTGCCTCAGGCTCAAAGCACCAGGCAGTAACCTGGCCGCCGCCATCTGCATGTCGCACCTTGATGCGCTCACAGGCAGGCCCCACCTCCACCCCGGGGGCGGGGACAGCTCAGACAGACGCTTGAGGCCAAAGGAAATGCTGTGGATTCCGGAAGACCTGCAATGTAAACAAAAACACCCCGCAGCAAATGATATCGGTAAGAACAAAAGTGAAGTAAGGCACAGGAAGAGGCCCTCTATAATAAGATAATAAAATGTGAGGCTGGATGAACACAGCAGGCCAAGCAGCATCTCAGGAGCACAAAAGCTGACGTTTCGGGCCTAGACCCTTCATCAGAGAGCTCTCTGATGAAGGGTCTAGGCCCGAAACGTCAGCTTTTGTGCTCCTGAGATGCTGCTTGGCCTGCTGTGTTCATCCAGCCTCACATTTTATTATCTTGGAATCTCCAGCATCTGCAGTTCCCATTATCTCTAAGAGGCCCTCTAACCCTGTGCCGATCAACATGCCCTGACTAAACCGGAGGAAAACCTTCTGCCCTTAATCGGTCGGTATCCCTCTATTCCCTCCATATTCATGTCCCCATTCAGATGACTCTTAAATGTTTTTAATATGCCTGCTTCCACCACCTCCTCTGGTAGTGCATTCCAGGTTGCTACTGTAAAACCTTCCCTCGCACATTTCCCATAAACTTTCTTTCTCTGATCTTGAACCTGTTTCCCCTTGTAAATGAAACTTCAGCCCTGAGAAAAGCCTCTGTCTGTGGGTGTCATAATTTTGTAAACTTCTATCAGGTCTCCTCTCAGTCACCATCTTTGCAGTGAAAACAGTTCCCTAATCTTTTTAACCTTTCCTCATAGCCAATGCCCTCTAGACCTGGCAATATCCTGGTGAAGAGATAGTAAGAACTGCCGATGCTGGAATCTGAAATAACACAGTATGGACCTGGAGGAACAATCCTATCAACATCCCACCGAGCTTGCCCAGCCCCACCCTCCACTATTTATTTCAGAACTCCCTTCCCCATTTCTGAGGAAGGGTCCTAACCCAAAACGTCAGTTTTCCTGCTCCTCTGATGCTGCCTGGCCTGCTGTGTTCATCCAGCTCCACACTGTGTTATCTATTAATATAGAAGGTGAACTTTCTCTGCCCTCTGTCCAAAGCTTCCATGTCCTTCCTAGTAATGTGACAACTAAAACTTTACATAATACTCCAAATACGGCCTAACACATGTTTTATATAGCTGCAACATGGTTTCTCGAGTCTTCTACTACATGCCCCGGCCAATGAAGGCAAGCATGCCATGTGCCTTCTTAATCACTTTAGCCACCAGTGTTGCCATGTTTAGGGGAACTGTCGACCTGCAGACCAAGGTCTATCTGTATATTACAGGTTCTGCCATTTACAGTATAATTCACACCTAAATTTTATCCTCCAAAATGCATCACCTCACATTGGGCTGAATTAAACTCAGTCTGCCATATCTGTGCCCAAGTCACCAACCTGTCTATATCCTGTTGTATCCATTCACAATCGTCTGCACTATCAGCAACTCTGCCAATTTGCTAATCAGATCACCCATGTTTTCCTCCAGATCGTTTATATGTAAACAAGAGGACCTAAGACTGTTCTGTGTGAAACATCACTTGTTATTGGTCTCCATTTTGAAAAACACCCTTCCACTGCCACCCTCTGCCTTCTATGACAATACCAGTTTTGTATCCATCTAGCTAGCCCACCCTGAATCCTATGTGGCTTTAGTTTTTGTACTAATCTGCCATATGGGACTTTATCAAATGCCTTACTAAAATCCATATAAATGACATCCACAGCCTTTCCCTTATCAGTTATCTTTGTCACCTCTTGAAAAAATACAATCAGATTGGAGAGACGTGACCTTCTCCAGACAAAACCAGCCTGTCACTGACTATTTTCTTCCAAATATATCCTGTCCCTCAGTATTTTCTCCAAGAGTTTCCCACCACAGACATCAGGCTCACTGACCTATAATTTCCTGCATCATACATGCTTCCTTCTTTAAACATAGGAACAACATTGGCTAATCTCCAGTCCTCTGGAGCCTCTCCTCTGATCAAAGAGGATGTGAAGATGAATCTCCAGGTGTTGGTAGAGAGAAAGACTTTCCACTTACATCAGAATATAATGTTACAATCAGTCTGGGACTCCCCCCTTTGACATAAGGCAGCAATTCAGAATCCAGAAATATTTTCAAGGGTGTGGGGGAAAGCTGCTGTTAATTAATGTAATTCGCCAACTGTTGTTGATTGCTCTTAGATCAAGCAGCTTTCTAAGACTTTTATGGATTCTTGTTGCACTGTTGATTAGAAATATGGTAGTTCAGTTAAAATTTGCAACAATCATTACCGAAGGATTTGGCTTTTTTTGAGTTTGGTTTATTGTTGTTATAGGTACCGAAATACAGTGAAGTGTTGTTTTGCATGCTATACAGGCAGATCATACTGTACAAAATGCATCAGGGTAGCAGAACAGAGTTCGGAATACAGTGTTACAGCCGCAGAGAAGGCACACAGAGAGACTAATATTAACATTTGAGACATTGTTCAAGAGTCTGATAACAGCAGACAAGCTGTTCTTGAATCTGTTTGTATGTGTATTCAAATTTTTATATCTGCTGCCTAACAGAAGAGGGTGGAAGAGAGTATGACCGTTGTACGAGACGTCTTTGAATATGTTGGTTGCTTTCCCAAGCCAGTGAGAAATATAGATGGAGCCACTGGATGGAAGGCTGTTTTGAGTGATGGACTGGACTGTGTTCATGACTTTGGACATGTTTTGTCATTTTACTGATAACAAAACAATGGTGTTTATGCTGACCTTGACAATAGCTGCCCCAAGACTGATCCTGGAGTCTAATTCTGAAGCTTGCTACTGTTTAAAGGATATTTTTGGGTAGAAGGATGCTGCTACGATTCCTCGATTGTGTATAAAAGGTCCTATTTGGTTTAGTGGTAATAATTCAACTACTGTTCAATCTTACATGAACAGCCTGTTAATATGTGACACTCTATTGCAATTATGCACAAGTTATCTTAGTCTTAGTAAAATTGTCTCTGGGAGGACTGTGGATATAGGTCTGCCGTCCACAAAATCTAAAAAGGTATTCTGTCTTATAACCACTGAAACCAGTGTGACAGCAGATTGTGTGGAACCTAATACAGTCTCCAACCCTTTCAGAACCATTATCTTATACATGACATGGTACCCAACAATGGCATTCTCAAGTAATCCAAATGTGCAATCACTTTGTTTGATGACTGTGGGAATTCTTCAAAAGTTATACACAGCTTTTACTGAAAGATTACCTGATATAAAACAAAATTTTCACTAAACCAGTCAAGGTAACCACACAGCACTAATCTTAGATAACCTCCAATACTCTAAAACACTTATTCACAACCAGTTAAATGTGACAACAGGCAAATTGAAATTAATTACAAATACGTCATCACATGTTAAACAGTAAATACGACTAAAACAGATTTTATGAATTGGCTCTGCAGTCCATTCAACAAATTATCAACTGCAAAGTCTTTCAAAGCTCCATTTTCCAAAAAATTCAGCTCCTCTTTTAGGATTTAGTAGAACCACTTAAACTCTGCTTATGGTGAATATACACCAACAAACCCACTAATGCTACCTTCTGCTTATTCTCAGCTTCTGGATCCAGCCTCCATCTTTTTCAGCCTGCCTGTACTGCACCACTTGGACTATCATCTAAGCTCATGTGGCAGTATCTTTTTAGATTGTTTCAGTTCATTTCAGTC
This sequence comes from Stegostoma tigrinum, assembly GCF_030684315.1. Lineage (NCBI taxonomy): Eukaryota > Metazoa > Chordata > Chondrichthyes > Orectolobiformes > Stegostomatidae > Stegostoma > Stegostoma tigrinum. The sequence continues at coordinate 41,037,974 of NC_081357.1, forward strand.
TCCCCAGAAATGTTGGTATCCAATGCAATTTCAATTCTAGCTTTCTTAGAACCTGCAAGTGTCAATTTACTGTGTTTCCCTTTTCAAATAGGATCTGTTAAAAAAAACTTTTAAACCATGGAATAATCCAAGGGATATTTTTTCAGTAAGTGGTTCAGATAGCAAAGAAACAATTTAAAGGGGGAAAAAAAAAAACTCTTATTGAACAGGTCTGGGAGATTAGAGTCGCTCAGTATAAATTTCCTAATCCGTGCTGGATTCTGGTTACTTCCTTTGCCAACTGTGATTTTGAATGTTAGGTGTACTGCAAAATTACATCCACATTGCTCCCAGAAATGAAATTGATATTAAACAATCACATCAGCAACTCACTATAAAGTCTGTTCCCAATCCTGGCATATTCAATATACAATCTAATCACAAGCTCAAGAAATTTAACAATAAAGCTTGCTTGGCATGAGACCAAGTCTATATTGGTTATTTGTTCACTTGATACTAATACAGACACTAATAAAGTGATTTTGCATCCTTTTAAATTCTGTTAATACACTCAGGACACACACCAGGAAGGATGTTTTACTGCACGTTAATGAAATCAGTAATTCATCCTTAACTGAAGTACTCCTATCCAATGCTGGGTGCCAGACTCTGGAAAGAATGCCAGGAGGTTGCAAAGTTCATGTACTACAAAAAGGAGAGCAAGATCTTGTTATTTTAGGCATTGGCTAATGGGAAATAGATCAAGACACCTAAATGTAGCTTTTTCCTACCACAGCCAATGGAGAAAGATAGTATCTATCACTGCCTAGGCTCAAAAAGGAAATAAGTAATGTGCCTTGAGCACACAATCACACTGTGATTTGAAATAAAATACTGGAATATTTTAAACAACATATTTGAAGTTTTCTATTCCAAAACATGTTTGCATTCAAAAGAAATTCCCAACATTAAAATGGATTACGTGTCATCAAAAGAACCAATATCTTTAAGAAGCAGAATGGAACAAGCATTTAGTAACTGATTTATTGACATACAAAAAGATACAAAGGTTCATACTTGGGATTGTACTCTATTTCCAAATAGCACATTAACAGTTTCATTTAAACGGTCACATTTGTAAATAATATCCACATTACCAAACAACATCTGATACTCAAACCTCAGACAGGCTCTCACATTTCGTACATTAAACTGTGCCTTTGGCACAAACCACCATGAACACAGTGGTACAGTTCTCAATGTGAACAGAGCTTTTCACATTAATTTTAACATCACATTCTCAGTCACAGAACAAAGGTTTCTCTTGCTGCTAATGTGCATTACTTAGTACATTAAATATTACAGTATGTGCATTAAATGATCTGAGATAACAATGAACAATATGGAACATGTCAACTCTGCATTCCACTCTGTTAATGATCAGCTGCCGTCACTAGTTCAAACCACTGTCTAAGAGCATCACTGAGTGTTTCTGGAAGGGCATTCACATTTCGTAGAATTATGTAGAATGGGAATGGGAATTCTTCCATATATGATCTAATTTCTGGACTTTCACCTTGATCCTTGAATATAGGGACTTTAATGTCCAAAATGGAATCCTGGAAGTGTAAACAAGAACAGAAGTTACAAGACTGCAAAAGAATTACTTCCACGCCATTCTTCAGCCAAGTTAAACAATAACTTTACTAGCATGATACTAACATTGTGATGCAACGACAAGAATTGCTAATTTAATGTACATGAACTTTGTCTCATCAATAAGCAACTAAAAATTAGCAAACTCTTCATTCAATAGTATAACTTGAATATGATCCAAAGCATGTGACATTATGTCTACTTCCCCCATCTCACTGACAAGTGGATGATGTTTTATAGAATTATACAAACTACAGAATCAATTAGTTCATTTACTGAGCTTTCAATGGGAGCAATTTGAGTTTATTTCTAGTAATTATATAGCTCTTACCTTCGAGTCAGGATTGTCCAGCACAACAAAGATGACAAAAATATTGCTGCGTCGAGCAGTCTCAACAGCTGCTGTAACTCGCTCTTTCCCTTCCAAGAACAGACCTCGTCCGTCAGACACTATCAACAGTAACTGTGCTATTTCTGCCAAAAAAAAAGTACATTTTCACGATTCTGGGATTTATTTCACCACTTTGTTTATATACAAAAGGCTAATCAAATTTTCTTTTAGAAATTGTATTAGTTTAAAACATCGCATAAAATGACTTTTTGCCTCACTAACCATTGAAACACCTCTATCATTTCAACATACCACTGCTAGAATCCCTACAAAAAAAAAACTGTTTTCTCTCATGTGCCATTTAAACCATTCACGGCACTTCCTGAAAACTGGTGTGATAGCTTACTGCCATCATAAATCTTCATTTGGAACCCTACTGGGTGATTCAACAATGTCAGTATGACTAATTCCTTGATGATGGGATTCTGCATTCATTTACTTTCAGTCGAGAGTGATCAAGAAGTAGATATCAATGCTCAATTTGTTCCACGCTTCCACTCTCACGGAATATAGGATTTTCATGTTCTTTATAGTAGTGGGCAAAATTACAAATTGAAGCCTCAGAACAGAGCTAACTTTTGGCTTGAGAGCACAGCAACACCTGCACAATTAATCTGAGTCAAAACACAAGAGTACTCAACCTATACCCTTCAATATTTTCACATGTACAAGAAAATGCACAAGACGTTGGTATAATTTCTCAGTGCATCTTTCAGAAAAGCCCAGACGACATCTTAGTGAGGTTCAGTGCAGTGTGTACATTGTTATCATTGTTCAACATTTACAGTGCAAGTTGGCAAAAAAACAACTGTCTTTCACATATCTAACAAAAGATGATTGTGGCAGAGAAGTGGAGAAGGCTTCTTGAATGTGGACAGCAAGTAATAAATTAGTGTTAAAACTCTGACCTGGTTTTCCCAACTGGGACTGGTCCTGTGCTGCAATAAACATGTTGGCAGCAGATTCCAGAAACTGCAACAGAAGTTGGAAATCAGAATTACCAGCATTACTTTATCCTTCACAAAATATGACGTTGGAAAAGTGTAAGCAATTATGATCCAAGGGATGAAATTTTCAGTTCTTAGCTCAATTCTCATTCAATGTATTTATTTCCTCAAAGAAAATTTTGTCTGATTAGTCTTATAGTCTGCATTAATTATTATTGTTTGATTTAGAAAATGAGATTATAAGATATCTCCATCATTCATACAATGGTTTAAAATGCTCAAAGCAATTAGTTTATGATAATACTGACAAATTAATACTATTACAAAATGGTCTAATTCCCCACCCAACAATCTCTTCCTGGGAATGTGATTTTAGTTGCAGAAGAGATTAACTATAATTGGCCCTAGTGCTGAGGAGGCAAAACAATTTAGACTGGGCTACATCCGCCATACAAAGCTTAAATAAACACAAACACGCAGTTTTTCTTAGCACACATTGCTTCTTGTAAACAATTACTATTAGTATGAGCACCAACCTGAGCTATCTTAGTTTTCTTCTGTTGGAACTGACAGCTCCTCAGTATTCTTGCTCCTGACTGATCATTGAACAGCTCATGGAATGGATGCAGCAACTGGACATTCTCTCCAAAGCTGACAATTGTCAAGAGGATGGAAGTTAGTTAACAAGAATGTTAACAAGGACAGTGTAAACATGCAAGAAAATTGACAACCATGAACACAACTTCGGTGAGACAGCAAATAACATGGTACCAGAATGTGTCAAATAACAGCACTGTAGTCTCTTAAGAAATAGCAAGTATGTTTAAAAAGAAACACCTGACACTGTCAAAATCAAGATCAGAACAAACATGAAAATCATAAGACGCAATGAAATGGGATAGATTTGTCATGGTGATGGTAGGTTACAAGAAATCTGTAACATTTATAGGTGCATATGCAAATAAATGTTGGACTTTGGTTCTTGTGTTTCTACTAGGCTGCACTGTTATTTTGCATGCAATTCATTTGAAAGTTGGCCAAACATCTGCAAAATATTGGGGATTTCAAGTACAAATCAAGACCTTCAAGTTTTTGTGCCAATTTAAAAGATATTACGCCGGGAAACCAGCCCAACCCACATAATCAAAGATACGAACCAGAGTCAACAATAGGCCACTGTATCCCAACAGTGTGCTTGACCAATCAATAAGAACATCGCTGATTTGCTTTTAACATTAACTCTATACTGTTGCATATTCCCGATAATCTTTCACCCCCTTGGTATTCAAGAAGCTAGTTACCTCTGGCTTAAAAATATTTAAAGATTTAGCATCCACTGCCTTTCAAGAAGAAAATTCTAAAGACACTCAGACCTCAGGAAAAAAAAAGTTTCTTTACTTATTTCACCTGGGTGCCTCCTTATTTTTAAATTATGACCCCTTAGCTTTCGACTCTCCTGCAAGAGGAAATATGCTTTCATCACCCACCCGGTCAAGTCCCCTCAGGATCTTATATGTTTCAATTAAGTCACCACTGACACTTCTAAACTCCAGAAGATATTGGCCTAGTCTGTCCAGCCTTTCCACATAAGGTAATCCACTCAGTCCAGGTATTCGCCTAATAAACTGTCTCTGAATTGCTTCCATCACAATAAACCCTTCCATAGGTATGGTGACCAGTACTGCAAACAGATGTGGTCTGTGGTATAACTGAAGCATAACTTCCATTCTCTTGCATCGATTATCCACACAATATAAGATATCGTACTAGCTTGCTTGACTACTTGCTGCACCTGCATACTAACCATCTGTGGTAGATCTCGTTCTAATATATAACCGTCAAGATAATATGTTTCTTTTTTATTCATTCTGCCAAGATGGACGATTGCTGTTTTCCACATTGTACTTCATTTGCCGGATTTTCAATGCAGGTTTGCATTAATTGTGTCTATTTGAGGGACTCTGAAGAGACTCTCAAAATGTATGTTTTTGTTTAAAGTGCAATGACACTAATAGGCATCTTTCTAAAACACTAATGGATGCCTGCTAAGAAACTGACAAATGCATACTAATAAAGTGAAGAAATTGGTCCGTTTGATATTTTTAGATTATTTTGAGTTATTTAAAATAAGATTACTCAAAAGGTAATGAACAATATATTCAGCTAAAATGATTTCTTTAAGTGATAAATCAATTTAGTTGCATTACTAAATAGAGTACAATTGACAAGTATACACTGATCAGAACGGTGCCAGATGGATCTCATTGACTATGAGATCTACGATTGGTGTTGTTAACCTGGGCCAATCAGGGAACCCTATCTGAGAGATATAAACAGGAGATTCAGAGAGTCTCTACATTATAGGGACTGGGGCACAGAATGAACACACGTACGCATGTAAATAAAGGGTGAGTTGGTGACAGGATATCTGCTTCCTTGGAATTATTTCAAATACTGCTTCATGCATGAATAAAGCAATAACAATTCCAAAGTACAGTTCAATTGAGATGGTTTACAAACTGCTTTTTATTTTTAATGCAAAGCAGTTCGAGCAAGAAACTTGAACCATAAAGTCAATTTTTTAAAAATTAACTACTTTGACCACAGTTTGGACTCACATCTGTACTTGTGTCCAAAGAAGAAACTAAATAACCAAGGCAGAAGCCTACACTTAAAAAATGTTCTAGCATCCTAGGCCTTATAAAACACATAGTTCTCTCATTATCATCAACCGTCAGAGATTTAACATAGAGCATTAAGGCTTGATTTTTGAGACAAAAGAAAATAATTTACAAGTAATCTGTAACATTAAAATGCTTCAAATGAGGCAGGGAGGATGAACACTTATTCACATAAGTCATCATACATAAAAACATAATAGGCATATCCCTACAATGTGGCATTCCAACCGGAACTCCATCAACAAACAGATAATGGGAACTGCAGATGCTGGAGAATCCAAGACAACAAAATGTGAGGCTGGATGAACACAGCAGGCCAAGGAGCATCTCAGGAGCACAAAAGCTGACGTTTCGGGCCTAGACCCTTCATCAGAGAGGGGGATGGGGTGAGGGTTCTGGAATAAATAGGGAGAGAGGGGGAGGCGGACCGAAGATGGAGAGAAAAGAAGATAGGTGGAGAGAGTATAGGTGGGGAGGTAAGGAGGGGATAAGTCAGTCCAGGGAAGACGGACAGGTCAAGGAGGTGGGATGAGGTTAGTAGGTAGATGGGGGTGCGGCTTGGGGTGGGAGGAAGGGATGGGTGAGAGGAAGAACAGGTTAGGGAGGCGGAGACAGGTTGGACTGGTTTTGGGATGCAGTGGGTGGAGGGGAAGAGCTGGGCTGGTTGTGTGGTGCAGTGGGGGGAGGGGACGAACTGGGCTGGTTTAGGTATGCAGTTGGGGAAGGGGAGATTTTGAAACTGGTGAAGTCCACATTGATACCATTAGGCTGCAGGGTTCCCAGGCGGAATATGAGTTGCTGTTCCTGCAGCCTTCGGGTGGCATCATTGTGGCACTGCAGGAGGCCTGTGATGGACATGTCATCTAAAGAATGGGAGGGGGAGTGGAAATGGTTTGCGACTGGGAGGTGCAGTAGTTTGTTGCGAACTGAGCGGAGGTGTTCTGCAAAGCGGTCTCCAAGCTTCCGCTTGGTTTCCCCAATGTAGAGGAGGCCACACCGGGTACAGTGGATGCAGTATACCACATTGGTAGATGTGCAGGTGAACCTCTGCTTAATGTGGAATGTCATCTTGGGGCCTGGGATAGGGATGAGGGGGGAGGTGTGGGGGCAAGTGTAGCATTTCCTGCGGTTGCAGGGGAAGGTGCCGGGTGTGGTGGGGTTGGAGGGCAGTGTGGAGCGAACAAGGGAGTCACGGAGAGAGTGGTCTCTCCGGAAAGCAGACAGGGGTGGGGATGGAAAAATGTCTTGGGTGGTGGGGTCGGATTGTAGATGGCGGAACATCAACAAACACATTGGTTTGGAGCCCATCTACCATCCTCTGAGAAAAAGAACAGGAGATGACATCACCAATGCAGGAAATGACATCACCAACCCAAGGAAAGCTAAACAGGTAACTAGAAAGCGGGACCTAACACCAGCGCTTCACCGGAGGCTCACTGATGATGTTACCTAGAATGGTGACGATACGTCTGAAAACTAACCTTCCAGCTCAGCGAGCAAACTCCCATCTACAATGTAGTATCGAATACACCCTTAATAAGGGGACTAAATCACCACCTTTCACTAGTCCAATTAAAAATGTTATCAATCTGAAAAAGTCAACTGTCTTTTGAGATGGGGTGAAACCAGTAATTTCTGTTTTTTATGTCTTCAATAAGTTACAAGTACAAATGCCTGTTGATATCATCCACCTTGTTTTCATGTATGCTTACCTACACACGGCAACCTGTCCCACCTCTAGAAGTGACAGCGAATTTCCAATCACAGCCAATGATTCAAAGGCTAGCTACAAGAAATAAAATCAAAACACATGAGCATGTTTAGGATATTCCTGGAGTTGGTCAAACTAATTTGGCAATTCAAAACTCCAAAATAAATCCAAGAAATTGAAACTTTTTACAAAAGATTGATTCTAATTGTGCCTCGTGGAACCTATCTTTATTTGCAGAGAATCCATTGCATTTGTGTCTATAATGAATGACGGCGATATTTTTGATCGTCAGAATTACAGTTGAGCAAAACTTATCCCGACAGTTATAAATTTCTTTTCCAGACCTTTATTGGATGGCTATCAGGATTGGAAACATTGGTCAATTTTGCATCTATTTAATCTTGATACTAACAGCACCACACTTGTGCAACCATACAGCAGATGAGCTAATACTACACAAATCAAAAGATCGAATCTTGACATTTTCCTGGCAGTTTTACTTCAATATCACACTGGTTACTAATCCAGCTATTAGGAGGAACAAACTACTGATTTACCTTATGTAAATATTATATCATTTTTTCTTTAGGCAGAACATCCAAAACAGCTGCTTTACTGGACATGGCAGCAGGAATATTTAAATGTATGGAGGCAGTTTCAAAAGGGGCCAAGAAGTGGGCTTTAAATTAAGGAAACATGGTATTCCATGTGATAAACAGTTTATATATTATGTATACCGTGTACATGCAAGTAAAAGTTGATCTCATGTAAAAGTCAACCCCCTACTGGCCAAAAAATCTTGAATTTTCCACGTATGTCATGTAAAAGTCAACCCTAGTTCTTCACAGATAATAGATCAACATTTGAGAGTCAAGGTATTATCCTGTACATAAATGTTACGATGAGGAAATGATCAGTGAGACTGCATAACAGTCAACATTAGAACAATACAGCACAGAACAGGCCCTTCGGCCCTCGATGTTGCGCTGACCTGTGAACTAATCTAAGCCCCTCCCCCTACCCTATCCCATCATTATCCATATGCCTGACCACTTTTCTTTACCAGAAATAAAACCTTAAAATGTTAGATTGAAAACTGAAACAACAGTAGATGAGAGAAAACAAACGAAAATGGAAGCAAGTTTCAGGCACTCGTGGAATACAATCAGATACCTAGCTGAGGTTTTGAAACTTCATCATCATTTTGTGTAAAAATGCTCTCCAGAGAAAACAAAAAATATACAGCAGGATTTAACGATTATGAAGCTTTATTTGGTGCTGAAGATGTTGAACAGTGTGATTTTGCAGGATTTTAATGAACTTTTGTAATTGAAATGCTTAAGATATACCATGTAATTGTAATTTAAAGGCGTATTATATTTCTACTTCACTTTTTGTATGTATAAATGAAAGCTACTAATTCATTTTTGTTTCATTGTCTTTATCCAGTATTTACCATAATTCATTGTGTTTTTCTTTTCTTTATTCACTTAGAGATTAATTGGGCTTTTGCTAATGATATGGTATTTTGGACTGTAGCATGAATTTCAGTCCCTCAAAAGTAGTATCCATGTAATAGTCAACCCTATAAATTAAACCTTAAAAATAGTCAAAAAATCTCAACTTTTACATGAGTATATACAGTAAATTTACAGTCAAATGCTATGGGTGAAAATGAATTTGAAAGAATCTGTACTATTATAGGTCACAGGTCACTGGTCACTAAATTCTCTGAACTCATAAATGTCTGATTCTGTTTGCAATTCTGCAAATTAACCTTTAACTTTCTAACAACATACCTGTTTGGAATGATTGTCAACCATACTAGAAGAATCATCGATAGCCAGACAAATCTGATATTGCCGCTTGCTTGGTTTTGTTCTGCGAAGCCAGATTTTATCTTTACGAAACTGACTGGCAATGTAGGGAATGACCTTTCGCATGTTTAATCGCTTTCCAGTTCGATAATCACCTCTGTGTACAAACATTTGTAAGTGGGGGATAAAGAAATAATTATGCCACTATTTTCCCCGAAAAACTTTAATGAACAGTAAACAAAATTAAAATAGTACTGACAGATCTCTCTAAAATAAAGGAACTGTTTTATATGACTACTGTTCGACAGATGTCACATACCCAGCTATATGATATATCATACGTACAAGTAACTAGGCTCTGGTGATTTCTATGGAGCGAGTTCCATCTATCTTGAAATTAATTTAAATCTAGTGCTCAGTCAAGGGAGTCAACAGTTGTCCAGCAGTAGTGATGTCAGGAAACAAAATAAACAGCATCTTACATTGAAGAATTCTCTTAGCATACCAGAAAGAAAAAAAAAAGATTATGATTTACTTACTATACATTTTAGAGAACAAAATATAATTGGAGTATATGTAAATACTGTGTAGTGATTATAACATGGTCAGCCAGATGTATCTCACAGAATGAGTTCCCTGATTGGGGCTATTGATGTAGTCCAATCAGGGATCCCTGGCTGACAGATAAGAACAAGTGTTCAGACATGCTGTTCACTCAGAGAACTGGCTCTGAGGGAATTGGATCAGTGTCAAGAATTGTCCATGTGCAAATAACGGGTGACTTGGTTATGGGATACTGGTCTCTGTGGAGTTATTTCAAACTGAAATATCAAACAAAAATCACCCAATTTAAAATTTAAAAAATATAAAAAGTCCAGTTTCAGCAAAGTTATTCAGAAGTAAATGTAACTTATTATGACATTAAAACCCCAGTTACACTTCTTTTTTGTAGGGAAGTGTAACTCTTAGGGGATTTTACACAGCATCTTCACAGTACAAAAGTGGAATTTAATCAGTTCAATGACTTAACAAAGATTGCGGTCATCACTGACAGTAACTTCTGAATTTCACGTTTAATTATACACATGAAGATGGCAGAGGTTGCTATTGATTTCACAGGATAATATAGCAAATGCTGGCACTTCTGTTGTCATTATAACAGAATTTGGACCAACTGACTGGACAGATCACTTCCTTTAAAATCAAGCAAAGGAGTTGGTGGCCACCTAGAGAAACTGAATGGAGTCTCACTGAGAGGTAATAGCAAACTTCAGCCCTGGTCCAGATATTTAACAATGTAATGGGTAACAAAAGACAAATTAAATATAAGTGAGTAATGTTACTTCAGATGAATAAATTAGTGGAAGGCACGAATGCTGTACACAAAACAATAGCTCCTTAGGTCTTTTATGAAATGAAATCTCTAACAAATACACAGTGGAAGCTCTATTCTGGAGATATATCTTAAACACAAAGGGTTAGTCTCTTGAAGTACCCATATCATCATACACTATATCGATGAGAGAAAGGAGGAATGGGAATCATTTAAAGTTACATTCTGAAACCTTTTAATTTGAGAAATAAAGCATTGTCCTGTAAGAATCAAAGACACTAAATAATAATTATCAGGGTCTACTCCACACTTGCTTTGGTGTTTGAGAAATCCAAATCTGTGGTCCACAAAAGATCCGAAGGAGAAAAAGCTAGCTACAATTTTAGTACTAATTTTAGATTCTAATTCGATCATCTGTAATCTTAAACTGATTATCAGTTATGTTGATTCCATTATTATCCTGTGACTAAAAACAACCTTGTAATTTCCACATTAACAGAAAACAACAGTGATGAGCACACTGACCTGAGTTTAGCTGCTTGGGTGGGTTCTAATATAAGCCGAAGCTGTTCACATAGTTGCTGTGACAGGGGAGCTGTCAAGGCCTGGTACTGCTGCCACATCTCAGCAGCAGCTTTCTCCTGGTAGTAACAAAAATAAATATGAGAAAAAAAGAATCAAGTGTAGTGGGAAAATTTTTTTTAGCAATAATGTTCCCAATATTGGCAGGTTATCAGTTCTACAGAATTGGGTTCATGTGTGATAGCAGACATGGAAGTGTCCTAAGGATCGACAGCTCGGTCTTCCATGATATTCCAAACTTTACTGTTAGAATCTAATATTGTAGAAATGGAGGACATTTCAAAAAAAAAGGGGACTCTTTTCAAATGAGAAGGGTATTTTTCCCCCTCAGGAGGTAGTCATGAGTCTTGTGCAGGAATGTGGAATTGAGGTCATAGTCTAAATGAATGACAAGAACATACAGATTGTTTGGTCAAATGGCCTATATTGGCTCCGAATACACGTTTGTATTATCAGAGCATCTACAACAGACATCCCACAAACAATATTTAGAGCTTGAAGATGCAAACTTAGAACAAACTTCACTTCTGCTACCCATGGTATGCAATGACACCACAGACTAAATAAAAGTGAATTTATAAAAAATTTAAGAACTCAAAACTTTTATACCTTGTAATTTTGAATTCCTCCATTTGAGCTTTCAAGAAATCTGCACATTTTGCAGCACAGTGAATGAAAAATCTTTTCAAACACAACCAAGTGAAAAATTTTGTTGAAATAATTTATTCTGAACAGTACCATTTACATCTCTCTCCCTACCCTTCCTCTTAAGTGTAGCGAGGGTACACTTCCCTCCCTATTCAATTTAGTATAGCACCACATGACCAGCAACATCCCAAAGTTCTCCGAGTGGCCAACCTACCCACCAATAGATTCAGTTATGCTTATTGTGATGCAAGTTGTGTGGTTTGTACATATTTTAATATCAATTATTTTAGAGCTTGGATCTTAAACTAATGGCATGTGAATTTTAGGGTTTAATGATTAACTTGCAGACTTTCTGAAGCGATAATGGGAATTTCTTGGCAGTGAGAGTGTTTCATGAGCAGACAAAGTACACATTGAAAAGCATCACAGTGTGGAGATTGCTTTCAGATAGAAGAATCAAAAATTCATTTTGCTTTGGTGCAAAATTGATAAGCTTGGAAAGTTCCAGGCCCCTCTCAGTTTGCAGAAGTTCTGGTTGAAGCTGGATGTATAAAAGAGTTTCTCCCAGAGGGTTTTAGGTTGAAAGTTCCAGATCAGAAGTATGTGAGTAGAATCAATTATTTGAAAGCTCAGTTATGTGACTAATCAAGAAAAATGTTATCAATCTCTCAAAACTGGGAACTGAGAGAAACAGTTACATATAAAGTAGATATTATAGAGAAGGTAATGAATTTTCTCCAATGTTTGAGTACTATAAAATGGTGATATTTGGACAGATTGTATTGTATTTTACCATGTTTTATGTAAATGATGTTAATCTGAGATCTGACTTGTCCACTAGTAACATCAGCTAGGATCAGAGCAATGTCAATGGCAATCACCATTACTGGTATCTCTGCTGTTTGGAGCTATTCAACATGAAATCAGTGGAAAATGTTAGGCCACACTATAGGAAGGATGTGGAGGCTTTTCAGAGGATGCAAAAGAGGTTTGCCAGGATGTTGCCTGGATCAGAATGTATTAGCTAAAAGGAGAGTTCAGACAAACTTGGTCTGATTTGTTACAGCATTGGAAGCTGAAGGGTGACCTGAAAGAATTATTTGAGAGGCATGGACAAGGTGGACAGTTGGACTATTTTTCCCAGGGTGGAAATATTAAATACTAGAGGGCATTGTTTTTAAAAAAGAGAGGGAAGGTTTAACAGAAGCATGTGAGGCAAGTTTTTCTTTTAAAACATAAAGATGTTAAGTGCCTGGGACACATTGCCAGGGCAGTGGTAGAAGCAGATAGAATAGCAATGTTTAAGAGGCATTTCGGCAGACATGTGGGCAGGCAGGGAGCAGAGGGACACAGATCATGTGCAGGCAAATGCATGACATCATGGTCGGCACAGATATGGGGGGCCAAAGGACCTGTTCTTGTGCTGAACTCTTTCAAGAGCCTACCCTATTTACCTCTCTGTGCCCAAGCTAGCTTAAGCATCCTCTCTAAAAATTCTTTCCGCAAGCAGCTAACTTGGTAGAGAGGAGCTCATATCTAGGACCTAATTATCCATGAGTGGCTGGTTGGGGGTTATTGAAGTTAAAGCAGTTATATTACCCTTCAACTTTCACCAATCTTGAGTTTAAACAACATAACAGTGCTTAATATTTCTATATTTCCTGAAACTTTTCTTGGTTGGATTAATTTATTCAGCTAATAATTGACCCAAATACGTTGGAAGACTGTATTACAGCAGCATACCATGAAAGATGCGCTAAAGGATCACTGGGAATTCTCAATACACACCTACCTCCCAAATGCTCAGGCAGTTTGGTGTTTCCAGTGAGTGATCACCTTGCAACTGGAACCCTCTGAGAATCTGCTCCAACTTCTGGGCAACTATACAACTGACATCCTGACTCACCATTGACAACCCGACCTAAAATCCAGCCTTTTCCAGCCAACCCAAAATGACAATCCTGACCTACCCTAAACCCTCACCCACTTACCTTGCACATTTAAAAGCCTCTCCTTATCCTGCCCAAGTGTCTTATGCCGTTTAAACTCCAGAATACAGCAGCTACTACAGTAAAAAGGGGAGAGGGGCCCAGGATTGGCCTCTGGCAGTGATCTTCTGCTGTGTTAGAAAGCTCCCTGAACGAGTATGCTGTGCACTTCTCCAGAGGCCCAAATCAGAAGTTTGGGCCTGAAAAATGGAGATATACAGAAGTGGAGGAGAAAAGAAGCAGAATAGCAATCAGACTATGACTATCAGTTGCTGGAACATTTGGTTCATTTGAACACAATAGTGCGTAGGACATGCTAAAAGGGCTGGGTTTCGATTTCATGTCTTAACATGCTTTAAAAGCGAGAGAAAAAAAAGCAAGAAATCTGGGGCATGTTAAACCTTTTCAAAATGTGCCATTTTACTGATAAAGGATTTAAAAATGAATCTGCCTTCGGTCTTTAAAATAAAATTCTTCTCCCTTTATTAGTCAGTTCCTTAATTCTTGTCCTTTACTTACCTCTTCTGGACTTCCAGACTTCTCATTTCGCCAAGCATCGAGCTGCTGTTCCAGCTGCTTACGTAGTTGTGCTGGGTCAGGAACAACTCTCTGGAAAACAAATTGTGTCACTTAACTAGAAAATGGTAGAACTCAAAGGCATTGCTCAAACATACTGAGCAATGATTCATTCACTACCTGCACCGGATTGCAACCATGAATTCGCCTTGGTGGTAAAGTGCATTTGGACTGAACAAGAATGTGTACGCAAAGGAGTATGCAGGGTTCTCTTCTATTTCCAGAGTCCATTAACTAGTTTGCAATGTACTGCTGTTTTGTAAATGGGAATATACTTATCTCAGTGACAACCAAATACAGATCATGTGTCTCACCATCATTTCCCCACATCTTTTTGATCCCTCTGCGTGCTTACCATTTCCCAATGGGTTCAGAAAAAGCAGCTGCAGTGAGGTTGATGCCTCATCCAATACTCAAAACCACCTGAATTTCCCTCATGCCAAGGCCTTCAATTTCCCAAAGGCTCAGTTTGTTTAAGAACTAATGGTTGAAAACTACCACTTCGAATTTTTCTCAACATCTTGTAAATCAATAATGTACTATGATCCTTTTCTTCCTAAAGTAATTTATTTAGCAGTATCACATTAAAGTAGCAGCTTGTGCTTTATGCTTATTTGCCATATAATCCAAAATGACCATCGAGTGACCATCATTCGAAAATCTTCTTTTTCAGCTTTATGTTTATGGAATGGAAAGGTGCTAAACTTTTATAAAAGTAAAAGCAAAATTCTGTGTATGCTGGAAATGTGAAATGAAAACAAAGTGCTGGAGAAACTCAGCAGGTCTGGTAGTCTCTGTGAAGAGGGAAACAGAGTTAAGCTTAAAGGTCAATGAAAGAAGTATAAAATAATACACAAATAAGAATATTTGCTTTCCCTGCCACTTTTGCAAAAGCACAAAAATCATTTTCTAGGCCCCTTCAGATATGAATGCATTACTGCACTTGATATGCTAATTCGGTTTCTCTCTCCACAGATGCTGGTAAACCTGCTGAGTTTCTCCAACACTTTCTGCTTTTGTCTGTAAGCTTCCATACTTTTTCAAAGTCCTCAGTTAGCAGATCATGCTTGGTGTGAATGGTAGACTCTCTGCTCCTTTCAGGAATCTCTTCATTTTCTGATTCTGAGTCATCTCTTGCAGCATCCACCTCTTTAGGTTTGGGAAGCTGAAACTCTCCTTCAAGATTGCTGTCAGATCCTGCAAACATACCAGATAGGTTTCAACTGACTTAAGAGTTTAAAATAAATCTTTAAAGCCTTGATTTTCACAGTTCTTGATAGGCAAAAATAATTTGCAGCCAGTGAAGTGGTTTTCAAGAAGAGTTAACAATATAAAAAAAACGCAATAGCCATTTTGCACACAAACTCAAATATAACAAAAAGGCAACACATCAATTAATATGGAACACAGGAACAGGAGTAGGCACTGCAGCCCCCTAAGCCTGTTTTGCCAATGACACCAAGGCTGATCTATGGCCTAGGTCGATATACCTGCCTTCGGTCCATATGCCTTAATGTCTTAGCTTAACAAAAATGTATCTATCTCGGGTTCAAAACTAACAACTGATTCAGCATCTACTGCAATTTGTGGAAGAGTTCCAAATATCTACCATCCTTTGTGTCAAATTGCTTCTTAACATCTCTCCTGAACTACGTCCCTGATTCTCAGACCATGCACCCTAGTTCTAGAAACTCCAACCATGGAATTAGTTTATCTTTATCTTCCCTGTTTTTTCCTTTTAATGTCTTGGAGACTTTGATCAGATTACGCCTTAACTTATTAAATTCTACAGAAGACTGGAAGGAGAGCCTAGTGGGTAAGACAGTAGAACAACAATGGCAGGAGTTTCTGGATGTAATTGAGGACACAGTACAGAGGTTCATCCCACAGAAAAGAAAGATTACCCGGGGTGTGATTAGACAGCCATGGCTGACAAAGGAAGTCAGGAAATATATCAAAGAAAAAGAGACAGCCTATAAAGTGGCTAAGAGCACTGGGAAATCAGAAGATTGGGAAGGCTACAAAAACAAACAGAGGATAACAAAGAGAGAAATAAGGAAGGAGAGGATCAAATATGAAGGTAGGCTAGCTAGTAATATTAGAAATGATAGTAAAAGTTTCTTTCAATATGTAAGAAACAAACGAGAGGCAAAAGGAAACATTGGGCCGCTCCAAATTGATGATGGAAGGCTAGCGATGGGAGATAAGGAAATAGCTTAAGAACTTAATAGGTACTTTGCGTCAGTCTTCACAGTGGAAGACATGAGTAGTATGCCAACAATTAGGGAGAGTCAGGGGGCAGAGTTGAGCATGGCAGGCATTACAAAACAGAAAGTGCTAGAAAAGCTAAAAGGTCTAAAAATTGATAAATCTCCTGGCCCCGATGGGCTACATCCTCGAGTTCTGAGAGAGGTGACTGAGGAAATAGTGGAGGCTTTGGCTGTGATGTTTCAAAAGTCACTGGAGTCTGGGAATGTCCCAGATGATTGGAAAATTGCTGTTGTAACCCCTTGTTTAAGAAAGGATCAAGGCAAAAGATGGAAAATTATAGGCCGATTAGCCTAACCTCAGTAGTTGGTAAAATTCTAGATTCCATTGTTAAGGATGAGATTTCTAAATTCCTGGAAGTGCAGGGTCAGATTAGAACAAGTCAGCATGGATTTAGTAAAGGGATGTTGTGCCTGATAAACCTGTTAGAATTCTTTGAAGAGGTAAAAAGTATGTTAGACTAGGGAAACCCAGTAGATGTTATCTATCTAGACTTCCAAAAGGCCTTTGATAAAGTGCCTCATGGGAGGCTGCTGAGCAAGGTGAGGGCCCATGGTGTTCAAGGTGAGCTATTGGCTTGGATGGAGGATTGGCTGTCTGACAGAAGGCAGAGTGTTGGGATAAAAGGCTCTTTTTGAGAATAGCAACTGGTGGCGAGTGGTGTCCCACAGGGTTCAGTGTTGAGGCCGCAGCTGTTCATCCTATATATTAATGATCTGGATGAAGAGACTGGAGACATTCTGGTGAAGTTTGCAGATGATACAAAGATAGGTGGACAGGCAGGTAGTGCTGAGGAGGTGGGGAAGCTGCAGAAAGATTTACACAGTTGAGGAGAGTGGTCCAGGAAATGGCTAAAGAAATTCAACGTGAGCAAATGCGAGGTTTTGCACTTTGGAAAAAAGAATACAGGCATGGACTATTTTCTAAATGGTGAGAAAATTCGTAAAGCAGAAGTACAAAGGAATCTGGGAGTGTTGGTCCAGGATTCTCTAAAAGTTAGCTTGCAGGTAGAGTCCGTGATTAAGAAAGTAAATGTAATGTTGTTGTTTATCTCAAGAGGGTTGGAATATAAAAGCAGTGATGTGCTTCTGACACTTTATATAGCTCTAGTTAGGCCCATTTAGAATACTGTGTCCAATTTTGGGCTCCACATCTCAGGAAGGACATACTGGTCCTGGAGCGTGTCCAGCGGAGATTCACACAGGTGCTCCCTGGAATGGTAGTTTTAACGTATGATGAACGGCTAAGGATCCTGGGATTGTATTCATTAGAGTTTAGAAGGTTGAGGGGAGATCTAATAGAAACTTACAAGATAATGTATGGCTTAGAAAGGGTGGACGCTGGGAAGTTGTTTCCGTTAGGCCGGGAGACTAGGACCCGTGGGTACAGCCTTAGAATTAGAGGGGGTAAATTTAAAACTGAACTGCAGAGACATTTCTTCAGCCAGAGAGTGGTGGGCTTGTGGAATTCATTGCCACGGAGTGCAGTGGAGGCTGGGATGTTAGATGCCTTCAAGGCAGAGATCGACAAATTCTTGGTCTCACAAGGTATCAAGGGTTACGGGGAGAGTGCAGGGAAGTGGAGTTGAAATGCCCATCAGCCATGATTTAAATGGCGGAGTGGACTCAATGGGCCGAATGGCCTTACTTCCACTCCTATGTCTTATGGTCTAAGACAGGCCAAATTTATGTAATCTCTCCTCATATCTGGACTTGAGGAATTAAGTTATGATTCTTGTAAACCTATGTTGTACTTCCTCCAAGAACAATATTTCCTTTCTAAAGTGTGGTGCCCTGCTCCCAGTACTCCAAGGTGAGGTCTAACTAGGGTTGTGTATAACCGAAATATCACTTCTACATCCTTACTTTCCTGTCACCTACTTGTAAACGCCAACATTACATTAGCCTTCCAAATTATTTTTGTACTGTTTATATTTTTAAAGATCTATGCACTTGTACCCCCAAGTCTTGCTGGACATCCACTGAATTTAATGGTCAACGAGAATTGAATATTTAACTTCTTTTCTGTTGATGAAAATGACTCATGTTCTGCGTGTTGGATTTCATACAAAAATGAGTTTTTAGGAGGAGATTATTGGACAACACCAAAATTGGGCCAGCCAAGTTAGCAACTAACAATACTCCAAATCCCCAGTTGTCACAATCAGCTAATTATTGTTTTAGAAAAAGCAAATTCATACTTTCAATGCAACAATGTCATAGTAACGAATGGAATTAATAGCAGAAATAGGCTATTTTGCCCCTCAAACTTGCTCCACCGTTCAACCAACACAAATGTATTTCCATTGTGACTTAAAAGTGGCGAGTAAAGCTGCACGCAGTATTTGGGATGGACTCTCGCCAATGCCTGTGTAATGCAGTGTAATATTGTTTTGTGTTTAATTCTTTTTGTAACAAAAGGTAGCATTCCATTAGCTGCCTTAGTTACTCACTGTGACTGCAAACTAACTTTGTGTCACTCATGCACTGGAACACCTGGAACCCTGTGCACCTCATAATTCTTCAGCTGTTCTGCTTTTGAGTAGTTCTCTGCTTAATGAGAACAACTTCACATTTTCCCACTCTGTACTCCATCTGCCAGATTTTTGCCCAGTCGTTTAACTTATCTGTAATCCTCATAGACTCTTCACAACATACTCTCTTACCTAGTTTCGGCATGGTTCATGATTTTCAGTGTGTCATGTCGTATCTTGAAATTTAGATACTGGCTTGTTAGTTTGCATTAAAAGTAAAATAAAATTTGAAGTTACAGTGTACAGGGATTCCCCGCATTGCGAATGGGTTTGGTTCTACAGACCATTTGCAAGTCATACTGCATTTCAGGACAATGGAAAGCAGCCATTTGTACAAGGAATGTTTATCTGTTGGCCCTTTAAACTTTAAACCATGTATGGGATCGGTTTCTAAGTACAAGCATTTGTAAGTCAAATGTTCATAAGGCAGGGACCCTTTCTATACTATAATTGTGTGTCTAACTACCTGGCGCATTTGTAGATGAGAACTTTTTCTCTGGCTTCAGCTCTTGTACATCCACGCTTTGCAATTCCTCTTCCTGATCAGTTTCCATTTCAACAGATTCAGTCTCTTCTTCGATCTCCTTTTCCTGTTGAGATCCACCTGAACTTTGTTGCTCTGCTGTGGCTACATCTAAAATGAGCAATTTGTAAAATTAGAATAAGGTGATACATTGACTCCATGTACATCTTTCTCCTGAAATCATTTTGTCATTGAGACAAAGATTCTTTTTCACAGGTTTCTGAATTTGAATAATTCTGAACTCACCAAATGTTTGAGCGTCAAAGGATTCACCGCCTTCTTTGATATGTTCATAAACATCTGCCTCCGTCACTTTTTGTTCTGACTGGGCCATGTCCTGTTGGGCCGCAATACTGGCTTCCACCATCTTCAGTCGCTTGCTCACATGTTCATTGTGATCACCCAATGTTCTTTCGGCATCTGTATGACCGGGTTTCCTTTTGTAACTCTTGAGAAAGAACACAGTTTTAGTTTTTCAAAACATTAGAAAGATAACTTGTGTTTCTTACATTGTAAAACATTGTGCAACAAAATTTATCTGGATGCTACTTAATCCAATAGACATGAGGACATATTGGGGAGGGGTTACTTTAGACACGTATCCACATCTCCCGAAGCTTGATTGCCACCCAAAGCACAAGGACCACATTTATTCTTTGTATGTAGATTAACAAACAGGAGAAGATTCTGTTTTAAACTAAAGCAGTGTGGAAGATGATGTTGCGTATTTAAAACAATGACTTATTGGAATTCATTGTGGGATTATCTACAATGGTACCTTCAAGTAGTGGGGAAGGATGCCAAACATCCCAGATTTGTTTGTTTGTTTGTTTAGGGGTGGTTTGCCAACTGACAGATTTTTGATTTTTTTTTCAATCAGAGCCAATTGTGTTGAGTTCAGGAGTGTTCAGCCTACTAACAACATTTTGATTGATTCCTGGGTGATTGGCTAGTGTTATGTCAAGACGGTACAGCAGAAACATCCAGCTTGAAAGATCTCTCCCTTCTGTAAGTGGAGAAAGCTACTGTCTCTCTGCAGACTCCCTTCTTCAAAGGCAAAGGCAAAGGGGAAAAACCACCTTCAGGGAAACTGACATTGAATGACAGATTCAGAAATTGAGTGTCCACAACCTCTCATCCCCAAAGAGTAGAAAGGAATTGGAAGGGACTGAAGGCAATCAATTCATCTCTGCCTATAATCCAGAATGGTGCCAGAACTGTGCTTCACTAACTTTTTTGTTCCTTCCTGCCCATAATGTGTGCATCTTGCCTGGTCTCTGTGAACCGTTTGCCTATGTACGCGGATGTCTTATAGACTCCTTCCTGAGCTCAACAGAGTGCTGTGTAATTCATTAGTGCAGTCCCAGAGTCCACTATTGCATATGGAAAAATTCAACAGATTTAATTTCCTGCAGTAAAACAACTTGCATTGTATCCTGTTAGACCTTTTCCTGTATCATTCAAACAAAAATAATGAGAATGTTTCTTCCCACAAGTTACTGCAAGCTAGTAGCAGCAAAGGAAAGGCACTAGGGCATCTGGAGCTTGATGAACAGTATCTAGAATGTATCTTCTGAACCGATGACATGAGAAAGTCTGAGAAGTAAATACAGAAATGACTGGGGATGAGGGGAAAATTCAATGCTCACTCAGGTACTAAAAAACAAGGAGAGAAAAAATATGTTTGGGCTGACAGACAAGAAACAAACAAGGAATTTTTTTTTTAAAAAATCATTTTTGAACTCAACAATTTGCTAGAGAAGGGATAAGACTCCACATTTCACCTAGCACTCACTTTCTGGACAGAGGGTGGGTGACTGGCAGTGACTAACAATTATCAAGCCATTAACGGCAATTGCACTATTTAAACTTATCCCAGAGCCAAAGTCTTAATGACCCATTAAAGTGCAGAAGTACAGTAACTTCATGAAACTGAGGGAGAAGTCAAAATCAAGATGACATTTTCAGAAGCTAACAGAGTGATACAAATCGTCTGGAAACTTGTGACAATCAATTGCTGGCATCTCTCTTCCACGCCATGGGTTCCTGGCTCATTTGGACATTAAATGGCAGTGTCATTTGGATGACATTATATTTTTGTAAATTTTCAGTCAATGCCTCTGGTATTTCATTGAAATAGGTCCTGCTATTACCCCAAAATAGTTTGGCAAAATGTAGAACATCAAAAAAGATTAAGCACAGTGGTGGTAAGGTTTTACTGCACAGTGAAAGTGCAGATTGAAAACAAAAAACATTGGAAATCACAGGTCAGGCAGCATCTGTGGTGAGAGAACAAGCTAACGTTCTGAGTCGAGATGATTCTTCATCAGAGCTGATGAAGAGCCATCTAGACTTGAAACATTAGCCTGCTCTCTCTCCATGGATGCTGCCTGACCTGTTGTGATTTCCAGCATGTTTTGTTTTTCAGTACAGATACCAATAGTATTTTGCTCCTACATTGTGAAAATGAAGACTTGTTTTTGAACAAACCTAAAAAAAATTTATGGTTAACATGCAAACTTCATAGCTGATTAATAAGTACTAAATTGCATTTATTGTTGGAACTGCAGGTCTGGCAGCACCTGTGAAGAAAAAGAAATCAGAGTTAATGTTTCGGGTCCGGTGACCCTTCCTCAGCATCCACAGTTTTTATTTTGCATTTATAGTTGCTTGGTTAGAGACAACAGTCAATCAAAATAAGTGCTCAAAGCTCCTGCTGTAATTGAAAACATACAGAAGTAATGCTACAAAAATACACAACTCCATAACATAAAAAAGTAATCATAAAAGTACGACATCTACATGTTTGTCAAAACAAAATGTTGCCCACCAGTGGAACTGTGGTTTTACCTGCGTTTTGTCCAGGGATTGTTTTTGAGCTGCAACCCGCGCCATCAGTTTGGACTCGTGACCCTCGGACTGGTTCGCATCTGCAGCCCCGCTTCCTTGTTCCTGCAAAACCCAACATAAAATAAATTGCAGGCTGGATATCAGAACCAGAACCATTGCTTATGGGTCAGTGTTTTTATTGGGAAAGGTGTACTTTATGGTTTTAGATCAGGTTAGTTTCGTCAGTAAAATACACCTCTCCCAATAAACAACTCAACATTCTGAGATTCATGATTTCATTTCCATGAAGTTTCTCAATTTCTTGTCCAAATCTTTTAGCGTACTGAAAGATAATTTAAAACAATGACTGAAACTCAGAAGAATAAGCATTGGAAACAGACAGGTCACCATATAACCAAGGCAGGAGGAAGCACCTGGCTTTCATCCTCCAAATTAAATTTAAGGATAATACTACTTTCTTAGAAAGTTTGATAACTCCATTAACAGAGTAATTACTTGCCAAAAAAAAGTTGCAATTAATGGCATTGGATGATATTTTAACAGTGTTAACATTCACTTACTTATCACTTCTCATCAGGCCACAACTTTTCTTTATCCCCCATATAACCCTTGATTCTCTTACTGGTTGAAAAATCAGTCTGTCTCAGCCTTGAATATTCTTAACAACCCAGCCTTTACAACCCTCCATAGTAAACAATTTAACAGGTTCACTCCCCTCTGAAAATAACTGTTCTCATCTGTCGTAACGAGGTAACTTCTTGGAGATTAACATTTGCTTCAAGAGTCTCCCATTAGGGGAAATATCCTTTCTGCATCTACCTTGTCAAATGCCCAAGAATCTTGAATATTTCATTCTTCCATGTTCCATCGTGTACAGGCATGATCTACTCAACCTTACTCACAAACTAGTTCCTCCATAGCTGGGACTAAGCTATTGAAATTTCACTGGATTGCTTCCATTGCCAATATATCGTCCTGAAGATAAAGGGGTCTTAGACAGTTCACAGTACTCCAGGTATGGTCTAATTAGTGCCTTGTAAAGTTTTAGCAAGACATCCCTATTTTAATATTCCATTCTCTTTGGAATAAAGGCCTATATTCCATTTTTCTAATAGCATTTGTGATTTATGCACGAGGATCCCCAAATCCCTCTGTGCTGAAGCTTTCTGCAGTCTTTCTCCAATTAAATAACATTCAGCTCATCTATTCTTTCTACCACAGTGCATACCCTTATATTCCCATTACTTCCCATCCACCACGTTTTTATCCCCTCACTTATATCTCTTCAAAGGCTTATTTTGCTATCCTCCCCACTTGTCTTTCCACCTATTTTCGTACATTCTACAAACTTGGCAATGGTATGTTCACTCCCTTCATCCGCGTCATTAATAATGTGTATAATTCTGGTCCCAGCACTGATCCACATTGCACACCACTAGACACAGGTTGCTATCCTTATCCCAATTCTTCCATTAGTTAACCAATCCTCTAACCTTGCTAATAAACCACCTTTAGTATCATAGGCTCTTATTTTAATTAGCCTTTTGTGCAGTACCTTAAACACCTCTCTGAAATCCAGACATATCATGTAGACTGGTTACTCTTTATCTATCCTGCTTGTTACCTCCTCAAAAGAATTACTAATTGCCAATGCACCATCTGAGTTTTCTTCCTGGCAAGCTAGTCACCTGTTGGGCCATGGCCCATATACATGAATTAACCTTCTTTAGGCACAGACAAAACAGAGGATGAGGATTGATAATGAAGTGAAGTAGGTTTCTCAGTTATGGCAGTCCAGCTGCCCATCATAATGCCCATCATAAAAATGTAGATGGGAAAGATTCTATTTAAAAAATTAAAGAGGACACAAAGACCTTTGGAAGTTTGAGAATGCATGTTTTTTACTTGCATTGACAAAGATGCACATAGCATTTCACTCATTCCTTGACTAAGTAATCTAATTGTACCTCCTTAGCTTTGTCCTTCTCTGATGCAGATCCAGCTAATTCCACGGCTGTATCACTCTGAAGGTTCTCCTCACCGGTCTTCCCTTCAGCCTCATGCTCTATTCGTTGCTCAGTCTGAGGAACATCCTGGTCTTCTTGTGTGTCCTCATCCACCTGAAATCAAAATCACGGTGATAACATGGAACCTAACTTCCAATGTGATGAGAACAAGTAATTTTACAAAATAATGATGAGGTCTCAAAGAAAAATCATTAATTACTAGAAGATTAATTCATATATTTTCAACTATGGTCAGCTGCATTGCGTGACAGACCAAGAACAGACCAATACCACAGCAATCTGTAATTTCACAGTGCAGTGTATTACTCACACAAAACCAGCTCCAGCACAAGGCCAGGCACAGCATTTAATACATCTCCAAATCAGGCATTACTTAATGAAACAGGAGCATGGAGCTTTGTGCATGCCAAACATGTAACAGCTAGGGTTGATTAATGCCACAATTAATAGACCAAAGATCCTGTTGACAATGGTTGTTTGAGAATCAGGTCACTGATACGGTGGAGAATGTTACATGAATCCTGCCCTGGAGTATTAACATTGACTTTTGCATCCTGAACTGAGGCTCAAGACCTAGAACCTTCTGGCACAGGAGTGTGTGATACGTGAATCACAGCTTTCCATTTCTCCCTGCACTGCTAAATAAGCAAAGAAGAGTGAAATGACATACTGTTGGCTGTTGCCCCTCATTGCAGAGAGCTTCTTGGTCTTTCTTGGCAGGTTCTCGCTGGTCATCTTCTTTTGGTTTCTGTTGGTTTATGTCCTCAGTGTCACCATCTTCCCCATTATCCTGATCTTCCCCAATATCTTCTTCCTTGCCCTCGCTCTGTTCATTGGCTTTCCCCTCATTTTCCTTATCCATTTGTGGATCATCTTCTTGTTCTTGCTCAGCATGCTCCTCTTCTGTCTCAGCAGTCTCTTCCATTGTCTCATCAGCATCTGGGTTTTTCTCTTGGAAATCTTTTAGCTTTTCCTCTATATCGAAGGGATTATCTCCTTTAAAGATGTATAAAAAGGGATAGTGAAAATGAGACACACAGAACCTGCAATTTTGCAAATTGATAAATATTACAAAAGTAGCATTTAAAATTGGCATAAGCAGGAGAGAAAAACCATGGATTAAACAATAGAAAAACAGACCAGATACAAAATTTATGATTCTTCCAAGAAGTTTAAGCCTTAAAACTGGTTTTCTTCAATACGAAGGCTACAGTTAGCATCAAGTGGAGCAGCAAGTAGAGTTCCGAGATCTTTTCAATCGATGAGGAATGAGTGAGAAGATATAGGAGTTTTTATGATGTAGGTTCACTATCAAGAGTTCATATGGAGCTAAGTGCCTTTTAACTGGAAAACACAAGTTCTTGATCACTGTTCAGGTGATCTCCGTTGAAAAATAGCATGCAGCTAAACACTGACATTGATTGGCAAGAGTAGAATTATTCATTGCACCCCAGCAAGGAGTCAATGTCTTGAGAAAAGAGAAAGGCATGCTGCTTTGCATGACCTGGGACTGAATTTATTCACTAAGCTACCTGAAGGCAAGATAAAAGGGTGTCACAATCTATTATTGTAAAATCTATTAATCTAGAAATTCTTTGCACAGATTACAGCCAATTTACCTCCTTCTTCCTGATCCTCATCACTTTTTTCTCCATCTTCGCTTTCCAAATTGAGGTCTTCAGGCAAGTCCAAGGCCTCTGTCTCTGGCTGTTTATCTTGATTGCCTTGGTAAGGATCTACTTCATTTTCATCATATTCACGCTAATATAAAGAATAGATTAGTAAACTCCTGTCAGACTAGCATGTCAAATTTGTCATGTAACTAATAAAATCACTGGTGCAGGCACAGGTTTATTCTCCATGCACTACGTCAATGTGACAATATCCAAGTGAGATAATGTTACATTATAGTGACTTGTATCTTCCATTTTATGAAGAATGTTTCATGCGAACATATTGCACTACTAACGAGATCCATATTGTTATCTAAATGATTAATACTTGTAGAAAGTAAAAATTTTATTTCTGTGATGTCTAATGATTTACTTTTTGTCTTTGGAAAAAGAATTTCACCCTGCATTTGGACTATAGGTCGGCCCTGATTTAAGGATGTTCAACATACCAATGTTCCTACTTACAAATGTGATCCTATATTAACATAATGGATCTGGCATGTTCACTTGTACTTACAAACAGCTATTTTACATTGTATTCTGGTTTGCATACCAAATCGACTTAAACGTACTTGGGAGCTGAACCCATTCATAACCTGGGAATGCCTGTAGTTTCACTTCACACAACAATGCAAACTTTAAACGTAAATAAGGTGTTTGTATTCAGGCTTTGTCTGTTCCTTGCCCAATAACTCAGAATTTCCCACAATCTGAAGGACTTAGGAAGTGAACTTGGGGCTTTGCCAGTCACTGGTCATAAACCAAACATTTTGGTCCTTGTGCTCATATCCATAGTGGAGACGTTTTGGCAAAATAGACATTAATACCTCATCCAACTGCTCATGAATTTTCTCTCTGCCTTCTTCCCCTCTCTCCTCCTCCTTCTCTTGCTCCTCCTGTCTCTTTTTGTCATTCTCGCTTTTGTTTGCTACATCCATGTTGTCATCTTTAGCAACGAGTTCAGACTTCTCCTGTGGATAGAAAACCAGTTGAAGCATATGCTTACAGATGGAATTGATAACTAACCCAAGTGAAGAGCTCCTCCAAAAAAAGCAGAGGTGGGCAGTAGGGGAATATGAACAGCCAGTGTTTGAAGCTATGCATCTTTTAAATTATCCAATTCATGATACGTGTGTAAAATGGTAAAGAAGTGACTGTTAATTGATGACATCACAAGACAAAGAGACCAGTGTCATCATTCCACATGCAAAGGAAACATTTGGAAGTGTAGCCAATTCTGTTTTCTGCTAAAATCTTTCCTACTAGAATTGATTATTCACTAATATAGTATACAGATAGGGTCAGAGTTTGTACTTATAACTTGTAGTCACTTCATAAGTCAACATTTTCAGGAACAGCAAGACATTCCCTGTCGTTTCTTCGGTTCAGAAAAAGGAATAAAACAAAGGTGAATCAAGGAGTTAAGAAGAAGCAAGATAATTATCACCAATTATCTTTTTCACCCCAAATCCTGTTACGATAAAAGGAAAATGAAACAAAGAGAAAAGTCTATATGTTAAGTATTCATTGAGCATTTGTCTTCAGTAAGAATGGAAACAAAGATGACTAAACTATTCACTGTTGCAATCTCAACAGCTTTCACAATGAACAGATGTATTTAGAACTGAAGTTACTTAATTAAAAGTGAATTTCATAGATTTAAAACGTTCAGCGTCCTACCCCATCCATTCCAGGGCCAGTATCTTCAGCCTCATCATGAACACTATCTTCATCATCATCATCCCCCCATAATCTTTCATCTAGTTTATCAGCCTCTGCATTTTCGAGATCACCCATCTGTTTATCCAGTTCTTCCTCATCGCTATCCGATTCCTCATCATTGTCATCCTTTCCTGTAGAGACAATTCAGCCAATTAAATACAAGACAATAAACATAAGACCATAAGAAATAGGAACAGGAGTGGGTTGTTCTGCCCTTCGAGCCTGCTCTGCCATTCAATAGGACAATGGTTGATCCAAAATTCCTCAGCTTCACTGACCCTGGATTCCCGTTCTGATCAAGAACCTACCTTAGCCTTAAATACACATAAGGACTCTGCCCCCGCAGCTCTCTGTTTCGGAGACTCTCAACTTTCCAAAGAAATATTTCCTCGTCAGAGTCTTAAATTGCCCTTAATTCTGAGACTATGCCCTCTGGTTCTAGACTCTTCCATGAGGGGGAACATCCCATCAGCAGTTACCCAATCAAGTCCCTTAAGAATCCTATATGTTTCAAAGAGATCACCTATCATTTTTCTAAACTCCAGGGAGTAAAATCGCAACCTACTTAAACTTCCTCATTAGACAATCCCTCCATACCGGGGATCATCCTAGTGAACCTTTCACTGAACTGCCTCCAATGGAATTTCCTTCCTTTAATAAGGGGACCAAAATTGCTCACAGTACTCTAGATGTGGTCTCATCAACATCTTGTATAGTTGCAGTAAGACTTCTCCACTCTGATACTCCAATCCCCTTGAAATATGTGTCAACATTCCATTAGCCTTACTGATTATCTGCTGCACCTGAGTGCTGGCTTTCTGTGTTTCACGTACAAGTACCCCTAAATCCCTCTAACTGGTTGGTTGTCATTTGAGAACAAGATAGAACATGGTGGTGGCTACATTAGTCTGTCTCCTGAATCATTGTGATTTAATAAAATGGAGACCATTTGGCCCATTGTGTCTGTAGTGGTTCTCTGAACATTTTAACTCACGCCGGTCTCCTATCTTTTCCCCATAATCCTGCACATTATTTAAACAGGATTACTCATCCAATCTTTCTTGAATGCCTCAGTTGGATCTGCCTCCACCACATTTCCACGCTGTGTGTTCCATAAACTAATTCTTTACTATTAGTTAGACCATTCAAAAGAAAAGCAGCTTGTATTGTGATGAATTTAACTTCCTTCTACCATCAAACAGGAACCTGTCCCCCATGTGGAACATTTAGCAATATTTTTTGGTCTAAATCAAATTTTCTGAAAGATTATGGATGATATTCAAACTTTGTTTTGCACAACAAACACTGTCACAAATCTTGAGATTAGAGCCACATCCGAGTTCAGATTTCACCTCAGTTGGCCATCAACAGCAGCCACCCACAACACCATAATTCCATCATGAACTTGCTTGTGTTTACAATTAATACATTATCTGCAGTGAACAGATAGAGTCAACGTACAATTGGAATAGTTAAGATGGCATAAATTATAAAATCCAACAGGTTTACAGAAGTCAGTTTATCAGTTTCATTGCTCGAATTAATTTATTCACAGCACTGTCAAACCTCATGCAAGAAAGATGACAATCTCAAACTAGCAAGTTCTCAGGATGCCAAAATCAAACTCCAGCCAGCTTGGTTCCGAACATTTAAAAAAAGTTTGAGTTTCTTTATTGCCTTGTTCCATGTTAGCTTAATAGCAGCAAGTGAAATGGCTCTGTGGCATATGAGGCCACTTTTACTGCTGCTGCAATTGCAACATTATATCACACATCAAATGGAATTAGTGCTATTTAAAATTAGTAATGCGCACTTTCATGAACGTTTCTATTACATTTAAAACTGAAATGTTAACGGAAAATCACTGTGCTGAAGTTAATTCTTGACAGTTGCTACCAGACCTGCTCAGAATTTCCACATTTTGTTCTCATGTTGGATTTCTAGCATCGGCAGTGTGTTTTTTAAAACTGATTAAACAGTGCGTACTGTGTGTCACTCAGCAACTTACCTGGTTCTTTGGTATCTCCATCGTGAAGTTTTCCTTGGAAGTCCTCAGTCATTTCTATGGCATTCTCTTCCTCTTTAATATCAGCCATATTGTCTGTGTCTTCTTGCTTTTTTTGGTCTTTGCAGAAGGTATCTTCCACCTAAAGAAAGGACAAACACATGCACGTTGCTGAGGAAAGTGAACAGAAGGCATCAAAAAGGAAGACAATAGGACACACAGTGCCACAACTTTGCTATCACAGATCTCCAATTCTTGAACATTTTCCTCCAACCTTTTCTCCCCATAAAGCACTTAACTCATACCCAACTGTGTCCCAAAAATAATTGAATTTAAAATAACCCTGATCTCTACAATTAATTTCCATGAAGTTATTAAGCATGTTGAACTGCTTAGAGAGTCCCCCAAAAGGCATCCACTCTTTAGCAGTGGTCCAGGGAAGGTGAATATTGTCCAGTTTTCTTGAACTGACAGAAGTGCAGCCAAACTCAACACCCACCCTCTGCCCAGGACTTTCCAGCAGTACAACTGGTTGGTTTTCATGTCCTTTGCTCTTTACTTATTTCTGTAATAGAAACGTTCATGAAAGTGCACGTTACTAATTTTAAATAGCGATCTCTGCACTAATTCCATTTGATGTGTGATATAATGTTGCAATTGCAACAGCAGTAAAAGTGGCCTCATATGCCACAGAGCCATTTCACTCGAAATTCGAACTTTTTAAAAAATATTCGGAACGAAGCTGGCTGGGAGTTGGATTTTGGCATCCTGAGAACTTGCTAGTTTGAGATTGTCATCTTTCTTGCATGAGGTTTGATAGTGCTGTGAATAAATAGTTGATGTAGTCAATATAAATGAAGAGTATTTCAGGGATCAGAAAGTGAACCTAGAATTTTCTTATCTCACTGAATTATACATTGCTTATTTCAACTGCATCATGGGGATCTCTCGCCATGAGAACGAGCACACAGTGTAGACGTTTCATGTTGCGTTTGTCGCATGCTATCAATTGTTGTGTAGCACATGTAACTGCACATGTGCAAAAGCTCAACATGGATTTTAAGTAAAAGGCAGTGGTAATTTTTCCCTTTTATAAGACATTGATTTAAAAAGCAGGGTCCTCTGGAAGTAGCAGAAGCAACTAGTGCAAAAGGTTAGAAAGGAGGACTTCCAGTACTACCCAGTCACAGAAATGGTTATTTAATTCTTAAATCAGATTCTGAACTACCATTCCCAAGCCCTACAGCGCTTCAGTTTACAATTAGCATAACCAGCAACAAATGTGTCCAAATAAATTTCTTCTCAAGCACTGATCATTTTTCTACAATTGTAACCTCACTTACATAGAGGGCCTATTTCTATGAAACCTTAATGTTTTATGTTAAGATGTTGAAAAAAAAAACACATACCTGGTCTTCATTTTCAATCCTGTCACTGACATCCTTCACACCTTCACCTTCTCCAATTCCTCCACTCTCATTATCATGGAATTGGGTTGAACCTTCGCCCATCGCATCCTCCATTAACTCTTCGGGGAGGCAGAATCCCTGCCAAGTAATACCACACTTCATCATATCCTCACCCGAGATTTTTAAAATATTCCTTAAGAGTAAAGTTTAGTCTTGGTCCCTTTCTCTAACCACACTATAAAACAATTGCAAAATGTAATGACATTTCGAGAATAAAATCCCAATTTTGTTATAAACAAAAGTCTCACCTCCATAATACAAAAATATCTAGACACTGTGATCAGCAAATTTCTCATACCAAAATGAGGTGAAATCAAAAACCTAAAGATAAACTAGATTTTTTTTAATATAAACCAGCAACTAAACGTGGAAAAGGAATAATCGAACCTCTACCTTCAATGCACATTTATTGTTTCCCAGTGGTTGACTAGCTGTCACACTACAATATAAAAAGAAGTAATTCTTGCTAAAACTATACAAAGCACTAGTTTTGGGTCCCTTATTAAGGAAGGACAAGCCGGCAGCAGAGGTACTCCTATGAAGTTTCACTAGGCTGATACTGGATATAGAGGGACTTATGACGAAAGTTTGAGTAGGTCAGGCCTGTACTTACTGGAGTTTAGAAGATTAAATAGCAACTACATTTGAAACATACAAGGTTCTGAACTGACTTGAGATAGAGAACAGATGAAGATGGTTGTTTTCCCTTGTGGGGAGCCTAGGATCTGAGGGCATAGTCTCAGAGTAAGGAGCTGTCCATCTAAGGCAGAGGAGGGGAGCAAATTTGTGGAGCTCTTTACCTTAATGGGCTGAAGAGGCAGGGTCATAAAGTATGTTCAAGACTGTGATAGACGGGTTTTAATCAGTAAGGGAATCGAAGGTTATGGGGCCAGTAAGTGGAGGTGAGGATTATCAGATCAGCCATGATCTCATTGAACAATGGAGAAGACTCAATGGGCTGACTTCATTGTCTTATGTAAAGGTATTTTTCAGTGGAGAGTGTGTGTGCGCAAGAGAATGAGATTTGGAAGGGAGTTAGAGGAGAAAAAAAAAGAGCTGGAAAGACAATACAGAAAAAGGTCATCCTTGACATTTTATAATAGAACATTTTAAAATGAAGAATTAAAAAAACCTAAACACATTAAGTAAGAGTACAAGAAAGGTTTATCCTTAACCTTACCTGCACTGCAAGGTCTGTGAATAATTGAGATAAAACAGACAGTAATTTTCCACTGCTCCTATGAGTTGCCATTGAAACAGTTAGGTAGTATAGAACCAACTCGGAGTAGGTCGTCAGCATGGGAAGGAGCTGCACAATCCAGTGGCAATTTTGGTTGAATAACTAACGAAGAGAAAGAACAGACAGACAATTGGACTGGAAAATCTATACATTGTTTCCTTTCCAGCATGAACAGAAACCACTCTTTGCTAAATTAGCAAAATTATAGATACTGAAATCTGAAAAGCAAATTCAGCAGAAACCACACAATCTCTTTACAAATTAAAATTGATAAAATGGAAACAATAACAAGGACACTATTCTGAGCTCCTAGCTCCTCATCATGCAGGTCACAGGGGAAGCTTATTATGTCAAGATGCCTAAACTAAATCACTGAGACTGTCAGAAAGTGTGCTTCAGTGATTAACACCACCAGGCTACTTGGGAAAAGGGCTTTGCCAAGTATTTGCCAATCAAAATCTGGGGATGTAATCCTTCAGTTTTTCTTTCCACTTGGGCTTTTCAAAATTCTACTGAGAATAACAAATCTAAACTATATTCAAGTAAAATTATATTAACGTAGTACTATTTTAATAAGGTACAGAGTCCTGATCCTATATTTATCCTCTCTCAGAAAGCCAGAAGGTACAGCATTGACATGCCAAACTGCAGCATATTTTAACAATGTGCCAGAAGAGAACTGTTCTTCGAAAACACAACTACAATAAACGGGAGGTTTCCAATACTTCTTGCAAAGTGAAATACTGAGTGTTCTTGTATACATCAAGGAGGGTTAATCAAATTATTATTTTGGCCAGGCATATGCATAATGCAAACTTAGGGTCTGTTATCTGCCTCGAAGAAATTAGTAAACTATTATTTTGTTATAACTAATTATGTATATTTATATACTCTATCGATAGTTAATTCTGTTAGCTGTTTTGTTTTCACAGCAATAGACTTTGACTTGCTCAGCACAAATCTGACTTAATACAGTAAACCTGCTGATGTAAAAGGCACAAACATATTATAATCTCAGCATAAAACCCATAACAAACCTGGTACTGTTGGAGTGTACATTCCTGACGATAATCCTTCAGTTTTTCAAGGAGGTCAGAAACAATGCTAATAACTTTCACCAAATTTAAAGATGTGATGTCGCTTGATAATCGCTGTCCCAAACATTTACTCAGGTACCCAGTCTGAATTTTGTTCGGCTCCTCCTCATCCAAATTGCCTTTATTTCCTACATAATTAAGACATTAATTTTAATATGCAGTCACTATTTTCTGCTACTTGCAACAAATCACTCCACCCGCCTTCAGTGAATAAGTCACAAAATTACTCAAATCTTTGACATAATGAAACCAAACTGCCAAAAAACACACTGGTTATTTGGTATCATAACATTATTAAAGGTACATAATTAAACTGAACCTGACTCAATTTAAGAGTTACATGTACTCAGCTGTTAGTTATAATTCTTTACATACATGACCTCTGGTAACCACCTTTGAGAACCACAAATGCCAATTCCTAACTTTCTTGTTTGAATTTGGTCTTATGTAGAGGGGTGCCAGAGCAGCCTCTTGTTGACAGGAAACTCAAAAGGTTATTTGACACTGTAGTGGAGATAGTGATAATTTGTTTTTAAATTCAGTTTGGGATGCAAGTATCACTGGCAAGACTGCCACTTTTTCCCCATCTCTACTTGCTCTTGAAGTTGGTAAGCCACGTTCTTAAACAGCTGTAGTCTGTAAGGTGTAGGTACACCCATGGTTAGGAAGAGAATTCTAGGTTTTCAAATCGGAGCTCCATTAATTCCTGTCCAAATTAACAGCATTCTTTCCTGTCCTTCCCTCCCCTAAATTACCCTTCTCCAACTCCAATTCTATTTAAATGAGAAGGATCCAGTTGTGAACTAACGAAGAACATTAACACTTAATCAGAAATCTTGCCTTGTTCTTTTTCATTCTCCTCTTGCTGCCGCTTTACCACAGCCTGTACAGCGCAAAGTACAGTATTAATTGCTGGCTCCACTTGCAGATTGAAGTCTACTAGCAAACTCACACTGGAATCTAGTGATTACAGAACACAAAAACAGCAACAGATAATTTAAAATGCATTGCTTGGTCAATTTTCTTCTTGTAAAATAGAACAAAAAAAGGTGTTTCACATTTCATTCTCACCATCAAATGTCAAATTCAGTAGATTTTTCTCCCATGATGCAAATTCAGCTGTAGCACAACTGACTTCGTCCTTAATATACTCGAGGCTCTTGAACAGTGCTGGGCAGTAAGATGCATTCCCAGAAGCAGCAGCAGCAGCAAACATGGTCTGTATATCTTGCAGCTGAACCATGGCTCTATTCAAACAACTAATCCCCAGTGAACAGGTCTCAAAACATGTCCTGGCAAAATAACATCACATTTATGTTTATAGTCAGAAAAATAAGCAACTGAAACAGAAATGTGGCATCCATTTTCTTATACTTGTACTAAACTTGAGAAGTGGCAAGTAACAGACATTCCATAAAAATGCCAGGGAATGTCTATCTCCAGCAAGAGAAATTGTAAGCATCTTTCATTGATGCTCAAAGGCAACATTACCGTCAATTTCTAAAACATCATAATTCTGGGGGTCACTATTAACCAGAAACTGAACAGGACCAGCCATGTTGACACCGTGAGGCTGTTGACTTGCTTACCAAGCTGGCTTGCTCTCATTCAGACGTTTGGTCACCATGCTAGGTGACATCATCAATGGAGCCTCCGGAAACGATGTTGTTCTATTCTGCTTGGAACTTATACCAAATGGTCCATTATGGGGAGTAGTGTCATTCCTGGTTTTGATCTGTATGGGTTAGTTTATAAGGTCCAATTCTGTATGTTTGTTGATTGCACTATGGGTTGCCTTGTTCCAGTTAAATTGATAGCCTTCATTGTCTGAACGTACCACTAGTAAGGAGAGTTCGTGGTGCAGTTTTGCTGCTATCTGATGTTCATGTATTCCGATGGCTGGTTTCTTTCTTATCTGTCCAATATCATGGTTGTGGCAGTCATTGCATGGTATTTTGTAAACCACATTGGTTCTGCATGTTGTGGGAATGTGGTCTTTAATCCTTGAGAGTGTTGTCCTGGAGTGGCTATGGGATTGTGTGCCACCGTAATTCCTAGTGGTCTTAGTTTTGTAAGTCTTGGTAGCCATAGTAACCCAAACCAAACCTAGACATGCACGGGAATTCCTGGAGGCATGGTTCTCCACCCATAATGCAACAAACATAGAATTAGACCCCATATACAAACCCAAGCAGATCAAAACCGGGATTGACACTACTCATCATAACAGATTGGACAGTATAAATTCCAAGTGGAGTAGAATAACATCGCTTCATCGGAGACTCCACTCATGGTGTCACCTAACATGGTGACAAAATGTCTGAACAAAAACAAGCCAGCTCAGTGAGCAAGTCAACACCCACATCCACAACCTGAGCTACAGAGCTTTGGCAAAAGTTTAAATGTAAACAGTGTGGCTACCAGAGCTGGTTAGATGCCAGGAATTCAGTCATGACTAACATGTCATAACCTCTCAAAATCTTGTCCGCCATCTGCAAGATAAGAGTCAGGAGAGCGATGGAATACTTTCCACTTGTGTAGGTGAGTGCATCTCCATTAGTTTAACACCAACCAGTTCGATCAGCACCCCATCTACCCCCTTCATCTTTCACTCCTTCCAGTGCCATTTACAAGAGATGCAGTGCAGCGATTCACTATGGCCTATAAGAGATGTAGGGAATTGGGAACACACTCACTTGCATCTGCACCTCCATCCATCCACCATCTCTTGCTCAAAATCCTGATATTTTAACTGCAGCAGGAATGTTTGTTGAAGCATAAATATTGGTCAGAAAACTGGGGATAACTCCCCCGATATTCTTTAAAATACAAGCAAGGGATCTTGAACATCTAGCCACCCACGTGGGCAGATTTACTGATTAACATAGTACAGAAAATGCCCTTTGGCCCACTGAGTCTGCACCTACATAACTACCACTAAAAGTGCACTAATCTCAATTTCCTGCACATGCCCCACACCACTGAATGATATGATGTTTGAAGTACAACCTTTTAAAATAAGAAATGTGGGTGAATAAAGTTTCTGGCCTCCAGCACCTTCCCAAACAGTGGATACCAGATTCCCATGACCTGCTGAGTGAACGACGTTTTTTGCTCAAATCCACTCTGAATCTCTGGCCCTTTAGCCTAAAGCTATGCCCTCTTGTGACTGACCCCTCAACCAAGGGGAACAGCTGCTCTCTATTTCACCTTGTCCATTCCCCTCAAACTTATACACCTCAATCATGATCCCCCTCACATCCAGTCTTCTCTGCTCTAAAGAGAACAATCCAAGCCTATGTAGTCTCTCCTTACAACTCTATTTCTCCATCCCAGACTTCCTCTGTATCCCCTCTGGTGTGATCACAGCCTTCAAGTAGTGAGGTAACCAGAACTGTACACAGTACTCCAGCTGTGGCCTGACCAACTCTGTGTACAACTTCAACAGTACCTCCTTGCTCTTATACTCTATGCCAGAACAGATGAAAGCAATGTCCCAAATGCCTTCTTAAAAGTCTTATTCATGTGCTCTGCTGACTTCAGGGACCTGTGAATAATTACTCCAAGATCCCTCTATTCCTCTAAGTTACTTAGTGTCTTGCCATTCATTGAATACTCCCGCATCC
The DNA here is from genome assembly GCF_030684315.1 of Stegostoma tigrinum. Taxonomy (NCBI): domain Eukaryota; kingdom Metazoa; phylum Chordata; class Chondrichthyes; order Orectolobiformes; family Stegostomatidae; genus Stegostoma; species Stegostoma tigrinum. The sequence goes on from NC_081357.1 coordinate 41,075,316, forward strand.
TGTTTCTCTTCTGAGGTGCAGGTCAGGGCCTTGGTTCAGTAGGTCATCCAAAATAAACCTCTGACACCACAGCATTCCTTCAGTACTGCACTGGAGTGTCAGACTTAATATTTTGTGTTTGGGTTTCCAGAATGCAATTTGAATGCAGAGCATTCCAACTCACAGCCAAGTTACATTGTCATTAGGCAAGTGTACCATCTGCTGAGACACAACTGATTTTATATAGAATACCTTACTTACTTACTGTGTTACCAACATGATTGTTTTTAAATTACGGAAAGATTTACCATGAATATAGCAAAGTTTTGCTGGTATGCTGACTCATCTCATCCACTTGTGCCTTTACCGCTTTAACTTCCTTCAACATGTTTTCCACTTGCTGAGTCACCTGTTGCCAGGTGGGATCTCCTTGCTGCATTTTACAAGCACTGGGCAAGTAATCTTCAACCAAGGGTGTGGGGAACCTCAAATGGGGCCGGACAAAATCCTCAGGTAATGATGATGCTGCTGCCATTTGTGCATTTCCTGGGTCCATTTGATCAGTGGGTTTGTCCTGCAGTTCATCATATGTTTCAAATGGTTTCTCTCTTGGACAACACTGCAAAAACCACAAAAGCTGCTCCAAGGCTATCACAAACTTCATAGACAGGGTGCGCAGTTGGTCCATCCAAAGTCTGACATCAGCCTGTGGTGGAAGTGCCACAGCATGGTCCTTGAAATCTGCCAGACTTTTCTGAATCTTGTGTAGACTTTTAATCAGATATCTAATAAACAAGAGAAAGGGATTTAAATCACAGCTCGAATTCGAAAAAGGACAGACAAATAATGGGCAAAGTAATGACAATGCAATTTTTAAGTAAATAAGTTGCTAAACATTGAAGTTATTATGTAAGGCTACTTAAAAAAAACACACACACACAAACAATTGGAAAATTATAGTGTTACTGAACAAAAATGAAGCCATTAAAACATTTTAAATGCAGAGTCACACAACATACCTTAAGCTGACCCACTGCTCAGTTAGCCCAGTTAGGCACTGTCTTTGTTTGATCAAAAGTTTCAGCAGATGAGCTGTAAATCCTTGGCAACGTTCAACATTGCCCAGGCTAAGTTCCTACAAAAGCCAAGCAAACATCATGAAAACAGAAGACTAGAATATGACAAGACAGCAATCTCTTGCCAATGATTTCAAAACTAGTGGGAAAAGAAGATCTGAAGCAATAAAACTAAATTGAGCTAGCGTTATTGTTCTTGAGAATGATTAATTTTGTATTTTTCTGAGCCCTTCATTTCTTATTCAGTTCATTAAGATTTAATCCAATTATTAATGAATATATCCCACAACACTAGTGTCCGTTAATTGAGGTGGGCAATTTATTCAAGTTGTCAACTCAGGTTCAACAAGGTTTTCTTTCAAGAAAATTCTGTTCATGGCGAATAATTAAATGATTAGATCCATTATTATTCAGTATTTGATCCACCACCTTCCTAAACCTGACTGCCATTACTTTAAAACATGGATCACATTGCATACATGCTGATCTTTTCTCTTCTCCAAAGCAGACAGATTCAGTATTTGCCGTGCAGTGATTTAAATCTTACAAATAATCTCTGATCTTGCTATAAATCCTTTCCATTGTTTCTAATTGTTATAGCCACAACAACTGGAGTTTAGCATCGCAGCCTGAACATTTTGAAAAGAAGTTTTTAAAAATAAAAAGTTATTTTCAAGGATGTGGATGATAATGCTGAGGCAGGATATATTGCCTATTCTTTGTTGCCTTAAAAATTAATCAACTTATAAATTAGGAGCAGGTGCAGGTGATGGACAGTGGGCCAAATGCTAGGAAATGAGATTGGAGTAGTTAGGTGGCTGTTTTTGACCAGTGGGAGACCAAGTAGAAGTGGGAGGTTTCCCTCCTTAAACCACTTTTTGTTCTAAAGAAAAGCAACGTGCATTTTTTGTTTTTCTAGCTACAAAGCTCAACATTGCAAGTGGGCAACTCGGGATTTGAACTCTCCACTTCTGAGTTGCTAGTACAGTTGCAGAAACAGTTACCACTACATCCTTGCTTTTAAGGATCTATTTATTCACATAACTTATGAGCCCTAAAGCGCAATAATGCTTTTGTAATTTGATAAATTGCACCAGTAACTTTCTCCACTTTTTGGCAATATCTCCAATTTCACACTGCACTGATGTGAATACACCTATCCAGATGCTAATGTGACAATCTAATCACTAAGTGGTTCTATACCAATTCCTGACCAACTAAAGACAGATGGAAATTACTGTAGTCAAAGACAACTAGGTTGAAATTCTGCCTGTTAATGTTCAGAGTCACTGTGACCATCATTACCTTGGCAGGAGTACGCATTGCCACCTGGAGGGCAGCACGACGCGCAACAGACTGATAGAAAAACTTCTGACAGTCTTCCCATGCAGCAGAAATTTCAGCAAGCAACCTGCAACATTAACAAATGTCAATACTACATATTTAAAACCACAGTATTACTCAGAACACAGACCTTTTTAACAAAATAGTATTCTGTAGTATCAAAGAGCTTCTTTTAAACTCAATTCTGGCATTTTAAAATAATTTTCCAGCACTAGTTATGCCAATATTACCTGCCAATATCTATTTACAATTACAATGCTTCCTATTCACTCCTTCAGGAAGAAAAATAATTTTGTTATGAGAAACACATCGGAGTAAAGTATCAAATTCTTAGTTTTGTAAATTTTCATCCTCAATTGCAAAATAACGGCTGTTAAAACTAAACATTATCAGATACAAGAATGTAAAGTGGGCCAAACCTGAGTGGAGGCCCTTGAATGTGTGTTACTAGCCTACTTCAGAGTCTGAAATGGCGGTAAGTTCAGAGGACCCCCACAGACATCTTGTCTAGAATGTAAATGTTGAGATGGCAGGAAGGGGGAGCAGTTTCCCCTCCCAGCCAGCTTGCTCAATTACTTTAGATCTCATGAACTGTAGATGCTGGAGTCAGAGATAACACTGCATGGAGCTGAAGGAAAACAGCAGGTCAGGCAGCATCAGAGCAGCAGGAAAGTTGATATTTCAGGTTGGGACCCTTCTTCAGAAACTATTTTTTATGTTATGAATTGTCAAGTCAACTTTCCTCCTCCTCTGATGCTGCCTGGCCTGCTGTGGTCCTCCAGCTCCACACGGTTACCTCTTGCTCAATGACTTGTCCTTCTCACCACCTCCAGGGGAGGAGGGGGGTGGGGGATGGTAGAGGGAGAGATTTACTAGAAGGATGTGGACACTTTGGAGAGGGTACAGAAAGAGGCCTACCAGGATGTTAATAAAAACCAAAAGGGCTGCGGATGCTATAAATCAGGAACAAAAACAGAAATTGATGGAAAAGCTCAGCAGGTCCGGCAGCATCCGAGAGAGAAAACACAGTTAACATTTCGGATCCGGTGGCACTTCCTCAGGACTGTTCTGAGGAAGGATCACCGGATCTGAAACATAAAATCTGATTTTCTCTTCACAGATGCTGCCAGACCTGCTGAGCTTTTCCAGCAATTTCTGCTTTTCTTCTTTTTTTTCTAAAACCAGGATGCTTTTTTTTTAAAACCAGCCGGGTAGGGGGAATTTTAATTATGAGAAAAGGTTGGATAGACTGGGTTTGTTTTCAATGAAACGCAGGAGGTTGCGGAGCAACCCAAAAGAAGCTTAAAAGATTATGAATGACATGGATAGAGGGGAAAGTATGAGGCTTTTTCCCTCACAGTGGGATGATCAATTACTAGGGGACACGGGTTCAACGAGCAGTGGTGGGGGTGGGTGGTTAAAAGAAATGTACAAGGCAGGTTTTTGACACAAAAGGCAAGAGTGTGCCTGGAACATACTGCCAGAGGTAGTGATGCAAACAGACACAGTAACAGTATTTAGAAAGCACTTGGACGAAAACATGAGTAGGAAGGGAAGAGAGGGATACGGATCTAAGTGAAGACTGTTTTAATATGGAATGACAAAATGTGTTGGTGTGGGCTTGGAGGGCCAAAAGGCCTGTTCCTGTGCTGCACTGTTCTTTGTTCTCATATAGTTTCATTTTCCAATTAAGTAAAACTCTCAGTCACAAAACTAGATTTCCCTGACAATATTATCTACAATTTAATCTAAAAGCAATGTTTCACACCTTTCTGCAATTGAGAACCTTGGCATTTCCTGTAGTCAAAGTGAGAGACCTACTCCCAGAGCTACATTAAAATAAGTCCTTCTTCAGCCACAGAAACATAAGAGCTTCACTCGAGGCCAGTTTTGCCGATTTTTCCACTTGTCCCACCCACTGACTGCATTGAAGTTTCCACTTATTCACTTCATACAGCAGACATTAAGAATTAGTTGAGCACTAGTGAAGGACAAGTTTACATCTTAGCAACCCAAGGCCCTGCATACTGCTGCTTGTCGCCTCCTTTACCACAAACAATTTTTGTATAGTTAACAAAATTAAAGATTATGTTCTCATATTAAATTTCACCAGGAACTGGCAGCTCACATGTTATCCAGCTCATCACCACTGCTAATCAGATTTACAGCTGTCTTCACATCAAGTGGATGCAGGCAAAATACATCCGGAGGGTCATCTGTTCGAGACCAAGCTAGTCCTTTACGGTAAGACAGACCTGAAAAGGAGGAGAGGAAGTACAATACACTGTATTTTAGAATGCTGTGCACCCAGTTGACTGCAGTTTCTCAGTCTGGAGTTCTTCACACTCCATCTCGCGATTCATCTGAGCTCTCTTCCCCACAAAGCCACTTCAGAACATCCCATCATAACCATTCAAATCCTGCCATGGCAGATGGTGGAATTTGAATTCAATAAAATATCTGGAATTAAGAATCTAACGATAACCACAAATCCATTGTTGACTGTTGGAAAAACTCATCTGATTCACTAATGCCCTTTAGGGAAAGAAACGGCCATCCTTACCTGGTCTGGCCGACATGTGACTCCAGACCCACAGCAAATGTGGTTGACTCTAACTGTCCTCTGGGCAGTTAGGGATGGGCAAAAAGTGCTGCCTGGCTAGTGAACCCTCATCCCGTTAATGAAGAAACAATTAAAAAAAAGCAATAATTTGGAGCAAGCAGTCAGTGAAGCAAAGTCTCAATGGCAATAAAGCCACTTGATATAGTCCATGCACAACCTTTTTGACTAGCTCTTTTCTAAACTGGGGCCTGCTTTCAACTAATTAGGTCTTAGCTTTTTGACAATCAAGGCACCTAGAACTACAAGATGGAAATATGAATTGAATTCAAAAGGTAAAGTCATACAGATGCCACTTGGCATCAAATTCAGTTTCATTTGTAACCCCAGACATGAACTACTCCATGTATTTAATACACAGCCTTAATTAAAATGCATAGGCTCCTGCTAATGGTACTGGGCAAGACTTCAACCACTGAATAATAGTACACATTATAGGATATAAAACTTCTGTTTAGAGTTTGCACATTCTAACTATTTATATCAATCCTGTCATTTATTTAAGGCCATAGTTTTCGTGGAATAAATCCTGATGTTATAGTTTATCAGGGTTAAGGGAAAGTCCTCAAACGCTTGTAGATGTCTAGCTCCAGTCCAGAGGAAAATAACAAAATGACAATTAAACACCAAAGCCCTTGGGAGAATCTGCACAAAACTATTCTAGAAATCAATACAGTGCTTGAAGCTTACCAATTTCAGTGAGATGTTTGAAGAGATCTGCCAAGGCCCTTTGCTTCTGCATCAGAATATGTTTGATTTCCGATCGCTGCTTGTCCTTATCAGCCATTTGGTCAACAGTAAGACTTTGGAGATCTCGTACAGTAGTGATGACATTACCTACCAGAATCAAGAGACAGCTCATAATTCTTTGGGTTGACTGGGAAGGTTTATCAGTGGTTAAAATAACAGGCACCTTAAGATTTCCCTAATTTCATTGTTGACAAATACCCGTTGTTAAGAACTACTCATACTCAATGTTGAATATTTTGTAGTTGGGATGATCATCAAATTTACCTATGCATACTGTTAATGTAGCCAACAATATAAAGTATATGCAAACTATTCAACATGCTGTCAACAAACATGAATAACTAGGAACTCCAGAAGCTACATTTGAGAAAATAAAACTCTGAACACTTTGCACATAAAGATAGCAAAGCGAAATGTAGGGTTAGTGGGCTGAATTTTCAAACAGTAGTAGAAACTCTGTGGACCTTTGTAAATGGTAGTTGAGAACCTGATCTGGAAGTCCAGACCCAATTTCTGATGGTGGGAGGTATCTCACGTTTGGTAGCTAAAGTGAGCAATGCATGGCTCACACCAGGAAAACCCAAACTCAGCAGGGCCAACTGAATTCATAACAAATTTAGAAAGACTCTATTTTCACTATAGCAAGGGCCTGGACCTGCATTTGGAAACTACATATTTTTAAAATAGTCATAGATGCTTGTAAAAGGCAAACGAGGTCTGTCGAACTCATAAGCTGAGAAGTTACTTTAGTCCGCAGCCCTTTCACAAATGGGGACACAAAGAGATTGCCTGTGTCAGTGAGAGTTGAAAAAAATCTCAGCTCTTGCAATTATGGAAGCTATTTGTTGACATTTATCCAGGGCTATAGTTGTATTATTACTAATGTTTGGCTGCTTTCCATAAACTGTAACTACTTCAGGAGTGAGGTCCTTAGTTTGCAGTTTGATTGTCCTCTCAGCGATTATTAAACGAAGAGCCGTCTTAGGTTACAGTTATGAATCTTAAAAAACTGTCTTTTTGCTAAAAGAATTATATACTGAGAGGGTTTAAGAGTTGGGCTTTCACACGAGACTTCTAAAAAATATATATACACATACGTACAATAAATATTATACAGTAGATATTCAGACCTTTATTAAATGTCATCTCTACATGGCTCCTGTGGATACTGTTGAGTTGGAATGTAGGTGTACGGGTGGGAGGGTAGGAGGTACAGGCTTGGATTGTCATGCATTTGCAATAAATTGGTATGGAGGCAATATGAGTTGAGGGATAGAGGGCTTAAAATTTAAGGAAACATTTGGGACCAAGTCCCTGTAAACCAAAGTGGATCTGTTAAGCATCCTGTCTCAGCGCTCAGTGGCTGACTGCAATCTGCTTCAGGCAGAGGCGGGTCCCACTGCATCCTCCATCTGTCTATGGTCGGATGGGGGGTAAAACAAAAATCAGGTCTGACCCGGACACTTTCTCCAGATGGCGTGTGGAGGAGCAAAACTTCTAGACTCTCGCTAACTGCCTCGGCAGCAAGCGACGCGACATTTCACCATAGTCACTTGATGCTGCTTAACTGTGACGAGCTGACAACATTGGTTCATATTTTGATTTCAGATTTTTAGCATTTGCATCAGCTTGCTTTATTTGGGAAATTTTTGGTATGCATGAATAAGAATCCTGCTGTACTTTAAAGACTACAGGACTGGGGTCAAAGTTTGAATTTGGAACATTCATGAAATTGTCAAAAGGCTAAAGCCTTTGTTGTTAATTATCACAGTGGTACCAACTCCTAAGAAACTCTATTAATAATCTTCACCAGATCAAACATTTATTTATGTTTCTTAAAAATTATGGTTCTTTCCTGCACTTGATTCCATTGAAATGGAGATGGATGTAAAATTGTAATAAAATGAAGGGCATATAATCACCCAATAAACTCCTGGAAACCATTTCTTCTGCATTACAATCACTGCTTGGTTTAGTGCTTTGTCATTTCTTTATTCAACACTTTTTTTTTAATAAAAAGCAAGTTTCACCAACTGAACATTTGTTTCTTTTTATTACTGTGTGTTTGCATTAGAACTATATTCAGACCACAGTGAATTCGTATTAACTAAATGCATCAACAGGGAATCGTATCTTCATGGCCTTTGATACCTGTAAATTGATCCAGGTTTTCCACAAAACTGGGAAGAGAATTTGTCGTCATAAGCTCCAGACACATTTTCCTCATCCGCTTACTAAGTGCTGGGAGTCGGTGCTGAAGAGAACTCCCTTCACCCGAGGCGTTATCTTTTCCAATGTCAGGAGAAAACACCTGCAATAGCGTTTGATGGTTAAAAACTACGACAGTTTACTGTACAAATTTCAACAATGCTTAGACTGAATAAAGAACTGTACTGTTGCTCACTTCTGTCCCCGTAAGAGGGGAAAAAAAAACCTGTTACACATGCAACGACATCGAGGTCGCACAGATAAGTTTAATTGTAGCTGTGTTGGTAATAAGAAAGGCCATTAAAGAGCATTTCAAAATCCAGCTTCGGAATTCCAAACAATGACCAAATGTAAATACTACACACTCACTGCTTTTATAGCAAGGTGATCTTATTTTGAAAGTGACTCATGCTGTGCACCAAAGTTTGTCATTTAAATTCTTATGTGCTGCTGCAAATCAACAAACTTAAAATATTAAAGTGTTTGTCTTTTCAAACAAAAAAAAGGAAAGCCAATGTCTTTGCAGAGTGAAAGAATAAGCAGGCAATAGCACTGCCACAAATTTTCAGGTAGCAAAGGCAGGCGTAAAACTCAGATGCAACCTACTGGCATGGAAGAAATTATTCTCATACGGAATAGGACAGGGGAGCTACAGATACACCACAGGCATTTAATATATTTGAAAGTCACTAATATCATCTCAGACAAATGGTATGTACAGCAAGACTTATGTTCACAACCTGAATTCCCAACAGAAAGCCTGTTCACTTCAACACATTGAAGGAGAGAAATTAACAATGGATGGCAACAAGGTGGGCAGCAACTGGCTATGCAGTAGCAAGATCTGAGGCCTCTGAAAAGCGCTAAAGGGATGATCGGATAAGGAGAAATCAGTATTTCTTTTTTAAAACTCATCATGGAATGCTCATCAAATATTTACGGCATTTTAGTGAGCTGTGTACAGCTTTCAAATGGGACAAGACCACATAACAGCAGTAGAATATTCTTTCACACCAGTGCTGAATCAATGCCCCTTCTTAAAAACTGGTCACTTGGACTCAACGTGACTAAGAGCTTACATTGGGACTCTCTCTTAAAGGTGATCCATGGGATAATTGAAAGGAGCAAACGAAAAGCACCATGGAAGTAACAGATTTGTAATTTTGTTAGGCAAAATATAATATGAACTCTACAAGTATTTAAATCAAAATTTAAGCAAGGTAAAAAGAGTTCAAATGGAAAGTTTATATTTGCTGCAAATCAAAATGAAAGTCCCAGACAGTTGCTGTAATTTCTTGAATCATGTCGTTTCAACAGAAAGATCATTTTCAATAATAGTTATGTCATAGCTTCTTTTCACTGAACTGTTGATCAATAGATGGTGCAATTATAGCTACTCCAACAACTTCCATGTGTGTACCTGCGTGACGTGACACTTCTCTAGAGAGAACTTTCTAAGTACACAATTCAGCTTCTCCAGCCTGGTTTGTTTCTGTTGGTCAATATTATCCAAGCTCCCAGAACTTCCCATTTCTGTTAATGCAGGACAACATGGATTGTTGAGCACAGCTTCAAACTTCTTCATAAACTTAAAGAGTGTTCTGTGGACACACAAAGTAAGTTACAATGAAACAATTTTGTTGAAGACGAACCATAATATCAGGCCTTAAATGTTTGCATTATGGGAATAGATGTATAAATGTGGCTTGAATTCCCTCAGGTCCAAGAGTTTGAGTGTCATCCAAAATGTTGGCAAATCAATTTAACGGATGTGATGGCTTTCTTACATGGGGAACCCAAATCAAGAGGAATCTTTAATAATTTATGCTAGAGCATGCAGAAGTGAAATCTAGAAGTGAAATCAAGAAATGCTTTACCCATTTCTACTTAGATTTTTTTTTTGATTTTCTTTCTCAAAATTGATTATGCATCAAAATTGAAAGTATAACAGTTTACTTCGATCTAATGTAGTAATGTAAAAACAGCAAAGGGTATGGAATAAAATTAGATAAATTGGATTGAGTGCCTGAATTTTGTCCAATTTGAATAATATCCCTTTATTTGTATAAATGCAATGTCACACAAAGTTTAATATTATAACAAACTGTTCTCCAGTGAAGCTTCTGTCATTCACATTCAACAGCCTGAAACTATTTGTTTGAAGTTGTCAGCTATTTATTTTTATATTTAACCTGAAAGAACTGCTCAAATCACCAACTGAGAAGGCACCTAGGTATCTAGTCAGTGCTGCTCACACTAAAATCAGCTTTACTTTCTGAAGACTCCCTCCTTATACAGACAGGGCCGCCAAACAACACTGCTGGAGACTGGAAACTCGGGCAGAGAACTGTGCTAATAAACGTATGCCCCCCTGCACCTTAATGGGGCTTTACATCTTTAGCAGTGGTAGTTGCTGGATACCAATGTAGAATGCCAAAAATCTACAGTCAAGAGATTGTATAGAATGTACAACACAGAAACCGGCTAATGAGTTCAACTGGTCCAGTGATTATGCTTCGTATGTAACCAACTTCAATATGACAATCCCTCTGCATCTCTCCTGTTAATTTAGCCTTCCTTTGAACATACCTATGTTGTCTGCCACAGCTACGCCTTTTGGTATCAAGTGCTAAACCCTAATCACTCTTTACATAAATGTTTCTCCTAAACTTCAAAATGACCACCTTATATTTATGACCTGAAATAAAACAAAGAACTATGGGGGGTGTTGGAGATCTGAAACATAAAATGCCAGCGAAACTCGGCATTCTGCTGTTATTTTCCTTCCCACTGATGTTGCGAGACCTACTGAATGTTACCAGCAACTTCTGTTTTTGTGCTATATTTGTGGCCCATGGTTTGGGATTCTCCTACGTACTGAAACAATTTTTTATATGTCTATCCTGTCTTTACTCATCTTCATTTGGTCATCCCTCATTGTTTTCTGGAGAAAAGACATATTAAACAACAATGTTGTGGAACAATGCAAATTCTAATTTTCCTCCAATGACCACACTCCTGGGTTGTGGAGCTGTCCACTATCTGAGATGATTATGAGTAATGCGCTTCTTTTTTAAAAGGAAATTCATCAATACAGACAGGTTACAATCCACTAGGACCTGAAAAGGTGGACGTTCTGGCCCAGAGGTAGCGGCACCACCACAGCGTCCCAAGAGCTGCCACAGTCACGTGCACTTTACAGGATGGAACTGATCCCTATAACTGAGCTACATGACATATTTCATCTTTAGAAAACCTTTTGCACCAACTCGTCTATTGAGGAAGTGAAATTGAAGAATTAAGGGTTTTTCTTTTTTAAATGTTCTGCGAGTATATGTTAATAATAGACTATCTGTATGACCTTAACTGACTACAACTACCTCACAGGTAGAAACATCCCTAAATTGAAGGGACATGTACTGAATCCAGACAGACATCAGTTCCATCACATACAGGAGGCTCATTGCATGTCAGAAATATGATGCATACAGGCAGAACCCAGGTTGCTAACACTGTTTCGTTCTGGAAACCATTTGAGAGTTGATTTGTAGACAAGTTGGACCACAATGCAGGACAATGTGAAAAAGCCATTTGTAAGTATGGGAAACGTTCACATGTCAGATCTTTAAAGTACATCCCTGTATGGGATCGCGTTTGTAAATGTGAGAGTGTTCATAAGTTGGATATTCATAAATTAGGGACACCCTACACATCTGCAGCCTATTTCAGCTGCAATCTGGTCTCCACTACACTGTCAGTTTATCACCTCTTTATTGTCACGAGCCACGAATTCAGAACTGTTTGAATATTCAGTTTTTGCGGAACTTTTATGGTGCTGTGCACAAATGATTCTTCTAAACTGGTTTGATTTCTAATGAATTGTGCCACACTTGTTATGAACCGATACTTTCCTGGGGTTTACCAATGCCCTCCAGGGAAAGAAATCTGCCATCCTTATCTGATCAGTGACATCTGGTCCTGAATGAGACCCAAGTGGTTGAGTCGGACAAGGCTCTCTGTGCAATTAGGGATGAGCAAAATATACTGATTCAGCTTGGAGCACCTATGTCCCATGAAGAATAAAGCAAACATCTTGACATTACCTGTGCGTTTTCTCTACTGATTGCTTCACGGACCAGAAACTGGCATCATTCCATCGACTAATCTTAACAAAGTCCTGTATACAGACATATCTGAATTACTACAGGAATTCTAAGGGTAAGTTTAGCCACTAATTCAATACTTAGAGCACAAAAAAAGGAAAAAAAATTGCACAAGTTAGACAGACTGCAAACAGTCTGAGAAGTGAGTAGGAGCATTTTAGCACTTTGAGTCAACTGAAAAGCATGTAAATGCCTCATTAAAATCACCGTCACTGCAATGCACATTAAATATACAAGATACTTAAAAGTAACATTCGCTCTAAAACACCAATCACTACACAATGTAATGAATTAACCTTCAATCACTGACATAATTTGTCAACTTCATTAATACAATCAGTACCATTTTGGTAACTGGGTAGGACACCTCTGAACCCCGTGAAACGCATAGAGAAAAGCCGAACACAATATTTCCTCATTACAGAGAGGCAGATACACGTTCAAATTTAACTTCACTCAGTTCCCATTCTGAACCACGTTGGCAAGGGTATGCAGCTTGAAGTCATGCACCTTCCAGCTAGGATTGAAGGGAAAGTAGAGACAGAAGTGGGATCCCAGCTCAATAATTCTATTACCTGCTACCATGTTATTGGCCATTACCAGCATTTGATCAGCACTACTTCTTCTACTGTTGCTACATAAAAGGCAATCAACTGAAAAAAATTGAGAGTAGTTTCTCAAAACTCTAGCAAAAATATATACTTTAGGCATTAAATGAGGATAAAACTGTAAAGCAACGCAGTCAGAGACTACAAACACGTTACTTTCCAATTGCACATATCTCTGAGCCAAAATGCAATCTGCTTTAAAGAAGCACTTAAAGAAATAGTCACAGTGGAGCATCACTATCTTTTCATTGTTACCTTCAATTCTTTCTCAATTGGATGCCGGAGCTCAGTTATTTTAACTCGAACATTCTCTGAAAATTGATTGTAGTAGTTGTACAAATTCCAGAGTAAACTGCACAGGTCATCTGTGACAAATAATTTTCTGGTTAACACTCAACTTTATCCAGATTGGGTTGTAACTAAAGCCAACCTTAATGAAAGAAATATTTGCAAACAATGTTGGACACTGCTTCACAATGGCTCATAAAACATACAAAAACTTCATTTGCATTGCTTCTGTTCATTTTCAATGCTCTCTCACCAAAAAAAATTGGGATATTCAAGTAGTAGGCACACCAAAATGCTTTAACTGCCAAATCACAGTGGGAAAATTACTATTTCCATACTTTCACTTTCATGGAAATACTGAATAAGACCTCAGACTAACTTTATACTAAAACTTGTCATAATGTCCTATCCGTACTAAAACTCGTCAAAGTCCTATCCATACTAAAATCATTTCATTTTATAGAAAACCTCTATACCATTTCACCCAGATATCCAGGGGCTACTGGTCCCAAAACATATGGGCTTTGGAAGGATTCAAGTATAATTAAAAACCAAAAGAAATGCAGATGCCGTAAATCAGAAACAAAAATCGAAATTGCTGAAAAAGCTCAGCAGGTTTTGTGGAGAGAAATCAGTTAATGAGGTTTTGGGTCACGTTGCTTCTTAATTACGAGAAAAAAAGCATTAAGACCCAACTTCTTAAACATTTTCAAAGTATTTCAACACATTTTGAATTACCTTTTCCCTCCTGCTGTGGCACTGCTATAACATGACAGTGAAATGCCAACAGCATGGACAGGCGAAAATGAAACTCTCCCAGGGTAGCTCCTTCAACAAAAGTTTGCAGTGTGGTGATCACTTCTGGCAGCTTCATTTGCTGTTCCACCCCTGTCCAGATTAATAAAAGCATAAACTTTATTAAACAAGCATCATTCAGCCTCACTACAAAGAATACAATAAAATTCAGAAATAAAACCAGAATACGCCAGAAATACTCAAGAAATCAGGCAGCACATGCAGACAGAAATAAAGTTAACCTTTCAGGTCAAATGGCTTTTCGTCAGAACTGAAGGAAGAAAGAAAATCAAGAGGTTTTAAAGCGAGTTGAAGACGGAATAAAGAACAAAAAAGGGAAGGTCTGCAATGAAAGGTGTAGGGCAGGAGGGATTAATGAACAGAAGCTTTCATGAGGCAAAAGCCAAACAGTGTCATAATGGATATTGTAAACAAATAGAAAAAGTGATGACAGAAGATTATGAACAACAGCTTTGCTTCATCAGTAGTTTTTACTATGTGCATGAGAACAAATTACTGTTGGCAAACTAATAAAAACACACACAAATTTGTAACCTAAAATTTGTCTATTACCTCTAAATTAGATAGAGTCATTCCTAGAACAAAAGTAAAATGAAAGTGTTTGTTGCAGGCTATTTAAGAGTTTAACAGCACTGCATCACAAAATCTTGTAGAGAATCACAATTTAGCAGAATCTTCCCTGGTCCAGCAAAAGCTACTGCTATAAGAGCAAGGCAGAGGCTGATATGAGTTTGCAGCAAGCTACACAGAGGGTGATAAATACCTGAAATACACTGTCAGAGGTGGTGGTAGAAGTGGATACAATAGCAACACTTAAGAGGCATCTTGACAGATACTGTTGGTTCTGATATAGTGATACTTCCGTTCTCTTGAGATCTTGCATTATAAGAAAGTCATGCAACAGTCATGCCACTTAAACTAATGGGGCTGGAAAGGTCACGTTCCACAAATAGCAGTTTAAATTCTTCAAATCGTGTTGAAGAAACACACCTTATATCAGAACTGACTGTATATGAATAGGCAGGGAATAGAGGGAATCAGACCCCATAGAGGCAGAAGGTTTTGTAGTTTAAAAAGGCATTGTGTGTTGACACAGTCTTGGTGGGTCAAAGGGTCTGTTCCTGTGCTTTACTGTTCTTTGTTACTCACCTCCCAACTAATCAAAGCCTGTCATAATGCTATTGGAGCTGCACACTATCAGCTCAATACCACCCTGGGCTTAGTATCTCATCTGTCACTTTAATCTTTCACACTCTCTACTATTGGAATCCAATAGCAGATGCATTCACCATCTACAAGATGCACTGCAGCAACTCGCAAGCACTGAAATGACTGGCCTGCAACAACCACATTCATTTTTCCTTGTTTAGGCAGCACTACCACCACCACAACTATCTCAAAGGAAAAGTGCAACAAACACATGGGGAACAACGACCATCTCTAAACACACAATCCACCGTGAAAATATATTACTGTTGTTTGCAACTTGCTACTTTAAAATCCTGGGACTTAAGATTTAATAGAACAGTGGAAGCACCTCCAACACACACACACACACACACACACACACACACACACACACACACACACAACCTTCAAAGGCAATAAACGCTGACTTTGATAGCAATAACCACTCTATGATTTAATACGATCACCACATATAGATAACACTGAACCAGAAACAGTTAGCTTTGATTTTGTTCAGTTCAATCGCACCCAAGATACTCTTTTAATTCAACAGTGAAATGACTCATTATAACTACCTGATCAAATTTTCAAATAGCAAATATGACAGGCCTGAATGTTCAACTTTAACACTGTAGACTGGACGTATTCTGAAATGTTTTTACATGGATAAACTGCCTTCAGAAATTTTGCTGTAAACAATAAAATAATTGCAATGCCAATCTACCTTGCAGATTTTCTTCCACACGTTCCTGAAGATATTTTTCAATTAACTGGTAGATCGAAAACCAGTGCTTGGTCGATTTCTCCATGTGCCTTTTGATCACAACGTTAAGACTACTAGACCAGCAACTGCAGATGGAGATTAAACACAAGTCATGAGTTATAGAAGGCTGGGGAGCAAAGATTAAGCTTCTGCTTCATATGTAATGTAGTAGAATCAGAAAAAAATTTTAAAAACTGTTTTAAAAGAATTAGAAGATAACCTAAGATTCACACCCATGACTGCTATCTCATGGCTTCTGTGGAAACGGGCAGTGGGAATGTCGGTCAAGGACACAGTAATACAAGCTCTCTGGATGTCAATGAGACCACTCAACAGTCTAAAGGTCAAGTGGGCTGGAAACGTGGGAGTGATACATTTACAACGTCTCACTGTATTCCTTTTAGATTTGTCGACAAAGATCAATGAGAGTGTGAGCCAAGGGTGTGGGTGTGTAAGTGGTGTATGTGTGACAGAGAGAGAGAGAGAGAGAGAGAGAGAGAGAGAGAGAGAGAGAGAGAGAGAGAGAGAGAGAGAGAGGGGGGGGGGGGGGGAGTGGAAGAGATATCTGACACCTTGACTCATGCCCCAGCATACCTGAAAATTTTAGAAGAGAAGGTGCAAAACTGGTAGAATAAAATGTAAGCACCAAGGATTGTACTGATTCAAGATTTTGGTCACCCCATAGCATGTTGTAACTAACACCACAAAAAGCCCAGGTAACCTACTGAAACAAATTTTTGAGTGTTGCATCAACATCTTGCAGGACAATTATTCATTCTTCTTGATCTAAATCATACAGTTTGACAATACAGATTTGTAGTTTTAAAGCCAATATTGGTAAAATAAATTAGATTGGGTTACTTTCAAATGTTCGTATGAGAGGGGTGGTAGTTATTATACAAAAGGATTTACTTGCAACAATTTCAATTCCCAGGAATCTGCTGCCATAGGAAAAAGTGGAAATGAAGCCACTGACCACATGTCTAACATAGTTCAGTAATGATTCTTACTTCAGCTCCAGTTTGCGCCATTGGATGATCAGTTGGCTGACAGCATCAAGGTGCTGCCTTAAGGACACCGATCGACTAGCAGTTGCCTCCCAGTCCTACAGAACAAAAATGGTTAGGGATTTTCCGAACAAGAATAGTGATGAACAAACACTGGAATATAAATTTTGTCAGTTTGAGAGAGCAGGACAATGGGAGGGGAAGAATGACTCACCTGGGATTTGCTCAAGAGGATCTCCATGCCGTTTAAGAATTTCGCCAGAGGACTAGAAACAGGAAAGCTTCTGACTCTGTCCATTACAACCAAAAGCTGTAAAACAAAAATCAGCCTGTCTTGAATTTCACATCAAAAATGTGCCAGGCGTTCCATGAAGAACTATTGGCATATTGTAAATTTCAGACATGCATTTGCTGCCAAATTGAGGCTAAAATACTTGTAATAGATCTGTCATAAAGCATCAGAACAAAATAATGTAAGACAGCAGTAACTGTTATAAAATATACACCAGATCTAGGTAAATGTCAAATCCAATCTGAAATTATCCTTAAGCAGTTCAGTCTGAATTTACATATTGTCTGCAGATGTTATGTAGTGAATATATTTCACATTTTTGTCTTAAATTAGCAATACTGTAGTGCTACAGACTTTCTGCGACAATTATCATAGCTCATTTCTCTTTCTCACATACCCTTATCTATCAAGCCTTGGTTTAAAAAATATCTTTTGCAGCTGATCAGAAAAATTCAGAAACAGTGTAGTTCAGATTGCTGAGGTATGTCTCTTTGTGCTAAACGTAATGATCCGTGTATTTGACTGTTAATTATTTAATACTTACAAGCACTTAACTATTTCCATTTTATATATATATAGCTGTTGTCCAGCAAGACTATGGCGCAAGATTTCTAACAATATGTTAGCATTCAGAGACAATAATGACAGTAAGTGCTCACACTCACGTGCTTTCCTCAAACCAGGTGTACAACAGAAAGAGCTTCTATTCTGCAGCGACCCTGTACCTGATTTTGGAATGCTAACAACCTTATTGGAAAATCCTGAGATAGGAGCAGGGGTAGACCAAATGGTTCACCAAGCCTACTCTGCCTTTCAGCACAATCATAGCTGATCTTGAGCTTCAACTCCACTTTCCCATCTGCTTTCTGTATTCCTTAAGACAAAAAAGTTGTCTAAACCAGCCTTAAACGTGTTCAACAATGGAACGTACCCAATTATTTGAAGTAGACAATTGCAAAGATTCACAATCCAGTGTGTGATCTGTCATCTCAGTTCTAAAGTGATCAATCACCCATCCTAAGGTTGCTGTCCTAAGCTGTTTTAAATTGGGGTGGCACGGTGGCTCAGTGGTTAGCACTGCAGCCTCACAGCGCCAGGGATCCGGGTTCGATTCCAGCCTCAGGTAACCATCTGTGCGGAGTTTGCACATTCTCCCTGTGTCTGTGTGGGTTTCCTCCAGGTGCTCCGGTTTCCTCCCACAGTCCAAAGATGCGCAGGTTAGGTGGATCGGCCATGCTAAATTGCCCGTAGTGTTCAGGGGTGTGTGGGTTATAGGGGGACGGGTCTGGGTGGGATGCTCCAATGGGTGGTGTGGTCTTGTTGGGCCTGTTCCACACTGTAGGGAATCTAATCTAATCTGAATTCTCCATCCAACAGATACAATCACATTGTTTACTATATAAAGAGATCAGAATTTTGTCAATGCAATGAGATCTCCTTTCATTCATCTAAAAACTAGAGAATCCAGGCCCAATTTACTCAGCCTCTCATTACAAGCCAACCCTGTCAGCCCCGAGATCAGTCCACTGAACCTTTGCTACATTGCCTCCACACACATATACCATTCCTTAAACACAGAAACTATTGATCCACCTAGCTTACCAGGTGTGACTTGGCCATAACCCTGCACAATTGTAGCAACTTCTACTCGTCTTCAAATCTCCCTGCACCAAATAACTTTCTCATTCCTTATTGCATCTATATGCCAACTTCTGTGGTCCCTACATGTGCAGATACAGTCTCTAAGGACATCAACTTTTACAAGTTTCAAACCTTAGAGACTGATCCACTAATGACAGAAAAGCAAATGGGAACAGAGTTGTCACCTTAACACAACAACTGACGGCAGAATCTTATGCTGAAACACACCAACAAAATGAAAAGGATTACGGTGGATGGTGTGAAAAGGTGCAGAATGCAACAACTGGATTCTCCTCACCTGCAGCAGAGCTGGATGGTCAGGCCAGTCCAGTAATAATTCTTTCACCTTTTGGGTGAAGCTTCTCAGGATGGGCTGGCACTTTTTAGCTTCCTGGATGTTTGGATGTTGGTAGAAATCATAGGTATCTTCCTGGGGCAGGATAAGCTCAGAAGTTTCTTCGCCCCCAACAGTGTTTTGGATGACAGAACTGATCAATAGCTGACTACCCTGAAGCTCTCCATTCAAGGAACTATCTAATGTGAACAAATAATAGTTCAATTAAAACAAACCAAATTAACATTTATATGATCAGTAATAAAGAGAGAATGCAATTGTAAATCACAGGTTAACTTTCAAATTTCAGGTGTTTGTCTCCCTCATTTACTTCAATTTTAATTATGTGGCTTTACAATTCAATTTGGGAAGAATTAATGGCATAAAATTTTGCTCTGGAAATCTTGTGCTCTTGTACAACTAGATAATGGCTATTACTTTCATACATCTGAATGCATTAGGACAAAAGCTGAATTAAAGGTGTAAGTTTAAGAAGGCAGTTCCTAATTTTTTTAAAAACATGCTAATGAAGTGATTTCCACCGACTGGACTGTTTTGAAGTGCTGTCAGCAAACAGAGCTGTCATTTGGAATGCAAGATCCCCTAAATCAGTTTAATGATCTCTTAATCTTTAAGGGCTGGATGCCCTATCCCTACACGTAGGTTCCTAGCTCAGCTTTCAACAATTAATGGCAATCATCTACAGTTAGAAATATGAGATTTTATCTGCAGTTGACAATATTTGTTGAGAGAGAAATATGAGAATTTAAAGCTGAAAAACACCAAGATCCATCTTCCAAAGTCCGGGTGGTTATAGAATAAAAAAGAAAATACACAGTGCACCAAACACAGTCATCATTTAGGAAGCAAGAAAGCTCCAACATTGGAGAAATTTTGCAGTCAGTCATCTGTTACTCCAAAGCACAACATGACTTTTTAGTGTTTCATTTGATATGCACATTGCTGGCAAAGACTGCATTTATTGACCTTTTTTCCATTATCCTTGAACTAAGTGGCATACTAGGCAATTCCAAAAAGTAGTTAAGAGTCAACCCAATTACTGCGGATTTGGAGTCACATGTAGACCAGACCAGGTAAGGATGGCTGACTTCCTTCTTTGAAGGACATTAAATGATCCAGGTGGGTGTTTTTTTTAAAAATACATCAATGACAGTTGTAGTGGTCTTCATTATGGAGACTGCATTCATTCATTTAATTTGAATTCTACCAGTTGTTGTGGTGGAATTTGTCTCAAGGAGCATTATCCTGGGCCTCTGGATGACTAGTACAGTGATAATCACAAATACAACCCATATCCCCAGGACTTACACCAAGCTTTCAATTGTTCAATGCTACACCCCAAAGTGTTGTCAGAAAGATATTTAACGTTCACTGAAATCTTCTATGCTTGTAAATCTCCCAGGGAATTAGATCCATAGATTTTCCAATCACAGAAACATTGTTTCTGCAGCATAGTTTAGACTCAACTCACTTTCAAGTACTCTTCTGGCTAACAAGAAGTGGATGGTCATTATTTACTTTTCACTAGTCTTTTTAGACACGCAATCTTATCACCTCAAGGTGTGGTTATTCCTGCCATTTTGAAAACCATACCAAGCTCAAATTCTTTGTTTGGGGGGCTCTGTGCTCAGGGTCATGAGCAACAATCAATGCAAAACCAGCAAACTTTGAGTGGTGGTAGTAAGACAGCTATCGTGGAATAAGATCTTTTGATCCTCGATAGTCTAACCACAAATAGGCTGATAGAATCTCAGTTTAATTCTGTGTTAAAGCCAGCATCTCAGAATATAGCACTCAACTATCAGTCTACGTCATGTTGTAGAGTGCGTATAAAATATCAAAATTTCTAACTGTTGATGACAGCGATGAATTGATGAAAGCTTGAAGAATCTATTCTGCTAGTCTAGATGATGGGTGGTCATCTACCTCAATGCCGCAGTTCTGTGCTATCCCCATATCCCTTTATGCCATTAGATGAGAAAGCATTTAGACATTTGCCTGCATTGCTCAGACCATTCAGTTTTGGAGTTGGGACATTATGTTGCAGTTGTACAGGTCATTGGTGAAGCCACTTTTCAAGTACTATGTACAATTCAGGTTGCCCTGATACAGGAAGGATACTGTTAAATTGGAGAGGATTCAAAAAAGATTTACAAGATATTGCCTGGTGGAGGGTTTAAGCTATAAGAAGAGGCTGGATAGGCTTGGTCTATATACCCTGGAGTATTGGAGGTTGAGCAGTGACCATATAGAGATTTATAAAATCACGAAGGGCATTGATAAGATGAATAGCAAGGGTCTTTTACCCAGGGTGTGGGAGTTCAAAATTGGGGGGTATATTTTTAAGGTGAGAGGAGAAAGATTTATAAGGGACCTGAGGGGCAATTTTTTTCACACAGACTGTAGCTCGTGTGTGGCATTAACTGCCAGAAGAAGTGATAGTCACAGGTACAGTTACAACATTTAAAAGATATTTGGGCTAGTGTATGAATAGGAAAGACTTGAAGGGACATGGGCCAAATGCAAGCAAATTGGACTAGTTTAGTTTGGGAAACATGATCAGCATGAAAGAGTTGGACTGAAGGGTCTATTTCTGTGCTGTATGACTCTATGACACTGTTTTGAACTTAATAACTGGGTTGTCACAGCCCTGTGGGGCAGACAATTTCAAAGATTCACCACCTTCTGAGTGAAGAAGTTTCATAGAACATAGACAGTATAGCAAATACAGGCTCTTTGGTCCACAATGTTGTGCTGACCTACTATCCTACTCTCAGATCAAACTAACCTGCATATCCTTCAAGTTACTATCATCCATGTGCCTATTCCAAGAGTCACTGAAAATGTCCCTAATGTATCTAACTCTACTACCACCGCTGGCAATGTATTCCATACACTCACCAGTCTCTATGTAAAAAACCTACCTCAGACATCTTCCTATACCTTCCTCCAATCACCTTAAAATTATGTCCCCTCATGATAGTCATTTCCACCCTGGGTAAAAAACATCCCCTGCTATCCATTCTATCTATGCCTCTCATCATCATGTACACCTCTTATCGAGTCATCTCTCATCCAATGAAAAAAGCCATAGCTCCCTCAACCTTTCCTCAAAAGATCTGCCCTCCAGTCCAGGCAGCATCCTGGTAAATCTCCTCCACACCCTCTGTAAAGCTTCTACATCCTTCCGATAATGAGGCGACCAGAACTGAACACAATATTCCAAGTGTGGTCTAACCAGCGTTTTATACAGCTCGTACCTCAAACTCAATTCCCTGCCAATGAAAGCCAACACACCCTACGCCTTCTTAACAACCCTATCAACTTGGTTGGCAACTTTGAGGGATCTATGGATGTGGGCC
This sequence comes from Stegostoma tigrinum, assembly GCF_030684315.1. Classification (NCBI taxonomy): domain Eukaryota; kingdom Metazoa; phylum Chordata; class Chondrichthyes; order Orectolobiformes; family Stegostomatidae; genus Stegostoma; species Stegostoma tigrinum. Next base: position 41,097,776 of record NC_081357.1, read on the forward strand.
CCAAGATACTTCTGTTCCTCCACACTGCCAAGAATCCTACCATTAACCTTGTATTCTGCATTCAAATTTGACCTTCCAAAATGAATGACTTCACACTTTTCTGGGTTGAATTCCATTTGCCACTTTTTCATTCGGCCAGCTCTGCATCCTGTCAATGTACCATTGCAACCTGCAACAGCCCTCCACACTATCCACAACTCCACCAACCTACCTGTCATTGGCAAATTTACTAGCCCACCCTTCCAAGTCATTTATAAAGATCACAAAGAGCAGAGGTCCCAGAACACATCCCTGAAGAACACCACTGGTCACTGAGGTCCAGGCTGAATGTTTTCCATCTACATCTGTATCCAGACAGCCAAATTTCCCTAAATCCCATGCCTCCTTATTTTTTGAATGAGCCTACCATGGGGAAGCTTTTCAATGACCAGAATGTCATCACCTTGCCTTTACATTACCTTAAACAATAAAGTAACCTGGTTCAGGTGGAAGGCAATTGCAGGACTGACACTGATTCTATTGAATGGCAAAGCAGACTCGAGGGGCATACTTCTGTTCCTACTATTTTTGGGCCTCTCATACCTGGATAAAATCCATTGGAGTTCCACCGAGGAGTTCTGCATGAAAGCCTTTTGGCAATCTGCAAGTCACATTGCACTTAATGAAAAACATCTGGATAACGGGGCGGCACAGCGGCTCAGTGGGTAGCACTGCTGTCTCACGGTGCCAAGGGCCCAGTTCAATTCCACACTCGGGTGACTGTCTGTGTGGAGTTTGCACATTCTCCCTGTGTCTGCATGGGTTTCCTCTGGGTACTCTAGTTTCCTCCCACAGTCCACAGATGTGCAGATTAGGTGGATGTGCTATGTTAAATTGCTTGTAGTGTTCAGGGATGTGCAGAGTAGGTGGGTTATAGGGGGATGGGTCTGGGTGGGATGCTGTGAGGGGTATTGTGGATTTGTTGGGCCAAAAGGGCCTATTTCCACACTGTAAGGATTCTATGAATTAAAATGCCTTGCGAAAATCCATAATCGCCACATCCACTGCTCTATCTTCATCAATGTGTTTTGTCACATCCTCAAAAGAAATCAATAGGCTTGTGAAGCATGGCCTGCCCTTCACAAAGCCATGCTGTCTATTTCTAGTCAAACAATGCTTTTCCAAATAATCATAAATGCTATCTCTCAGAATCCTCTCCAATAATTTGCCCACCACAGAAGAAAGACTGACTGGTCTGCAATTGCCAGGACTGTCCTTATTCCCTTTCTTGAACAAGGGAATAACATTTGCCACCCTCCAATCATCTGATACTACTCCAGTGGACACTGAGGGCACAAAGATCATCAGTAAAGGCTCACCAATCTCTTCCCTCATGTCCCACATTATGTTTGGGTATATCCCATCTGGCCCAGAGAACTTATCTATCCTCATGTTTTTCAAAATTTCTAGCACATCCTCTTTCCTTCATGTCTTAAATGGCTTCCCTTTTATTTGAAGACTATGATCCCGGATTCTGGACTACACAGCCTTGGGAAATATCTATTCCAGAACTAATCTGTATATTCCTTTAAGTATTCTGTAAGTTGCAGAGATTGCCTCCCATTCTCCTAAACTCTGGAGAATACAATCCCAGTCTCTCCAGTGTCTCATCATTGGACAGTTTCACCATCCCAGGAATCAGTCTGACAAACCCGTTCTCCGCTCCCTCAAAACAAGCGTATCCTTCCTTAGACAAGGTGGCCAGAACTGCACAGCGTACTCTAGTATTCTAGATGAAAGAAGAAAGATCTTTGTTCTTTTATTCAAATTCTTCTTGCGTAAAGGTTAACGTAACATTTTTCTTTAAATTGCTTTAAATTCCTTTCAGTGCCTTATGAACAAGAATATCCATGTCCCTTGGATATAAACACTTTGCAATCTCTCATGGTTTAAGAAATACTCTGCATCTTTGGTTCTCCTATTAAACTAGATAGCCTCATACTTAGCCAAATTATTCCATCTGCCATTCTGTTGTTCACTCACTCAGCCTATCTAAATCTTCTTGAAACCCCTTTGCATCATCGCAACTCATTCTTGAGAAGTTCTATATTATCTACAAACGAGGAAATATTACAATTGATCCCCTCTTTCAAATTAACGATATAGACTGTGAATTGGGCCCCAAGCATCAACATTTATGTAGTACGCTGGCCATGGCCTGCAAACCTGAAATCCACCCATTTGTACCTATTCTGTTTTCTGCATAACAAACCATCCCTAATCCATGTTAGAATATCACCTCAACACCATGCATTTTAATTCTAATCACTAATCTCCTGTGTTGGCTTTATCAAAAGCTTTCTAAAAATCTAAACATAGCACGTCCATTGGTTACCTTATTGCCTGTACTAAAAAATGTCAAATATTTCCCCCCTATTAAATCCATGTCTATGCTGTCCAATCTTATCAATTTTCTGAATTCCCAGTAATCACTAGCTTTGTAATAGACGCTGTAATTCCCCAGGCTGTCATATCTATTATTTCCAGTTTTTTTTTCTTAAATAGCAGTGCTACATTTCCAACCTTCCATCCTGCAGCCACAGTTGCAGAATTTTGAAAGTTGATCATGAATCCACCACAATATTTGGACCCATCACTTTGGACATGCTAGTGGTGAAAGTAATCAGGTCATGGGGATTTGACAACATTCAGTCCCTTTACTTTCCCCAGGACTGCTCCTTTGTAGAATAAAACTGTTAATTATTTCAGGGAGACTCGTCTTCCTCTGGCCGGTGATGGTAGACAGTTCTTATGTAGCTTTTCAACTGCTCTGCCTGCTCCCATTCCTGTTTCTGCTTGCAGCAGTCCCATATGTCTGTTAATATTTTCCTTTCTTACTTACCTAAAGAGCTTTTACAAACCTTTTAATGTACATTCTTAGTTTATTCATATTCAATTCCCTTTATCAATTTCTTGGCCTTACTTGACAGAATACTGAAGTTTTAAATTCTAAATTCTAAAGCAAAAATATCTAACAGGAAAACCAAGAGCCATGTTTAATAAAGGAAGCTAGAGATTATACTCGATCGAAGGAGGAGGCATAAAAAATTGTTTAGGAAATCAAGCATTAATTCTTCCCTACCTGCTATCAAACTTAATGAATTTTTCCAATCCAACACAACTAATTTCCTCCCCATATTGTCATAATTGCTCTATTTATACTTAAGACTCATAGTTCAGTCTGATCTAATCTTTTGCAAATTTAAATGGAAAATTCTATCATACTTTGGTCGCAACAAGACTTTTAATTCATCCTTTCTCATTGAATAATATTTAGTCAAAATGGCCTGAAAACTGGGGTTCCTCAATATATTGCTCCAGCAAAATTTTGATATTCCAGGAACTCCTCTTCCACAGTATTAGCCCTCATTAAATGTCCCCTTTCTACACAGATTGAAGTCACCACTGATGACATCAATCCTCTTGCCACATTCGCCCCCTAATCCCCAGAATTATACTGAGACCTATATATTTGTGGCCTATAAATCACTCATTACTAATGTTTTCTGCTGCTTGCTGTTTTTGTTTTAGCGCTATGAAATAGTCTCCACAACCTGTCCTTCTGATCAGAGATCTACTCTCTCGCAAAATGATCCTCTCCCTTACCAGCACTATCCCAGCTTTAACAAAATGTGTCTTTTTTCAGCAATATTAACCACCTTTAGTCTGCCATCCTGATGTGGTCTGGCTGCCTTGTGGTTCTAGACCCACAGGAATGACCCTCTGAAATGGCCACTCCATTCAAGAACAATTGGGGATGGACAACTGCCAGCCTTCAAATAACTGAAAACCCCTAATAATTAAATAGACTCACCAATTAGACAGCAGAATTGTGTAATTAGTGGTGCAGCCGTATGGTAAGAAGACACAAAAGCATTAAGATAATCACTACACTGATGAGCTGGTCCACTCTGGCGGTACCACACCGTTCGTGCAAATCTCAAGTAGATTTGCCGATGAATATTTATGACAGTTTGAACTGAACTCTGTTGTATGGGGGCAGTGTCAGTAGTTTTAGCCTCTGTGCTCTGAACTTCAGTGTCCATATCTTCTTGTTCAAGACTGGGCTGGGATGTGAGATCAGAAAAATCCTGAAGAAAATAAGGAAAGACCAACAAAATAAGTGTCAAAGACAAATCTTTCAGAGTTTCAGTTAGGCGTCTTGTAAATGCATCCAATAGATTCTTCCTTTTCAAACGTTCTAAAGTCATTTTGTGACAGTGCAGTTCAGAAAGTTCCAACTTTTAAAGTACCTAGAAACTTATGATTTTTAAATAGTTAAAAAGTAAACTGAAATTTTGAAAGAACAGGAATTCAAAACAAATGCAGAGTCATAAGCATCTTCAGTAAAAGTTAGAAGAAACTTCAAAAGAAAACATTATACCACTTTACCTTGGCATACTGAGAGAAATTCTGTCTGAATTCCTTCTCTTCTTCCTCCTCAGACGCATGTTCTTTGCTTTTGTACTTGTACAGGCTGGCTTCCTGCTCCTCCTTCACTCTCCTACATTCTTCCTGCTCATCCCAGGCATTTACCATTGCCTTTAATACAATGCAAAAACACAACTTAATTTTGAAAATTTTCGCCTTCAACCCAAAGGTCAATAATCTAAATCCGCACTTTTTATTGGAATGTTTTGAGAGGCTTTTATCTGTTTAGCTGGAGCTAGATATCCTCAATTAAGTGTTTTTCTGAGCGCACTAACAAACATTATTTCCATACTAGACATTCCAACGCGTGGATCAAGTTCAAAAATGCACCTCTTACATCACATTTTGGTAAATAGAGAACTCTGTCCTCATGCCAACTGAACCTGGATTAGCACTGACAAAAAAATTAATTCAAAATCATAGCCTTATAAGCCAACAGAAAGGAAGGGAATTTCACGTTACTGGCCTCAGGTCCAATTAAATTGGAGGTGAAGCATATTACACTGCAACATCCAATTCTCCTGGGACTGCAGCCTAAAAAAGCACTTGGGCTGAATCAAAGAAAAACATCTACTCTAATTCTGTCAACTCTTGGCTTAATTAGATTTGAAACCACAGTATTATATTACACCACAGTCTGCCACCTTCGTTCCCTTCTCAACTGCTCTTTTTGCTTTAAAAGCAGTTGGTCAAATTGAATGCAGTCGTATTATATTCTGACCAGTCTTCAACTGAACCTAAGTGAGGCGCACAGCCTGGTTATCTAGTCCTTACAGGCATACAGCACTTCCCTTTTCTTAGCCATCTTTAGTATCTACCTGCAAGGTTTCTTGAAGAACAGGGTCAGAAAACAATATTTATCATGTGTTAATTTTTCAAAACATATTAAGTATAGATTGGTTGGAGTGGCCCTGACACACATTGACATGCAGGAGGTAGGAAGTGTTGCAGACAGGAGTTTTAGAATCACAGTCACAGCAAAGGTTCAGGCAGATTGATGAGAGGCTACGCGAAGGGGCAGACAGACAGTGCAGAAGTCCCCTGTGGGTGTCACCCTCTCTAAAAAGTATACCTCTTTGGATAATCTTGAAGGGGAGTGACAACAGCAGCAGCCAGAACAGTGGCACCACAGCTTGCTCTGTTGTACTACAGAGATGGTCAAAGTGCAGAAAAGCAACAGTGATAGGGGACTCCATAGACAGAGGCACAGAGAGATGTTGCTGTGGCTACAAAAGGATTTCAGGATGGTGTGTTGCCTCCCTTGTGCCAAGGTCAATAATGTCTGAGTGGGCACAGAACATTCTCAAAAGGGAGGGCACACAGCCAGAAGTCATGATCTATATTGGTACTAATGACTTAGGCAGGAAGAGTGATGAGGTCCTGCAAAGGGAGTTCACGGAGTTAAGTAATAAAATGAAAAGCAGGACCTCTAGGGTTGTAACCTCAGATTATTCCCTGGGCCATGTGCCACTGAAGTTTGTAACAGGACGATAATACAGTTAAATATGTGGTTAAAAGAGTTGGTTTAGGAGAGAGGACTTCCAATATGTAGATCATTGGGATGTCTTCTAGGTTAGATAGGACCTGTACAAGGGGGATACATTGGTGCTGCAGTTTAGGCGCAATTTTCTGGCTGTAAGGTTTGCTAGTGTTACTCGGGCGGTTTTAAACAAGCATGGCAGCAGGGTGTTAACTAGAACAGTGGGCAGCAAGTGAAAATGACTGAGGAGGAGTTAGAGACTAAGTTCAGTGAGACTAAGGCAGGGAGAGTTTACTGAACACAGTGTCTGTGGAGTATGACAGGCAAGGCAAATGAACTTGGAGCTTGGGTTAATAAACATAGCTACGATAGTGTAGCAATTTCAAGGACTTGGCTGCAAGAGGGGCAAGGCTGGCTGCTTAATATTCCAGGATTTAAACGTTTCAAGCAAGATAGCGAGCTGTCCAAATGAGGTGGGGGAGCTGCATCACTGATTAGAGACAATATCGCAGCTGTACTCAGGGAGAATACTTTGAAGGGGTCATCCAGAGAGAGGTCGTATGAGGGCTCAGGAATAGGAAGAGTACAATCACTATGATGGGCTGGTATTATAAGCCTCCCAACAGGCAGCGCATGATACAAGAATAGATAGCCTGACAGATTGTGCAAAAATGGGAAAACAACAGGGTTGTTGTGGTGGCTAATTTTAAACTTCCCCCATATTGACCGGGACTCCCTTTGTATCATGGTCTTGGATGGGGTGGAAATTTGTTAGGTGTATCCTGGGAGGGTTTCTTGAAGCAGTACGTAAATAATCTAACAAGAGAAAGGGCCTTCCTAGACGTGGTATTGGGCAATGAGACTGGCCAGGTATTCTGGGGACAACTCAGGAGCAGCATGTTTCTGTGAAAAGCGAAGGACAAGGATGGCAAGATTTGAAAACTTCGGATGGCAAGAAAAATTGTCAGCTTGGTCAGAAAGAAAGAATGAAGTGTACATAAAGTTAAGGAAACTGAAGACAGAGCCCTTGGGGAATATAAAGAAAGCAGGAAGAAATTAAATAAGGACTTAGGAGCACGAAAGGGGACATGAAATGGGCCACAGCAAACAGGATTAAGGGAAATTGCAAAACATTTTACACATTTAAAGGAGCAAGAGGGTAGCTAAGGAAAGGCTAGGTAAACTCAGAAATAAGGGAAATAGTCTTTGCAAGGACCTGGATCGAGTGGTCATTAATGAATATGTTTCACAAAGGAGAAGGACATGCTGGATGGTGAGTCTAAAAAGCGGTATGTCGATATCCTAGGGAATGTGGATGTAAAAAACGTTAGTGTTTTAAACAGCATTAAGGTAGACAGGTCTCCCAAACAAAGACTTCATAGTAACTGGGTGGGGAAAGAGAAGCAATTCCTATTCATCACTACCCCAGAAACTGTATGGAGAGCTTGGTAAGGATAGGTTTGTATATTTGGGTACTGCCTGATGCCTGTTATTATTAACTACAGAGGTTCAGAAGTGGTCAAGTAGGCAAATGGCTGTATCCCAAAGAATTGCTTGCATGTTTCGGGAGGGGGAGGCATGTTATACAGGGAGAAGGTGGTGGAGAGGAATGGAAAGGACAAAAAGAATTTATAGAGGTAATAAAACACAACATTTGGAGGATTGCATGTACTTTTTAACGTATGCCTTTTGGGGATATCATAATATCAAAGCATCAAGTTGTAATTACTTGGCAGATGTGTCTGAAAAGTTGCAGTGATGCCTGATCCAGTTCACCCAACGAAAGTATATGGCAATGTAGATACAGGAGCGCATTCATCAGCAGCTGTTCCTGTGTTGGCAGCAACCTTTGTTCCTTAGCCAGAGACTTTTCATCTGATGAGCTCTTACACAAGAGCTGATTAAGCCCTTTGAGGGTCTCCAAGGAGGCTTTTGAACATAATTCATCTGCCTGAGCAAGGTAAGTTGGGAATGAGAAGCTGATGGAAGGAAAGGCCAAAAGGCAAGTGACAAGTCGAGTGAGGCCAGCCTGCTTAACAAGCTTATTATTTAGCGACATGTGAACCTCAGATGCCAGAAGTCTCATGCCATGCTGCATCTGTAAAATGGCAGCAAGCAGGGGTTCAACAATGTCAGGATATTGACAGTACTCTTCTGCGATTCGTCTCCTAAACTGGTGGTGGGACTGCTGCCAAGCTGCCTCCTCATTCAGTACAAGCTGGACACTCTGACATGGTTTCGGCCGCTTCGCCTGTAGGAGCTGTAGCAGTCGGGAGAGGAGGGATTTGACTTTGGACTTCTGTGCAATGGTGTTCACATAGTGGTGGATATCTTGGAAGAGATAATCATATTGAGGTACACTGGGGCGGTGCGCCTGCTTTCTGGACAGTGCTGCAATCTGTTCCTTCAGGAGACTGATTCTTTGTTGCAAAAACCTAGGGCACAAAAAAAATTAAGTTGGTGAGACACAGCAGAATGTCCCTGCCACACTAAAAAAAATGGAACATGTTTATTTGGCCTCTAGTTACATACATCCCACTATCAAGTGTCTGTTCATGCACCTACTAATCATGATATGAATAGCATCAAAATCACCATACTTCAACTGAAATTTGAAATTTATCTATCGCTTGGTGTTATATTTCTACTATAATCATACAAAGCAAAGTCTGCCTTTCACCTGAATACCACTGTAATTCTCTCACTCTCATCAACTCCGCTAACTTGCACTAGGGGATATAGCCCTTTAATTTGGATCAGTAAATGGCTGATCATCTGCAGCACTCCCCTGAACTTGGTGCTTTCCAAGTGTTTGTGCTGCAATGTAGATCCACTTGGTCAAGATCCCAACATGCCTGCTCTCATACGGTCCCTTTAAGAACTAGATTTCTCTGAAAGGAGATTTATGGTAAAGCACCTGGCCTTCAGTTAATGATCAACATAAACGGGTGACCAGGAGGATAAACAATAGAGAAGAAATTACAGGGGGTGGTCTGTGTTCAGTTACGTTTTACATTGGGGCTACCAGGGCTGGACCCCAAGCTAAAGTTTGCAGGTTAAGTTTTCAGGACTGTGAGATTCAAAGCAATTTTGGTTACTGTGGAGCTCATACCAAGTTATAACAGCCATATTGTCGTCCAAACAAGTTCTCACAGAGAAGTCACAACAATTTTCAAGCTTTGAAATGCGGTCATGAAATGAAATTATGGGAAGTACCGTTTTAGTTTGAACTGAGCTTGCCATGGATTAAAAAAAAGTCCAATGTCTAGTTTAAAATAAATGCAATGCTGTGGGAAGGTAAAACAAAACTCTTGTTAACTGAAAGGCTCCATTAGAGCCAGGAAAATTCTGACAAAAAAGGCAGCCATGCTGAAGTTGCATTCTTTTAGTAAACTTGAGGTGTTGAGTTCTTACAAGAAAAAAAAACCATTCTTGGTGTATACAAGGATCATAATTTGCATAAAAGAATTCAACGGACAAGACTTCACTTAGGTAGTGAACTGACTTCTGCATACACAAACATCCATGTTTAAAATTACTGTTAGTTCCCACTGTTTTGTTTTTAAACATCAAAAGAAAAACCTCTCATACACAAGTCAGATTTTTAAATCAACCTCACACTCCCATAACAGCCCTTACTGGAGATACAGAATTACAAGGTCTGCTACTCAAGATGGTCAGCTACCCGAACAAGCAACCTGCTGCAGGGTTTTAAACAGTCTGCTTGGCTTGGAGAAGCGTAGACCCTGAGGGATCAGGAAATGAAGTCAGTGTTTCATTTAAACACTGATCTATAGAATGTCAATTACAGACAGGGTACCAAACTAGATACCTAATTCGGGGGTGACAATGTCTATTCACTCCTTCTTGTAACAGTTCTCGGCCAGTCAATAACTGTTCAGACAGGTTGCGACTCTTCCATTCACTCTGCAATTGTTGCAACTAGGAACAGAAAAAAAAACTGTTAGCAGGCCACATCAACAATTTGTATTTCTTTGACTTGTTAAAATGTCTCAAGCCAGGGAAAACATCAACAATAATAAAACAAAACAAAACCCAAGGATATTCAACCCCAGAGAGTTCAGGATTTGCAAATGATTTCCTATATTATCCACTGGGGTCACTGTGGGTTATCACCTTGGTGAATGACCCTAACAGCATCGACAAATGAACCTCAGCTGCAAGGACTTGACACATCTAAATAACACCATGAGATCTTTGACATCTACCTCAAATGTAAATAATAGATAGATGGGGTCCCTATTTAACAAGCCAGTTAAAAATGCCCCAGGTGTACGTCAACCTTCACATACAAGGTTACAGTAAGTAGAGATTACAAGGGGAAATTATATAACTATTACTTCAAAGCAGCAATTTCTAACCTGTGTGCAGATGACTATCTTTAATACTTTATGAAAACGACAACAAATCGAATCACGAATACTAATACTGCACTCCAGCAAGGTCTCCCTTTAAGAGAAACAGCTATAATGGGCATGTGAAAAACTCAAACATTTTAGAGTCATTTTTAAATCAACTGCAAAATACAAGACTTCCTTCATAATTTGAAACAAAAACAGAAATTGCTGGAAATTCTCAACAGGCCTGGCAGGATTTCTGGAAGAAATCAGAGTTAACATTTTGGGTCTAGTGACTTTTCTTCTGAATTAAAGTACATGAGTTTGAGTCATTGCAGTAAATGCCAAAGTTGCAACATCACAGGTCATCAATACTGAGTATAAGGTGTTTCTAGGTGCATATGAAACATATTAATATTATCCAAAACTTTCATTTATTCTCTGTTCAAATAAGTGAATAATTCTTAAACAAAAATTATAAAATAACTGACCTCCTCCTTGATATAATTCAGCTTGTACAGTTTTTTGACAGCAGGATCAAACATGGTCTGCGGTGTCCAAATCTGAATCTGTAGCAATCCCAGGTTTACCCACAGACAGCCTCTCTGGGCTTTCTCTGAAAGGTTTCTAAAATCCTTTTCTTTACCCACAAATTTCCGTACACAGGTCACAAGAAGTGAAACAACATCTTCGGGCAGTAATCCCTGCTCTGCAAGACTGCTGAGCAAACTCTGAATACTGTGACTGGCTATACTGGTTTTTTCAATGGCAAGTTGGTCACATGTCTGTAAATATTCCTCCTGAAGTTCTTTTGGCAAAAAGTCCTTTATGGCATGAAGCTGTTTGAGTAGCATTGTGCACTGCAATCTGGAATCTGTGAATCTGTAAAATAACCAGATCCTCAGGTTTCTCCAAAACTTACAAATTACGTTTGAAATTATATTATTTGATCCTTAAATTGTGACTTTAGCATTGTGAATTTAGCAGAGTTGCAGAATGTCTTCAGAACATCACCACTGTTGATGACTTTTTTGACCAGAAATTACAATTAAAATACACATCAAGCCTACATCTGCATCAGCGAACATCCTTTTTAGACTGCATTCGAAAATAAGTTTCAGGGTGGGTTATACTCCTTCACTGGGATTCACCTCAGGCAAACATGTTCAGTCACTAAGGTACATATAGTGTGTTATATCCTTAATACCGTTGGTGAACGGAAATATGTCATCCAAACGTAATCTAAGTCAATACAGGTGGAGAGTCGGAGGTGGCTTCTGAAGAAACTGTTCTAGCAGTACCATTCCTCACCATTGCATCACTAAGATTCACACCATGAAACTGTTACAATTCCGCACAAGATTTTGGTAGCTTCACATAGAGGACTCTTCATTGTTGGTCATGACATTGACTGCAAGCAACTCTAGGACAAACTGAACAGCTTTATTTTGGAACTGTTCTGTCTGAGCCAAATAGCAGCAAAGCAGAATCTGTTCAATTCTTCAAGCTCAGGCTCATTCTAATGGAACTCAATCCTAACAAAGCAGGCTTAGCGCAAGCAAACAAGCTAAACAGAGAGACAACAACTCCAGAAAGTATATTCCTCTACTTAATTGATTCTTTTCCTTCCAAAGGAGGAGACACTCCAAAGACAAAACTCACATTGCTCATTAATCTTGAAACAGATTGGGCAGCCAAGAAACAGCAAAGCAGTTAACTGATCAGGTTTTATCAAACTGGAATTCCCTTGGGAAGTTACAATCGACAGCAGCATCTTAACGCAGCACAATATAAAGTTCAGAGCTCACAATCACGGCAGAATCTTCCCAAATAGCATCCAAACTCTTCTCATTCATCAGTTTCCAATGGTATCTTGCAGCAACGCACAAATTTTCTAAGATTTCTTTTATTTGGATCTTCCTGGTCTCTGTCTCTGTGTCTCTACGTATCACACCCTCTCACCCCCACAAGTGTCTACCTTCTGCCACTGATGGAGCAGCTAGGATTGCAAATTCACTTAAAAAGGGAATGGGACATCCTTACCAATCAGTATGGTGTGGCTGTACTTACTTTTACATCTGAATTTCATTGTGCAAGTATCCTGATGAAGGACAACATGTCCATGCACACTTTTCACAAACATCTCCTAATAGAAAAGGAGTCAAAAGTAAATAACAAAGTGTGGAGCAGGATGAACAACATCTTAGGAGCACAAAAGCTGACGTTTTGGGCCTTGACCCTTCGTCAGAAATGTGGGAGGGGGAGAGGGTTCTAAAATAAATAGGGAGAGGGGGAGGCGGATCGAAGAATGGTTAGAGGAGAAGATAGGTGGAGGGGAGACAGACAAGTCAAAGAGGCGGAGATGGAGCCACTAAAGGTGAGTGTAGGTGGGGAGGTAGGGAGGGTATAGGTCAGTCCGGGGAGGACGGAAAGGTCAAGGGAGTGGGATGAGGTTAGTGTAGGAAATGGTGTGTGGCTTGAGGTGGGAGGGGGGGATTGGTGAGAGGAAGAACAGGTTGGGGAGGCGGGGACAAGCTGGGCTGGTTTTGGGATGCAGTAGGGGGAGGGGAGATTTTGAAGCTTGTGAAATCCACATCGATACCATGGGGTTGCAGGGTTCCCAAGCGGAACATGAGTTGCTGTTCCTGCAACCTTCGGGTGGCATCGTTGTGGAACTGCAGGAGGCCCAGGATGTACATGTTGTCTAAGGAATAGGAGGGGGAGTTGAAATGGTTTTTAAGGAATAGGAGGGGGAGTTGAAATGGTTTCTAAGGAATGGGAGGGGGTGTTGAAATGGTCTACTGCATCCCACAATTCAAAATCTCCCCACCCCCCACTGCATCCCAAAACCAGCCCAGCTCATCCCCGCCTCTCTAACCTGTTCTTCCCCTCACCTATCCCCTCCTCCCATCTCAGGCCGCACCCCCACTTCCTACCTACTAACCTCATCCCGCCCCCTTGACCTGTTAGTCCTCCCCGGACTGACCTAACCCCTCCCTACCTCCCCACCTACACTCACCTCTACTGGCTCCATCCCCACCCCTTTAACTTGTCTGTCTCCTCTCCATCTATCTTCTGTCCATCTTCGGTCCGCCTCCCCCTCTCTCCCTATTTATTTCAGAACCCTCTTCCCCATCCCCCTCTCTAATGAAGGGTCTAGGCCCAAAACGTCAGCTTTTGTGCTCCTAAGATGCTGCCTGGTCTGCTGTGTTCATCCAGCTCCACACTTTGTTATCTCGGATTCTCCAGCATCTGCAGTTCCCATCATCTCAAAAGTAAACATTCCATTTCTACGACATACCTGAATTCAGTAAAGGAACCAATAGCCATGTTGGTCCATAACACTGAACTGATGTCTTGTAATTGTCGAGTTCGCTCCAGCCACTCTCCCAGAGTTACATGAGTTGCTATTATCATACCAATTCCACCAAAGGATGCAGAGTGGCTTTGATTCGTGTTGGCCAGGATTTCAAAGAAACACTTAGATTGGATAGCGTGACATAAAATGCCAGGGCCCTGTTGGAGGAAAATAAATATTCTCTGGGCAACAGTTAAGGTTGGGCAACAAATTCTGGCCTTGCCAGCAATGCTCACACCCCGTCAAAAAGAAATAAAATAACGAAAATGAAACAGATTGTTGAACATCAAACAAGTTACCAGTAAAGGTGACAAATCAGAGGAAATGCTGTGTAGGCTGAAAACAAGCAGCAAGTCAAGCCTCATTCATAGCTTGGAAGCTGAAGAAGCAATTAGACAGTACAGAGACAAACAAATATTGATTGGAGCTGAATGCTGTGCAAATACATAAAGATACTAAGGGACTTAAGTGAGATGAAAAAAGACGAATTCTTTGTCGGCTCGAGATACTTGTGCCAAATAGGAGGAGAAGTCATTCAGAGATCATTTGATGATATACAAATCACCAAGAATAAATCAAGTGGAAGAAGAGTCGAGGAATTAGAGAAGAAGAATAAAGAGAGAGCATCATGATTGTATTTGGACACAACATTGCTTATTTCACAGAACAGGTGCTATTGCTTGGGTGCAGAGCTCAAGTTGTTTTCAGAAGGGTTTTGGGAACTGTAGGTTTAATACGATCATCATTTGTGCCAACTCAGAAACCACACATGTTATTTAACTTACAAAAGAAAGCAGACTAACCTTTAATGATTTGTCAATAATATCTTCTGGAACCATGTCATCTCCTGTAATTGCTGGGGGTTTCCACGTTAGCCAATAGTCAGGATCGGTTGTGACAGAACTACTCCAAAATGGTCCAAACGTGGTCATCATCAGTCCTGAACTCAGCAATTTTAATTCCTCAGGACAGAGCTGAGATATGAAAACACATTAAAGCTGATTTTAAGTTGCATCTCTAAAATGACAAAGAAGGTAGTTCCCCATTCTTTCCATGGCATTATCTTCAATGTACATGCCTACATTTACATAACATTTGGAATAAAGCATCATTACATATCTGTCAGCATTAAACTGTCCCAAACAGTAGAATAACATTCTGGATGCATTGAATATTCCAGGTTTCAGCCAACTGACTTGCAAGATAAATTTTCAATTGGGCACCGATGGTCCAAGTTTCAGACACTGATCGGATGTTAAGTAGGTATAAGTAAGTCAATTTTACCATTTTGTGACTAACTAATTATGTTCACAATAAGAGAAACTTATCTATTGTGGCTACAGTGCAGCATTATGGTGGGAAACCAATTAAAACAAGAAAATGGTTTCCTTCAAATCACTCCAGTTCATGCTGTAATTTGCTCAGTGTACGTGACATATATGGTACTTGCACTTGGACTGTAGTGAGTCAAGGAGACAGCTCACAGTCACGTTCTCAAGGGCAACTAGGGACTAGAAATAAAGGCCGGCCAGCCAGCAATGCCCACATCCCATAATTAAATAAAAAATGTACTGTGACGATTAGCAGAAATCCATTAAATAGCAAAACAAGTAATTTACAAGGCATGAACAAAAACAAGTTGCTGGCAAAGCTCAGCCGGTCTGGCAGCATCTGTGAATAAAAAAAAAATCAGAGTTAATGTTTTGGGTCTGGTGACCCTTCCGAAGAATTGATGCTGCCAGACCTGCTGAGGTTTTCCAGCAACTACTGTTTTTGTTCCACAGTTCTTTCAGTTTTAATTTACAAAGCATGCTTCTATGACCAATTCTTTCCATTTTAGTGACCAGCAACAGCTTCTGTGAAGTCAAACAAGGCATTTTTTCTGGTGCCTGGGAAAAAATGACCAACTGTTATAATTGCAGTTTTGCAAGGTGCGATTTGACCAATTGCATTTGTGCACTCACCTCATCAAGTTGTGCTAAGTACCAAAATTCTCGGAGGTCTTGGGCAGCCATGGGTGTAAATCTTAAGCAGAACGTAATTAATTGACGGAGTTCAGCACCAACCATTGACTGATCCGGCTTGCTTCTGGCACTGTTGGTGATAAAACAAGCTGTTGTTCACTACATTTAGGCACTTAAAACTGTGGCTTATTCGTCTTCACATCAGCTGCTTTATTAAAAAGTGAATCTATCCTAATTCCCTTCATATAGCCAATTTATAGCTAATGTTTGGCAGTAAAGGGGGATAATGAAGATAGCTAATCATAGACACAGTGAATTGTTGTTGTTGGTAATAAGTGATTTGCCACCTTTGCTATTTACAGGCAAACAACAGCATAACTTACATATTGCGATGCAATAATTCCACTTGCACACCTGATGGACGGAAAATCTCAGATACCTTTATCCGCCATCTCAAGATTGAGGTCTAGATCATTGACAAAGCAGGAAAGCATGCAGATTAATTCTACTTCTGACTACTTAACTAAAACTAGAAATTATGCTCTGAGCCTCCTAACTTTTGATACTTGGACGTATAGTAGCATTTATATTAAATGGGCAGAACAGTGACTCAGTGGTCAGCATTATAGCCTCACAGTACCAGGGACCCATGTTCAATTCTAACTTTGGGCGACTGTCTGTGTGGAGTTTGCATATTCTCCCCATGTCTGTGTGGGTTTCCTTTGGGTGCTCCGGTTTCCTCTCACAGTCCAAAGATGTGCAGGTTAGGTGGGTTAGGCATTGAATGGGGTAGATCTGGGTGGTATGCTCTTCGGACGGTCGGTGTGGATTCGATGGGCTGAAAGGCCTGCTTCCACAGTACAGATGTTCTATGACTCTATATTAAGTTAAACAATACAACATCTAGCAATAGATGCTCACTGTGTAGTTTACGAGCTGCACATTTTAAAATATAGTCAGGGCTCCAAACATTCTACTGACGGGGCAGGTTGATAGATAACTGTCACATGAAATGCACAGAATAACAGCGTTCAATCCTTCACGTAATGACAATGATTGAACTCAAGACTATGAAGTTAATGACAGGTGCTTCCCTGCAGAGGGAGGCTGAAGAAGAAATAGAGTTGAAGAGTCAAGTGAAAAGTGAAAGTATTAGGTTAGAGAATTTCTGTCGGCATTTACAGGAAGTCACTTTTAAGGCTCTAGAAAGAACTTTCCACCATTTTGAACATCTTTGAAATTACAGCAGAACTTAAGGGCAGTGTACTATTTGACTTATTGTCAGTCACAAAAGTTGGATGCGTCATAATATTAGAGATTATTTTACCATAGTTCTCTCTAACTGCCAGCTGGTGTTTAACAATCTTTTTGGTTGTTCTTTTCTGAAGATAGCAACTGTGCTGTGTAGCTACTGAAGAAATGTACTTTCTATTGCTTACCTGGACACTAACGATAGATCCATAAGGTCTGCCACCACTTTATACTTGGAGAGCAATGCCAGGTATTCCAGTACAGGCCACAGCTGAATTCTACTTGCTAACTGATTCAAACATGCTCCATCGAGCGGAGGTGGATCTGCCTTGAGGCTTTGAGAATCTGAAGAGTTTAGAAGTCCCTGAGATGTCATTGCTGAAGCTTGGGAATCTACCACATGCTGCAAGACACCTGAAACACAAAGTGCAGAACATCATAGCTCCTTAAAAAAAAAATAGCTAATTGAGCATCACTGGCTGAAAAAAAAAACTTGGGTTGATGTAATTTTAATTTCTTAATGATAGTCTCAATTGCCCCTCATTGATATACCACGGCTGTTCGTCAATGTCCTGGATTTCACTTGCCGAAACACATGCCATTTCTAAAGACGTCTTCAAAAATCTACATTTTTGACCACTTACTATCTTTCACTCCTTGCTCGACATTACTTTTTCCCCACTGTAAAGTGGTCTCACTGTTATTTTGTGTAAGAGCTATTAGATAAACTTGCATTCTTAACGATAAAAGCCTGCTCAGTTCAAGTTTGGCCACTTGAGAGTAAAAAAGGGACAAGGTAAAGTTCAGAAACTTTGGTTCTTGCATCTTTCTGTCAATAAAAAAAAACTTGATACTTCCCATTGGTTTGGCAACATTATAACATTGGTTATTTATTCAGCCAGTACGATTCAAGTCTTTGCAGCATTATCTGCTCCAGTTTGTATTGTCACCTCAAACTGACACAATCTAATTTCCTCAAACAAATATTTTTAAACTACTTCTAATTATTCATTCAGGAAATATGGGGATTTCTGGCCATCCAACATCCATTGCCTATGTGAAGATGCAGTGGCTTTAAGAGGCATGTTTTGTCCTGGTTTCTTTGACAGACAGATTGGGGGACAGGTGTTGAGCCGTCTATGAGAACATAAAAGAACTGGTGAAGCCTTGGGTATTGTTTTTTCAAATTTGAAACAATACAACAACAGAAGCAGCCTGAGTTAGAACAACACAATCAACGTGAGTCGGTGTGCTCAAACTCACACCCACAGTACAGAATTTTCAGTTCATCTTTCAGCAGAGGATGCTGGGGTTGTGAAAAGATGCCACATCTCTCTTCGTTATAAATGAAAGCTGGAGTTCTCGCTCTCTCAGAATTATCTATTGATGTTCTTATATCCTGGATTGGAGAGCTACGTGAAAGGCAATCGGTTTTCTGAAATTGCCTTTTGCCAGGGTACATTTACAGTAACAGTTAACTAACAATAGTTTCTGTATCTATTGCACTGTTCAGTTTTCCAATAGAGTTAAGTTATTCCAATTCCTTCTTCTTTTCTTGTATTTTAACTATAGCGTTAGAATAAACTGTGTTTTGCTTAACATCAAGCAGTTTGACCAAATGAATTGCATCTGGAATACAACACCTTATGCTTACCTTTAAAGTTAAAAAAGTTAAAGTCTATACCATCGTCTTAATATATTTTGAAGGGGTCTGGTCGGGTCTATAATACCTATTTTAATTCTCCTAGAGAAGACGAGCTGCTTTAAAAAGGCCAAACTAAACTTGACACATTACACCCACATTTTAAAACATAAAAGCACTTAATTACAATTTTACAGGGTATTCTACTGCATTAGATTAGTTTTGTTTTTTTAAAAAGCATACCAGCATCATATCCTACTACGTGATTTGCTTGAATTACGAGACCCCAAGCCAACATCAAGCCCCGCTTAACCTTCCAGTCAGTAGCAGTGGTTTTAATTCTACATAGTTGTTCTTTCCAAGTCGCATCCATCATTTTTGGCCTCAATTTCAACACATCCAGAACAGAACTCATCACCTTGAGTTTAGACACACATTCCACAACAGATCCAACCTAAAAAGGTGAGAACATTTTCACCAACATTTTAATTTTTACAGCATCACAGCCTTGAATAAAGCAACATTTTTGCATTAGAAGTCTATCCATTCCAAGATAAGATAATCTTCCCCTCCCCTCAATTCAAACAGGTAATATTTGCCACATTTAATTCATCTTGCTGCAACTGACTCAGTTCAAGGGTAATAATTGGTTAGCAGAATATCTGATATGAGTTTGTCTTCTTTCTAAGTAAATTGGAATTCAAAACAAAATGAAAATGTTCATTTTATAATTGAAAAAATATAATTTCATTATAACTAGATACTAATTCTCTATTGGACATACTAGAGACTATTTATATGTTCATAATTACTTCTGTTACTATGAAGATTGAGCTGTATTGACAAAAGCCTCTCCTGTTTTAAAAGTCACTTTTCTGTGGATTTTCCAGCAAGAACCACCTGAATTTTTGTTACCCAAACAATCTGTGATAAATTTCCTTGTAATGGAGAAAGTGAAAACGTGTTAGCTGTGTCTGTGCTTTACGTCTCACCTAGTTCTTGTGATTAGTCGAGTCGTACATTCAGGTTAAATAATTGCAGGTTAAATAAAATGCTCATTAATGGACCTTAAGATTTTTGATTACAAATCTAATCAATCCTGTCCTTAAATTTATTCAGTACCCCAGCAGCCACTGCACTCTAGGGTAGTGAGTTGCACAGATTTGTGACACTTTGAGAGAAGTAATTCCTCACTGCTCCAAATATGCCACTCCATTGTCTACACATGAGCCTAAAACTATGTATGACCTCTTGATCTAGATTAATCCACAAGGGGAATCAACCACTCTGCATCTACTTTGTCGATCTCCTTTAGTATTTTAGATACCGCAGTTAGGTCTCCTCCCACTCTTCTGAACTCTAGCGAGCATGGGCCTAAACTGTTCAAAGTCTCCACACATGACAAGCCCTTCTGGAAAGAATCTACTGGACCTTCTCTTAACACCTCCAAAGCAATCACATCCTTCCTCAAGTAAGGGAACAAAACTGTTTGCAATGCTCCAGATGTGGTCCAATCAATGCACAATACTCTACGACCTGAGTTCGGGTTATGCAGTACAGGAATCGGGATGACCTGTTTCCACATTTGGAAAAATTAATAATCTTTTCAACTTATCAGTTTATAACTTAGTTTCTCTGGTGAAACCTCATCAAAAAAACTTAGTTTACATCGCCTGGAACTCTTGCCTGGCTACCAACATCTCAACACATTAGGCAATCATAAGTTTTTCTGCTCCATTTCAAGTCAAGCATGTGTATTACTCCAAGAGTTCAGGCAGAACCATAATACGAACAGGAGTGTTAAACTTCACTAACCTTAAACGGAAGAGGACGACCCAAACATTTCTGCAGTCCCTTCACACCGGCAGTCATTTCACTAAGACTAGCCAGATGGCTCTGCAGATTCTCTGAAATCGTGTGAATTTCTTGAGGAATTCTGATATGAGAAACAACACAAATTATAATGCAAATAAACGCCTAGATAACAGCTGCTCAGTTATCATGAAAACCTGACAAGTTTCGGATCCCACTGACGTTGACAAAAATTAAATCCAAATGACATCACTTAGAAAGTGGGCCCAGCCATGTACAAAAAAAAAAGTAAAGGTGAACCTCCTGAACCATGAGGAGAAACCCAACAGAAAAAGAAAAATGGAGCAAGGGTACAGAAACAAATGTTGTTCATTGAAGAGGTGCATTCATACCAAAGGAAGAGGAATAACAAATTAGCATCTCAAAAGGTACCACGATTGTAAGACAGGGATACAAAAAAAAGCAGAGAACAGACAACAAAACCCAAATATGGATGGCATAGAAACTATCAATGAGAACCTGAAGATGTAATAGGACATGTGAAACTTGCTTCTTCTAATTTCCTCTGTCGTTCATGCCTTCAAACGCCAACCTTACATGGTTACCAATACCGTAATTATCAATACAACTGTGAATCCTCAATTCTCAATCAAAGCCATTCTGGTTTACATTTCTGATCCCACTTTGCATGTTCTATGTACCACTTTACCTTCTGTTTTCTATCCAACTACTGCGTTGTTTACTCATATAATTTGTTGCTGACAACTTAAAGCTATTAATTCTACTACATTCTGTGCCTTCTGCTTGATGTCATATTATGTTGCATCTTTTATTTTTCTCACACTATCTTGGCAGTTTGCACCAAACAATATTCTCAAACCTCAACTTTATTGATTTATTACAATCCTATAATCCGACAAATTCTCTCTTTAGTTCAATCTGTTGATTTTATGAAACATGAAGGACAGCTTACTCAATCTTCAGCAAGAGTAAACCACTGCATAATTATTAGTACTCATTTTAGGAATTATGGAAATATCCAAGTTGAGTTGTACAAAATTAACTATCTCAACATTCAGTAGAAACTAGAAGGCACTAATCCTATCGACAATTTATTCACACATCAAAAGGCAATAATTGCACATTGATTCATTTTAGAAGTGCTTTCATTTTAAACAAAAATATTGGCTTAGAATAGATATAGTGCCAGTTGTCAACCACTCTATAACCACTAAAATTCCTGTAACATGATTTGAGGTGGAAAAAGCTCAAGAGGAGTTACACAATTTTTTTTGAAGTAATACTGAAGTAAATACACTGACATCTAGATCAAATTAAACTTTAGCAGAAATTATTCTGTTTGATCAGCCAAGAAAAAATGGCGGAGGCACCGAACTGCCTACACAAAAATTGTGACACCCAGTTATCCACACAAGAAGTCTGGCAGCATGACTGAGACAGAATAAATGGGTGTTTCACATGCCAGAGACACAGCAGAGTTTGTCCAAGACAATATATTTTAGATAGCTGATGCCTTTCTTTAGCATCACTGATCCAAGTTACTGTTAAATATTTGCACAATTTGTTTTAAAACAGTTGGCAAAATGCTAGCAGAACTCCAATCCTAACAAATTACCATATCAAACTTTAACAACAACACATGGTCAACAGATTTCAAATGAGGTCAAGAAATCGCTGTCAAATTTGTTCGGCAAAATATGCTTCTAATAACCTAAGATACTCAGAATACCTTCAGCCTCTGAATTGCTTTAGCTATTATGCTGTCAAAAAACACTTCAAACTCCTAAGTCAAGAATTTTGCTAAGTTGATGCATCTTAAATACTATTTTAACAGAGCACTAAAGATGGGATGCTCCACCAGAGTTGTATAATCAAACCATCAGGATGCTAAGTATAAACAATGTTCATACATACTGGGAAAAGTCAGTTAGCTGACAGAGATGACCTTTCAGGAGATGCTTCATCATCCAGTGCCAGTGGAGAGAGAGGAGCGCTATCCCCTCAGTATCTGTAACAACTCTGTCAGATACTAACCAGAATCGATCCCGCCACAAAGTGCTGCATAATACCTAAGAAAATCAGAAATTGTTGATGTTGAAGAATGTCCTGTTAATTTAGCTGGCTATGCAATAAACATAACAGGTTTCAGTATCTCAATTCTCAGCTACACATTTATACATATTGCCACAAATGTTCAAACTTTCTATAATAGTTTTAAAATCATATCTATGTGCACATTTATTAGAAAATAGGTAATTTATTTTGAAAAAGTCTTAATTTCATTGTAATTTAGACTTTTCTGACACTGCAACATTTGTATTTATCTCCCAGCTCCTCAGCCTGCACTGCAGAGTAACTACAGTCCTTCAACCAACATTGACTTCTTTGGTTCCCAAATTGTGAGTTTAACTGTGTTTTATACAATATATGATAGAAATGAGTTTATAATGGAAGTAAAGTTACATTTGTACACTCTCTGTAGACTATACCAATTAACATAACCCGGATTTGGTATTTGGTTAATTAAAACGCAACATTCCAGCTACAATTTAGGGGCAGACTTTATCAGATAGCCGGGCAGTTACAAATTGCAATTTCACACCTTCACACTGGCAGGCCTGAAGGAGATAATCAGATGGCCTGTTTTGCACATTGGAACCTGTTCCCTTGGAGAGGTACAAAACTAGCAGATGCACAAGCACAAGACACAGGTCAAAGATGGTGAGTATTACTTGCCTCATGGAAGGCATCATCTTCCAGATTGGAAAATGAAGATTTTATGCACTGCACAATGCAAGCATCCAAGGCTTCAAAGAAAGCAGCAAGGTGAGCCAAGACTGGGTGAGGCAGGTCATCAAAGCTCATCATTCCTAAACAGGTGACAAAGCCTTTAATATTTCAGGTTTAACATTTACAACCCTTGCAAAAATTCATCATCTAGGATTATTTGTAGGGAACTACTTTTGCAGAGAATATTCAAACAGCAATAAAAAGAAATCTAAACAATAGCACAGTTATTTTGCATATATAGCTTCATTGTGTATAAACAATGGTCTAGGCATGGTTTCAAGATTCCCCTCCATAGCTCAAAGTAAAGGTCAGGCAGATGTAGCCTGAACATGATTGATTTTCTTCTCTTGAGAAACAGAGTTGGATGCAAAATGGCTAATCAGAATTTAAATTTACAGGTGGAAGGGGAGGGTGGCGTTCTAGTGGATACAAGAATTTCCATGCCCAGTTTCCTGCCATATACTCCGTCCAGTGAAATACACCAAGTACAAATATCAAATAAATTCTGTCCCATGCTCTGATAAGACATGTGTTTGAATCAATAAGACAAACTTAATTGTTCTCCATCGTTTACAATAAAAATGTTATGAAACACACAATCTCATTTCCTTGTTTGACATATGTTTGAAATTACCTTTCTGGAATGCAATTGACACCCTTAAAGCACTTTCTCTCCCTGATTTTCTTGCAGCATCAGAGGATAGCGATGCCTTCTCCATGTATCGTCTTTCCTCTCTGTCCATTAGAAGTGCCATCCTTAAAAAAGACAAATAAGAAACAATCTATTTTCAGAATCAGTGCACAGAGCACCATTATTCCACAAAAGATCCAAGAATGCATTAGAATTTCAAAATCTGTCAGAGTACCCAAATGCAGAATAGGTCAGTTTGACAAATAATCAAGTGAGTTGCTTTGTCCTGGATTGTTTTGAACTTCATAGACACAACTTCCAATTATCTGTAATCTCTAACAATCACAATCCTGACTTGTACCTTTTTGGTGGTAGGGGCATCAAGGCAGTGATTTATCCACCACAGTTCCAAGCCTCTGATCTGTTTTTGTGCAGACCATATTGAAGTGGATAGATCCTGGTCTATGACAACTTTCCAGGATGTTGAGGGTTTTCACTACATTAATGCCATTGAATGTGCAGGTAGTCAGCACTTCCTTTATTGAATACAGTTGTTGCCTGGCACAAATGTCACTTGCCACTTTTCAGCCCAAGCCTAGAAACTGTCCAGGTCTTGCTGCATGCAGATTGAGACAGCCTTACTAAAGAATTCCAGACAAAACCAATTTGCAAATAGGTTCACTTCTAATTAACCTGATGATTGATTAAACATCACAACTCTAACACTTCCTATTTTCCTAGGACTTCTGGGTGCCACACAGTCATGTAGTCAAGGGCAGTCACTGACGTCTGGAATTACACTCTTATACATACAACTGGGCCAAGAATGTACTGAGATCTGCAGCAGAAGAGATGTGCTGGAACTGAACTGGAAAGGGAAAAAGCATAATACTGAGGAAACTACAGGTTTGGCAAAGGTAATTTTTACCTGTTAGCGATGGAGTGGAGCTGTGCTTGAAGCTCTTTTGAACAATGCAGCCCAGAGTATGCCATAGAATTTAATAAAATATCCAAATGCTGCTGGTTCCATCGTGAATCCAAAGGAGCTGAGGCACTCTCTGAAGAAAAGCAACATTCAATTAGTCCAAGTAGTAGTTGATGAAAGCAGGCATTTTTTTGTTTTGTAGAAGGAGCAGGAAAGCGGAGGATCAGACTGCTTGCATCAGATCTCAACAGAAAAATATAGATGTGTGTTGCAGCTAGTTATCAAGTTCAAATGAAAAGGAAGGGTAATGTACCAAATGTTGGCAAATGGGACTAGATTAATTTAGGATGTCTAGTCGTCACGGACAAGTTGGACTGAAGGGTCCGTTACTGTGCTGTACATCACTGTAATTGATAATCATTGATGTGAAAATGGAAATTTCTAGATGTGTAAAATTAAGTACAGCAAATTTTGTTTTAACCAGCACTCTAGATAAACTGGCAATAATTGTATATCCAAAATAACGGAAGGTTACTGTATTAGTCAGTTGAGGGTGCGAGTGAGAAAACTCTCTGCTGGTGGACTTTATATAAGGCAAACCTCTATTACCTACAGCATAATTCATGCAAATAACAGTGTATAACAGGGATGTGTATATCCCTGCACAATGTTTCTATTTTACTTACTATGTGTTTTTAAAATTGATAGGTGTATCCTCATGATCAGCTGGCACACTCCTGCTCCCACAGGTGCTGGAACTTTATTGGATTTCTGTTCATGTTAAAGAGTGGTGCTTCTTAAGTCCTATTTTAGGCCTTCAGCCAGGAAGAGACACTTCAAATACAGAAGAAATGCAACACCTTGGAGGTCGCATTTTCCAGACAAAGTTCTTTCTGCCCTTGTCATTCATATAGGTGACTACAAAGGATGCTGCTATCCTATTTAAAATGGAAATTCACCCAATGTTGGACAATCTGCAATTCAACCAACACCACAATCCTTAAAGACACTGAAGTTTAGACACTGGGACATGGCACTCAAAAGAAATGTGAAACCTCAAGGACAGGATCAGAGATTGGTACCTAAATTGATGCAACTCTGATAAGAAACTATGAGAAACAGCAAAAAGAAATCCTCAACAGCACAATTTAAATTCATTCATCTCAATGTTTGTTCAAAGAAAACAGAAATCGTACAAGGTATTTCATGTCACATACTGCAATATTCTTCCTATTGATTCTGGACTTTGAGAAGGTCTTTTAAGTATTCACAAGTCACGTCGTACTTAAAGGAAAACATCTGGACAATGGGGTGGCACAGTGGCTCAGCGGTTAGCATTGCTGCCTCACAGTATCAGGGACCCAGGTTCGATTCCACCCTCAGGTGACTGTGGTGTATGGAGTCTGCACGCTCTCCCCGTGTCTGCGGGGATTTTCTCCGGGTGCTCCAGTTTCCTCCCACAGTCCAAAGATGTGCAGATCAGGTGGATTGGTCATGCTAAATCGCCCATAGTGTTCAGGGAGGTGCAGATCAGGTAGGATATAGGGGGATGGTCTGGGTGGGATGCTCCAAGGATCGTGTGGACTTGTTGGGCTGAAGGGCCTGTTTTCACACTCTAGGGATTCCATAATTCTATTTCTAAAGATTTTAACTGCGTTTCACCAAATTTATGAAAGTGCCTTCATCAATAAAAAGTCATGCGATGTTATAAAATCACTAATTTCAATGAATCAAAAAGAAAGTTTAAAAGCTCTATGGCAAAAATTCTCATGACAATTCCAGTGAATACAGCCCAATGGTAGCTTTTAAAAGGAATTCAAAAAAAAATCTGGACCAATAACCCAAGGGCTACATTATAGCGTAGGGCTCTAAACCCACAATTGTTCTCTTCTGCTTACTCCCATTGTATGTTGTCTAATTACAAGAAATGGTGTCTTATTTAAAGGAAACAGCAGACCAGTAAAAGCAGTAAGGAACATTATTTTCCACAAAAATAGCGTTTTCTTAACCCTGGTCCTAACCCTGTTTTGGCAGCTCCATTATGAATTAAAATACTAAAATCCTAGAAAGCACATATTTGACGGGCACTGGAAAATAGGGTTTTTTAAAATCCTGGAATGCTCTCTCTCTCTCTCATCAGGGAACAGAGAAGGCCAAGAGACGATTCCATTCAAATTCTTAAAATTATGAAGCAGTTTTAAATTGGAAAAGAACATTTTCCCTTTGTGTGAGGAGTGCGGAATGTCTTATCTCGAATGCAACAGCTTAAATCCCTATCCATAAACACGCCACTTGTCAGGGCAAAAAGATTTAACTTGTGTTTTATCTTTGGTGCAAAGAAGTAATTTCATACCAGCAGTCAGTAAAATCCAACTTTCCCCATTCCCCAATTACGTAAACAACTCAGCGAAGAAAATAAGTAAAACTAGCAAAGCTATGGTCTAAGCTATGTTACCATTGGCATCAAGCTGTAGTTGCTGTACAATTTCTTTCATTTCCGTGGGAAGTACACTGGAGTAAACTGCATTAAGAGCTTTTGCCCCAGCCTCCAGTTGAGCACATACCAACTCTATAGGTTTAAAAAAAAACAAGCCATCATCAACTGCAATTTATAATTACATAAATGGAACCAACTCCATATCTATACAGACCCTTAACTTGTTAAATATCTGAAGAATCCATATAAAAATCAGGCATCTTTTATTGCTGTGTATTTATAACTAATATTATTCATGCTTTCCAAGACTTTAAGTGTAGAATTAGGTTTCCAAGTCATACTCTTACACATATTTTATATCAAGTAAACACAAGAATGTGCAATGATAATTATGAAGCAATCTAATTAATCAATATAAAAGTGAGATACACATCAAAAGCTACACTTTCACCATAATGGGGCACAATCGTGTGCACAAGCAAGTATTACCCTGTCAAATGGCACTTGTTTTTGTTCTTTCATTGGATGCAAGCATCAGTAATAAAAGCCAACATTTGCTGTTCACCCTTAAATTCCCTTGAGAAAACAAGTGGTGAGCAACCTGCTTTTTTAAAATCATTGTAGTACGGTGCTATTGGAGGGGTTTTTAAGTTTGTGCAGCACTTAATGACGCCAATGTAAAAAGTCACTACATAAATGATTTCATTAACCAGCATGATGAATTGTACAATCAGATTTAAACATTTGAATACAGTCAAAACAAAAACTGCAGATGCTGAAATCCAAGGTAGACAAACATGAGGCTGGGAGAACGCAGCAAGCCAGGCAGCATCTGGAGGAAAGGAGAAGTCAATGTTTCAGGTATTACTTCATGACTTGCTTACAGTGTTCATCCAGCGTCCTGTTTGTCTACCTTAAATATTTGAACACTAGTAACAATACTCTACCTGGTAAATGCTTATAGACTTTTGCTGTGTGGCACAACCATCTGGCCCTTAATAGCCAATCTTGATTAGATGCCTTCTCCATGACCAGCCTGATCGCAGCAGGAATCATTGAGAGCTCATCAGTTGCTTGAGCTGCTGTCTTATTGCCATGGAATACAAGACTGTCCATATTAGAGGATTGCAAAACTAACTCAAGATCAGTCAGAGTTAGAGGTCGAGATCTGAAGAAGTGAAGAGAGAGAACATCCTTTACAAACATCACAGGAATCACTGCAACAAACATTTGTTTATGTCCGAGAATAACCGGTGCTATGGAATAAACACAAACCTTTGAGGATATTGACTCTTGCAAGCTGCTCTTCCTTTTCTTTCCATCCCCAGTCTGCCTGCTATGCTCAGTTTATTCTCAGTATCTCATTCCTACACTTTTCTATTGCTGGCTCATCCTTGTGGTGGCTGCTCTCTTAGGTTTTCATTCCCTTTCTGGAAGTAGAACTTTTCTGAACTGATAGGTTCACTTGTCAGAAAATTTGGGTTGTCTGAAAAAGTCTTCTTTAGGCATAAATTTAGTGGTAAAATCAGAACAGCCAATTAGAGACCTAAAAAGAATTCACACATGGGGACAGGGAACATCAGTCTTTGCAAAAAGAGGAGGATGCTGCCCAGGTTGTAGTGACAGGAGGAAACTCTACCACCAGAAGGGTTCAGAATTTCAAGGAAGAAGCATTGGATATAAAGTTGAAAAGACACTGGAACCAGAAAAAATACATCCAAGGATTTAGAAGACAGTCAAAGGGGGAATTGAAGAGGCATAGTTCATAAATTTGCTGGCATCTTGAAAAAGACTGAAGACTAGAGAACTGATATATTACGGCCTTGTTCAAGAAGAACTGTAAAGAAAAGCACAGCAATTACGGTCCAGTCAGTTCAACTTCAGTGTTGAGAAAGCTTCTAACAACAGTTATTCAGGATAGAATTAGCAGTTACAAGGAAAATGGTCGGTTGATTAGGGAAAGGCAGCACAGATTGCTGATGGGGAAAAATTGTTCTTGACTAACTTTGAGTATTTTTTTGAAGGGACATCAGAATGGCTTGATAAGGAAAATGTGGATGTGGTGCATATGGATTTTCAAAAGGCGTTTGATTCAGAACCACATAACAGACTTGTGAGCAAAGATAAAGATCATGGAATAAAACAGTCAGCAGCAAAATCGATACAAAATTGGCTGAGTGATAGGTGACAGCATAGTCGTTATGAGTATTTTGTAGTGCAGCTCCTCAGGTCAGTTTTGGGGCCCTTGCTTTTCCTGATAATATATTAATGACTGGACCTTGGAGGAGACAAGCGACAACTTCAAAGTTTGCAGATGACATGAATCTTGGAAAACTTGGTAAACTGTTAGGAGGAAAACATCGAATTCCAAAAGGTATTAGAAATCCTACAGTGTGTGAAGGTAGATAAGTCCCCTGGGCCGGATGGGATTTATCCTAGGATCCTCTGGGAAGCCAGGGAGGAGATTGCCGAGCCTTTGGCATTGATCTTTAACTCGTCATTGTCTACAGGAATAGTGCCAGAGGACTGGAGGATAGCAAATGTGGTTCCCCTGTTCAAGAAGGGGAGTAGAGACGACCCTGGTAATTATAGACCAGTGAGCCTTACCTCAGTTGTTGGTAAAGTGTTGGAAAAGGTTATAAGGGATAGGATTTATAATTATCTAGAAAAGAATAAATTGATTAGGGATAGTCAGCACGGTTTTGTGAAGGGAAGGTCGTGCCTCACAAACCTTATTGAGTTCTTTGAGAAGGTGACCAAACAAGTAGATGAAAGTAAACTGGTTGATGTGGTGTATATGGATTTCAGCAAGGCGTTCGATAAGGTTCCCCACAATAGGCTATTGTATAAAATGCGGAGGAATGGGATTGTGGGAGATATAGCAGTTTAGATCGGAAATTGGCTTGCTGAAAGAAGACAGAGGGGATGGTTGATGGGAAATGTTCATCCTGGAGACCAGTTACTAGTGGTGTACCGCAAGGGTCAGTGTTGGGGCCACTGCTGTTTGTCATTTTTATAAACGACCTGGATGAGGGCGTAGAAGGATGGGTTAGTAAATTTGCAGATGACACCAAGATCAGTGGAGTTGTGGATAGTGACGAAGGATGCTGTAGGTTACAGAGAGGCATAGATAAGCTGCAAAGCTGGGCTGAGAGGTGGCAAATGGAGTTTAAAGCAGACAAGTGTGAGGTGATGCACTTTGGCAGGAGTAACCGGAATGCAAAGTACTGGGCTAATGGTAAGATTCTTGGTAGTGTAGATGAGCAGAGAGATCTCGGTGTCCATGTACACAGATCCTTGAAAGTTGCCACCCAGGTTGACAGGGTTGTTAAGAAGGCATACAGTGTTTTAGCTTTTATTAATACAGGGATCAAGTTCTGGCACCATGAGGTTATGCTGCAGCTGTACAAAACTCTGGTGCGGCCGCACTTGGAGTATTGCGTACAGTTCTGGTCACCGCATTATAAGAAGGATGTGAAAATTTTGGAAAGGGTGCAGAGATTTACTAGGATGTTGCCTGGCATGGAGGGAAGGTCTTACGAGGAAAAGCTGAGGAACTTGAGGCTGTTTTCGTTAGAGAGAAGGTTGAGAGGTGACTTAATCAAGACATATAAAATAATCAGAGGGTTAGATAGGGTGGATAGGGAGAGCCTTTTCCCTAGGATGGTGACGGTGAGCATGAGGGGGCATAGCTTTAAATTGAGGGGTGAAAGATATAGGACAGATGTCAGAGGTAGTTTCTTTACTCAGAGTAGTAAGGGACTGGAATGCTTTGCCTGCGACGGTTGTTTATTCGCCAACTTTAAGTACATTTAAGTCGTCACTGGGCAAGCATATGGATGTACATGGAATAGTGTAGGTTAGATGGGCTTCAGATTGGTATGACAGGTCGGCACAACATCGAAGGCCCAAGGGCCTGTACTGTGCTGTAATGTTCTATGTTCTATGACACAGACAAGTTGGTGATGTGGGAGATAGGTGGCATGTAATGTTCAATGCAGAGAAATATGAGGTGATGCACATTTGTAAGAAAAGCTCTGAAACACAAGAGAAAAGAAAAGGGGTGCAATTCTAAGGGGTATATAGTTAGAAGCACAGAAACCTGGACGTGTATGTAGCTAGGTCATTGAAGGTGGAAAGAACAGTAAATAAAGTGTACAATGTCCTCAGCTTCATTCTACAGGTAGAGAGTACAAGAACAAGGAGGTGATGTTGTACTTGTACAAGACACTTGTTTAAACTCAGCTGGAGTGCTGTATACAGCTGTAGGCATCTCATTATAGGAGAGCTATGAATGCACTGGAGACCGCACAGGTGCAATTTACAAGAATGGTTCCAGAACTTCAGCTATTGACTGTTTGCAGTTGGGACTGTTCCCCATGGACAGAAGGTGGTGGTTAACAGGAGATCAGATAGAGGTTTTCAAAAGAAGGGTCTAGGCACGAAAATTCAGCTTTTGTGGTTCTAAGATGCTGCTTGGCCTGCTGTGTTCATCCAGCTCCACACTTTGTTATCTCGGATTCTCCAGCATCTGCAGTTCCCATTATCTCTGATATAATCCCCCACCCCCCCCACCACTCACCATATGCTTGGTCCACATTCCTCCAAGCATTTCTTATTCATGTACTTACCCAAATATCTTTCAAATGTTGTAACTGTACTGCATATACTCTGGAAGTTCACTACACATGTGAACTACCATGTTTAAAAAAAATTGCCCCCATATCTTTTTGTTTTAATCTTTCTTCTCTCAACTTAAAAAATGCCTCTTAATCTTGAAATCCCCCACCCTAGGAAAAACAAACAGCTGCTATTCACCTTACCTAGTTAAGGCTAACAAAACTGAAGCCTGCAGAAGCAAACAGGTATTTCTGCTAGAATGCTTATCCCATTGACACGAATTGGCAGTAATGCGATTGATGAACAGCGGATGCTATTTCGATAACACAAACTTTCTGATTTTCTGTCGCGCGATTTTCTATAGCACGGTGTTATGCAAGAATGCAACTATTGAGTTCTGGGATAACTACCTAAAATTGAACACACAGCCCAACTGGTGTCTGCCACCCTTTCTGCTGGATTCGAATTTGCTCCCATCCTACTTGATCTAATGCCAGCAACACAGTCTTGTTTTTCCTTCCTTCCTATTATCATACTTCTACTGGGAATCATCTTTGTGATTTGCCTCAATAATTTCATGTGTATATTTTTCTCATTTTTGTACAAATAACTTTTCTCTACTCAAGTTTCTCTCAATGAACTGAAATGCGATGACCTTTCTGTATTATTTTTTCACAGAATTCATAGAATCCTTACAGCGTGGAAACAGGCCCTTTAGCCCAACAAGTCCACACTGCCCCTCACAGCATCTCACCCAGACCCATCCCCCTTTAACCCAACTACTCTGCACATCCCTGAACACTACAAGCAATTTAACATTGCACATCCATCTAATCTGCACATCTATGGACTGTGGGAGAAAACTAGAGCACCCGCATGAAACCTACGCAGGCACAGAGAATGTGCATACTCCACACAGACAGTCATCCGAGGGTGGAATTGAAACTGGGCCCTTGGCACCGTGAGACAGCAGTGCTACCCACTGAGCCACCGTGCCGCTCCGTTATCCAGATGTTTTTCATTAAGTATTATGTGACTTGCAGATTGCCAAAAGGCTTTCATGCAGAACTCCTCGGTGGAACTCCAATGGGTTTTATCCAGGTATGAGAGGCTCATAATTAGTAGGAACAGGAGTTGGTCCCTTGAGTCTGCTTTGCCATTCAATAGGATCAGGGTCAGTTCTGCAATTGCCTTCCACCTGAACCAGGTTATTTTATTGTTTAAGATGATGCAAAGGGGAGGTGATGACATTGTAGTCATGTCACTGGATTAGTAATACACAGAATTCCAGGCTAATTCTCTGGGGGTCGAAGACAAAGTGTCGGAGTAACTCACCAGAACTGGTGGCAATCAGTAGAGAGAAAAGTCCAGTGATCCTTTCTCAGAACTGTCTGCATCTGAGGAATGGTGGTATTACAGACAGACGGGCAGGGAGACAGACATGCCTGCTGATAGCGAGTCAGGGGAGAAGTATAAAAGTAACCTCAGCTGGCACGTGAAATGAAACCACACTGTTGGCGTGACGTTGCATCGCAAAGCAGCCATCCAGCCAAATGAGTTAAACTGACTCCTAGAATAAAGTAAACGCTGAATAGGTCACAAGGTTTTGAGGGCACTGATGTGAATCCCATCATGGCAAATGGTAAAACTGGAGTTCAATTGTAAGAGTCTGCAATGGATGACTAGTCAATTGGCAAGCATGCAACCACTGTCAATTGTCACAAAAATCTGGTATGAACCTATCTGGTTCACTGTTGTCCTTGGGAAATCTCCCATCTTTGCCTTGTCTGGGGCCAACATGTGACTCCAGCACCACAGGTGACTCTTAGCTGCACTGTGAAATAGCCCAGACAGTTAATCAGTTCAAGGGTAACTAGGAATGCACACCAAATGCCAGACTTGCAAGTGACACTCACAGCATGTACAAGAATAAATAAAAACTTCTAATGAGCTGATTAGATATGAAGTAACCTTCATTTTTTGCAAGTGACAGCAAATAGTAAGGTAAACATAAAAGGGGATTTAAATAATGATGCCAAGTAAGATTACAATATGTATTGGCATCAATTCAATTATAGCAAACTAACTACGTCAATATAACTTGGTCTTTCCCCAAATGCCTTCAGCCCACCTGTTATTGCTCAGGCTCAGTTGGTTTAAACAATAGGCCAGGACCTGTCCGTCTCGATGAACCATGGACAACGTGGATTCCTCTGCGGTAAACACTGCTGATGGAATAGAATCCGGCCACAATCCCAAAGAGACCAAAGAATCACCCCAGGACTCACATGACATCAATTTAAGTTTGTGCTTTTCCACTAGCTCCCGTACTTGCTGTAACACAAAAGTCGATGTAAAATATAATCTTATTAAATATCCTGAATGTCATACAAAGTGCTTTTACTTATAGCCAAGGCAGAAAACTTAAACGTAGTTTCACAGAAGAAGGTCTGTTTACAATAATTTTAAAATGACCTAACTAGTATCTGTCAGGTTGTGCATGATTCAATCCAACAGCATGCATGATAGCTCACTGTCTGTCAATATAAAATATACATGCACATAACTTCTTTCAGCACAATGTAAGAACTTGTGAACTCCCCTCAGAAAAAAAGTCCTTAACCCTCACCACTTGTTGAGTTTGAGAAGACTGTGAAAGGACGAAGACTTGCGTGCAAGCTTGATGGAATGCCTCTGCGAAGCGGAGACCATGCTTCAGCTGGTGAACGATGACAGTGGCACAGTGGAGAAGTGAAGAGATGGCGTAAGAAGTGCCTTTAGTAAAGAAAAGGAGAAACAGCTTAAGTGACAAATCAGAAACATTCAATAAATCAATCTTTCGCAAATCCTCAAACTAGAGTGACCATAACCAAACATTTTACATTTACAGCTCCAATAAAACCCACATGTAATAAAAGTTGAGCAACTGGGCAATCTGTAAAGTTTCAATTCAACATGAGAACACAATTGTTCTTGTCAGATAATGTTGCTAGAACCACAGTTTATCAAGAAAATGTCAATGATTGAATATGTTAAAACAATTTACCTGCTGTAATTTCCTTTACTTCTGAATACAACGACATCAACTCAGTGCACATTTGGTCGCCCACAAAACCAAGACCATGTAACAGTGTTTTAAAGTCCTGTTTATCTAAAGGGTCAGCACCGTGTTCACCGGCAATATAAATCTCAATCCCACGATTTCTCATGGCCCGAGAGATTTCCCCTTGTGCTGGATCCATGGTCATAAAGAGCCTATTTTTAAATTTAAAAAAACAGCTAAACATGAAAATTGAAAATAGCAGTCATCAATTGTTATCATTTGGACATTCTTATGGTCCATAAGTGTACTAAACTAAAGTGATCTTAAAAAAAATTTGCGAGCTGAATTCAACAGGAGAGTGTAGTAGCAAATCTTAATACAATTGCTCTTCTATGTTTGAGGCAGGAGATAATTGCAGGAATTAGAGATTTAACATGGACAAGCAATGAGAAAGAAAGGAGTAAAATATTTTTAATTGGAGGATTGGACAAGGATGGACAGGAATGAAAGGCACATCAGTAGAATTTTGATTTGACCCAATTCTTTCGACTTAAAAAACACTGAACACATTAAAGTATTAGATGTATAGGACTCCATACAAGAAACGTGAAGCTGAAAAAGCACAGCATGTCAGACAGCCTCCAAGGAGCTGGAAATTCAACGTTTTGGGCTGAAACTTTTCATCATGACGCAGGGGTTTAGTCTGAAACGTTAACATTCCTGCTCCTCGGATGCTGTCTGCCCTGCTGTGCTCTTCTCGTTCCACATTTATTGACTCCAGAATCCAGTATCTGCAGTCCTTACCAGCTCCATACAAGAAACCATGATTTAAAACAGAAGTTTACACAGTGATGTACTGAAACCAACCACGTTAATGTCTAAAAGGTCTTTGGGCAATTGAGACAGAGGCTCTTCTACTGGATTTTGAACAGATTGTCTCAAACTTGCCTGTATGTTAAAATTAATTGTACATTAAATTGCATTTAACTTTAGGCAAGTAATATACATCATTTGTGAATTCAGTTGTGCCCCCGACATAAATACTAACTGCCCTTGTGCTTGCACAAATAAATGTTTTGCGAGAAGTGTAGATAGCTTAGGTTCACTAATAATAAAGACCATCAGTAAGATACACCAGTAAACATAGGCTAAAACATCTGGGATTAATCACAAATCTGCGCCTTTTTCCAGTATTGAACTCTGGAGCAGTGGTGGCTGAGGGTGACTTGACAGAAGTCTATAAAATTATGAGATGTATAGACTGGGGAAAAAATTCTGACCATTAACCCCAAAGTTGGAATGTCTAATACTTGGAGGCATGCATTTAAGGTGCGAGTGTGGCAGAAGTCTAGAACGTGCTGCGAGGAGTGGTGATGGAGGTAGGTATGACAGGGGCACTTAAGGGATTTTTAGATAAGCATAGGAAAATGCAAGAATTTGAGGGATATGGACCAAAGACAGACAGAAAGGATTAGTTTAATGTGGCATCATGTTCAGCACAACATTGTGGGCTAAGGGGCTGCATCGTGCTGTACAGTTCGATGTTACCAAAACTCAAAACTCCTTCGCAGCATACCTGAAGTTTGGGTGTGGAACAATAGTTGGGGTGGTGCCATCAATCACTCCTCTTTCACTAACAGTAAGCACTCCTCCAGGTTCCAAGAGAGCATTTAGACGATCAAGCACAGAAGGACTAAATAAAAAATGTGTGAAAAGTATTACATGATTAGCAAATGGTTAAATACACATTTTATCCAAACAGTCTCTTCTATGCGCCAGTAAAACCAATCCTCTTGTTGCTACATTTACAGCAGCTGCCGACTCCTGGGCCATTGATACTGAGATAACAAATGTGAATATGAAAAGAAATGAGGTCCGTTTTCCCTAAGTTTTACACAAGCACTGAGGAGTTAATTCAAGGACACAACATTGATAAACAAAAGGTTCAGAATGTACAAAATTAGAGCAGTGTAATGTAATTTCCAGATAATCATCTTACCTGCAGAAGTTAACATTGTCCAGTAGCAGCCAGTCACCAGAATTCAAAGCCTGAACAAGCATCCCATCAACCCACTCAAAGGTGCCACGATTGTGGCCATCCAAGGATTCACTGCGTCGGTGCTTAAAACGTTGGAATTCTGAGATCAATTCCGAAAATTCTGAAGCACACAAAAGAAACAGAACATTTCTAGCAAATAATCAAAACAAAACAAGACTTAGGAAAAAAAGACAGAACATTTATTAAACACTGACCTTTATTAAAAGTCCTCCTGCCACACCCAACACAAATTAAAAAGGTGAGATTCACAATGACCTCTTCCACGTATGACCACAGTGCCATTGCCCAGTTCAAAAAAAATGGACAAACTTGCTGAATTCCAGAGGAGAGATGAGTGACATCAAGTGAGCGCATGAGATTAAGGCTGCTTTCAACTGAGTGTGGCATCAAGAAGCACTCACAAAACTGGAATCAATGAGTATCAGGGAGGAAACTCTCCACTGGTTGCAGTGATACCTAACACATAGGAAAATGGTCGTCGATGTTGAAAGTCAGTCATCTCAGCTCCAGGACATCTCTGCAGGAGTTCCTCAGGATAGTGTCCTAGGCCCAATCATTTACAGACACTTCAATGACCTTTCCTCCTTCAGAAGTGGGGATGTTTACTCATGATTGCACAATGTTCAGCACCATTCGCAACACCTCAGATGCTGAAGCCGTCCATGTTCAAATGCAACAAAATCTGGACAATATCCAGGCTTGGGTTGACAAGTGGCAAGTAATGTTCATGATTCACAAGTATCAGGCTATGATCATCACCAGCAAGAGATAATCTAACCAGCATCCCTTGACATTCAAAGGTAATACCATCCCCGAATCCCCCACCATTAACATCCTGAGGTTATTTTTGACCAGAAACTCAACTGGACTCACCACATAAACTCAGTGGCTACAACAGCAGTCCAAGGCTAGGAATGCTGCAGCAAGTAACTCACCTCCTGACACCCCCCTCCTCACCCCCAAGCCTGTCCACCATCTGCAAGGCACATCAGGAATGTGATGGAATACTCCTCACTTGTCTGGATGGGTGCAGCCCCAACAATACTTGAAGCATTCCACCAACCGGGACAAAGCAGCCTGCTTGATTAGCAACATGTCCACAAACATCCACTCTCTCCAACAGTGAAGCTCCGTACACACTGCTGCTACTATCTACAATATGCACTGCAGAAATTCACCAAAGTTCCTCACAGCACCTTCGAAGTCCACACTTTAACCTAGAAGGACAAGGGCAGTAGATACACGGGAACACCACCACCTTCAAGTTCCCCTCAAAGCCACTTACCATCCTGACTTGGAAATATATTGCTGTTCCTTCACTGTCGTTGATTCAAAATCCTAGAATTCCCTCCCTAAGGGCATTATGGGTCAACCCACAGCATATGGAATGCAGTGGTTCAAGAAGGAAGCTCACCACCACCACCTTCAAGGGCAATTAGGGACAGGCAATAAAAAGCTGGCCAGCCAGTGATGCCAACATCGAACAAATGAATCAATTAAAACAAAAGCTTGAAGTGATCAATAAGCTACCCTCTAACATACATAATGTGTCACTCCAGATTAATGACCACCACGTACAAGGTATTGGTAGGCAAATCAGGGGAAGCCAGTATCACCAAAAGAAATCAACAACTTTGAAATC
Source organism: Stegostoma tigrinum (assembly GCF_030684315.1). NCBI lineage: Eukaryota > Metazoa > Chordata > Chondrichthyes > Orectolobiformes > Stegostomatidae > Stegostoma > Stegostoma tigrinum. The sequence goes on from NC_081357.1 coordinate 41,136,279, forward strand.
AGAACTGGGAATACCTTCATAACAAACAATGCGTTTAAAACTATTCAACCAAAACATGAGCTGTATAAATAATATTCTGTAATTTAAATTACTTAATTTGGGCCAACATCTCTAAAGTTATTTCATAACCATAGCACCCCTATCGTGTGGAAACAGGCCATTCACCCCATCAAGTTCATACCAATCCCTCTCTTCCCCCTCACACCACCCCTGCCGCATCCTATCCCTGTAACCCTACATTTCCAAAGGCTAATCCTCCCAGCTTACACATCCCTGGATATTACGGGCAATTTAGCATGGCCAATCCACCTAATCTACAGATCTTTGACTGTCGGAGGAAACCAGAGTACACGGAGGAAATTTACACAGACATGGGGAGAATGTGCAAACTCCACACAGACAGTCGCTCGAGGGAGGAACTGAACCCCGGTCCCTGGTGCTGTGAGGCTGCAGCACTAATGACTGAGCCACTGTATCCCACATTTTAGGTACTCAAAGTCAAATACATTATTTGTGCAAAACAAATCACATGCTTGCATTTTAGAAATATCTCATGAATCGCATACCTGCAGGTGACAGAGTGTTCACTTTGTTGTTAAAACGCTGGAGGAGAATAAGTAAACTCTCCAATTTGTTCACTGCATCAGAAGAAATGGCAGAATCACAATCTTCATTCAGGCAACACGAATGACTGAGAAGGAATGAATTCCAGAGTTTGAGAAGAACACCATCGTCAGGGCCAGAGTCCATGGAAAGCAGAACATCTCTGGTGATAGCACTGACGACATCTTTCACCTTTCCAACTAAACTCTGCCATGGACGTGTAATATCAACCTGCAAAATGCACATGAAACCAGTTGATATGGTTTTCTCCACCCTCTCTATCTTCAATATTTCAGGTTGAGTTGAAAGAAAGAGGGCATTCACCATTACACTTTTTCAAATTCAAAAAAGACATTAATTATGCAAATTAATAGATTGTCACTTGGTATTATAGAACTTGAGTGTCACTGCTAAAAAAAATGTGCTTGAACTCGTTGAGTGCAAGACAAAAAAAGTTTCGGCAGCTGGTCTCTTTCTTTTTCAACTATAGCCATATTAACAAAAAGCAACAAAAGTAATGGACTAGAAAGGCATCCAAAAGGATTCACTGAAGATCAAGTTTGTTATACAAGGTCACTAGCAATTTTGAATAAATTGCCGTGTTACAAAATGTTCAATGATGACATGACAGATATATAGAAAAGTAGTGTGCAACATCAGATAAAAACAAAGACTCATATCTCTTTGTACAACTTGTTGGACTCAAAACTGTTTCAAAGTATGATAGAAATAGGTTATAAAACAATTGTACAAACCAACAACTTGGTTACACTGAATGCAGGCAGCAGTTTCTTTTTCTCACCAAAATACAAATTACCCTAATGATATTGACCTGAAATGGGATGATCCCAAAAATGGAAAACCGTAGTTGTGAAAAAGACTGAGTTAATCGGGACTCAAACACACAACAGCAAAGATCTGATGTGTCTGTGTGCCTGGCTGCGAATGTGTGCTGGCGGCACAGAAGAAAAAGGGGAAATGAGAGTATTGCTTCCTGTTTGGGAGGTAGGGTGGAGGATAATTAATTTCACACAATTGGTGAATCAAAAGGATTATGGATGATCTTTGTTCAATTTTGCTTGTTGGGGGTCAGAATACTTCACAGGAAGTGATTCAGTGACCAGCGAACCTTGGGGAAATGTGAAGCAAAGAATTACATGGCCATTGATAAAAAGAATGGCAGGATTAGTTTTATGTTGTCTAAGAATGTGCACATTCCAAGGGTCAAATAGCTTCTATGCTGCAAATTTACTCGGTTCTATGGTACAGAGTAAATGAGTTGGCAGCATTTCTGTTTAAAATCACAATAAAACAAGCAGTGTTCGCAGTGCAAGATCGCAACTGCGTAAAATAAAGCCAAAACAATACTATGAAAATGGGCTTCAGAGTGGTGAAGCACAGAAGCTTAGTTTAAAATTTAAATGGCTACCAGGTAAAAATTCAAATCATGAATTGGTTAAAGCAAAGTGAGACTGAAGTCAAAGAAAATTCACAAAACATGGACTCGTTGAAATAAATCACCCGGTTTTGTTCAAAGTGACACATGGATCATTCCTAACGATTTTTGCAAATACTGCAAACAAATGGATGACATATCCTCCTCACACTGATGAGGTCTCAATGTCAACAAATAAAGAGTAACTGAAATAAATGAACAAAACACATCAGCCAGATAAATAAATTTGATAGAGGTACGCTGTTTGAAATTGTAATAGCTCTAGGGGAGGCGATGCCTAGTGGGTACTATAGCCTGACTGTTAATCCAGAGACACAGATAACATTCTGGGGACCCGGATTCGAATCTGCCACGGCAGATAGTGGAATTTGAATTCAATAAAATATCTTGAATTAAGAATCTAATAATAACCAACCGAATGCAGTGTTGATTGTTGGAAAATCCCACACGGTTCACTAATGTCTTTTAGGGAAGGAAACTACCATCCTTAGCTGGTCTGGCCTACAAGTGACTCCAGACCCACAGCAATGTGGTTTACTCTCAACTGCCCTCTTGGGAAATTAGGGATGGGCAATAAAATGTTGCCTAGCCAGCGATGCCCTCATCCCGTTAATGAACTAAAAAAACAAAAAATAAAATGAATACCTCACCTGCTCAAATCCGCCAAGTAGCTCTGTTGTGTCCATAGCACTGTTCATTGCCATGACTCTTAGGTTTTGGCCTGTCAGAAGAGCCAAGAGTTGGATGAGGCTGGTTTTCCCACTGGCAGCTGGCCCCACTAGAATAACCATCCAGCCCATCTGTGCACACTTCATAATGGACTCCAGTGGCTGAAGTGAATGGTGAAGAACAGACAGCTGCTTGTTTGTCATGGGAATGATGAACCCGTTACGAGAAAGTATGGAATAACCAACCTTAAACAAGAAAAAGCACAATAGCAACAGTTACTGTTATGCTCCTACTGCTTGCTCGAGGCAACTAAATGAAAAGGCTGAACAAGTGTTTTTTTGCACAAAGTCTGAACACTGGTTTACCCAAAAGTAAAAGTACAGAGCAAAGTCACAAACCTGAACCTGCTGTGGTGTGATGTGGAATTTTCTGGACCCAGTGTAGGGATGAGAGTGAATTCCAACATCTTCTGAAGAAAATGTTTCTTTAAATACAGAAAACATCTTGCAGAGAAAGAAAGCAAAACAACATTTTAAATAACCAAGTCAATGAGCTTCTTACGCACAAAGGCAATTTCAACTGTAATTTTATGCTGAAGTGATTATTATAGCATAAATAAAAAGTGGGTCTTAAATGGAGTTACTGTTCCCCCGTTTCAGTTTGTAAGTGGATTTATCAATCATCAACTCAAATGCACTTATGGTCTCGTGGAATGAACAATTTACCAAGAAAGGACTTGAAATGAATTAATTTAACTTTAATTCTGATGATGAAACTCAGTTACCCCGGGCATAAAACTGATAGATTGATCACCTTGGTTTTCAAGACTGAATGCTCAAAGCACTAGCTTAGAGAGGTTGGTGTTTTAAGAAGGTTTGAAACACAGAAAATAGGAGGAGGAGGCCATTCAGCCCTTCACACATGCTTCTCTGTTCAATATGACTGGGGTTGATCATCCAACTCAGTATCCAGCTCCTGCTTTATTTATTGATCTCTTTAGCCCTAACGACTAAGAGCTACTTCTAACTCATTCTTAAACGTATTCACTGCTTTGGCCTCAACTGTAATGGCCGTGAATTCTAAAGGCTTATCACTGTCGGAGTGAAGAAGTTTCTCCTTATCTCAGACCTGAAGGGCCTTACTGTTTCCTCAAACTGAGATCCCTGGTTATCAGGAACATTCTTGAAGAACTACATCTACTGAAGTTTTATGCAGTGATCAAACATTCAAAAATTCTCAAAAATACTTAACTCCGAAAAGATATACAAGTCATATAATGTAGTTACCAACCAAAATGCACAGATTTTTCCACAACACAGATTTACTCTAAGCAGTAACAGGAAATTTTAAAAAAAGACTGTAAACTATTTATCAGAGAAAAGTTCAGTTGACATGCTTACATGGTTTCTGTCTGCAGTGGATCGCATTCGGTCCGCATATACCAAAGCAACATGTTGCCCTGGATCGTAGCATCCAGGCATCTGATCCACCAACATCAGCTGGCACCACCGAAAGAGATCCCGCAAGTTAAACTCCCACGGTCCTCCTTTCTGTCCCCATTTTCTTTCCACCATTACTTCTTGGTTAATCTTCCAAGAACGGAAAAAACTAAATTAGGTGGTGTTCAGAGCTTTTCATCCAATCTTACACTCTGAACAAAACAAAACAGCAGATTCTTTACCTTGCAATTAAATTGAACCATTTTGCTTACAATATTTTTACCAATCGCAGGAAACATGGTATCAGCAATGTACTCCATGTCTTTAACTGAAAGTTGATCCACATAAACCTACAAAATAAAAATCAACATTAGCTTCGAAACAGAACATTACACACTAAACTACTGCCAAGATGCACATGGAAATTATTCCAGGTAAATTTGGCATTACTTTTTGCATTGGAGTTGCTTAAATCTTAAACACATTGGCAAACAACAAAATACCGTTATGCAAGTGTTTTGAAAAGAAGGAAAACTTATTACTGCATATAAAATGTTGGCAAAGACTGATCTGGCAGCTCAAGTTCCACTGCAGTATTTAAACTCATTTGGAACCATTACAATGGGGTTCCACAAGGATCAGTGCTGGGACCTCTGTTGTTTGTTATTTATGTTAATGATTCACATGAAAATGTAAGTTGCCTGATTAGCAAGTTTATGGATGAAATAATTGCAGAGGCCAGTATCCCATCACCGCATTACCCATTACTTACATGTGCAAAATACACTGACTGTGAGCCAGCCAGCTCACAGTCAGTCCTTGAAGTGAAGAAATTCTGAATCTCCTGTTATATCCATCATCCAAGGCTCTCTGATTGAGGCAGATTGACAACCTCAAATCAAGGATCTGCAAATGAGATCCACCGGATTCCAATCACAACGCAAATATTGAAGGAATAGTGGATAATGAAGAAGGTTGTCAAAGCATACAGCAGTTGGGCAGAGAAACGGGAGACGGAGTTTAGACCAGTGTGAGGTAATGCATTTTGGAAAGTGAAATGCAAGAGGAAAGGAAACAGTATATAAACAGGGCTATTAGGAACATTGATATACACAGGAATCACAGGGTCCAAGTCCAGACCTCTCTGAATGCAGCAACATGAGTGGATAACATGGTAAAGAAGGCATACAGTGTCCTTGTCTTCATTGGTCAGGCAGTGATATAAAAGTTGGCAGGTCACGTTGCTGCTATCTATGGCTTTTGTGAAGTCACATTTGAAGAAATGTATGCAGTCTGGTCTCTATACAATAGGAAGGATGTGGGGGCTTTGGAGAAGATGAAAAAGAGATTTACAGTAGGTTACCTGGATTGCAGAGTATTAGCTATAAAGACAGGTTCAACAAACTTGGATTGTTTTCACTATAACAGTAGAGGCTGTGGTTGACCTGTTTGATGTAAAATTATGAGAAGTAGAAATGTCAAATACAGGGGGGCATTGGTTTAAAGTGAGAGTGGGGAAAGTTTAAAGGAGATGTGTGAGGTGGGTTTTTTTAATTTAAGAAATGCAAGAGAGTATTAGGCACCTGGAATGTGCTGCAAGGGGAGGTGGTAGAAACAGATAGTAAAGTTTTAAGAGGCATTTAGACAGATCCTTGAGCAGGCAGGAAACAGAAAGATACAGACAATGCGCAGGCTAACAGGTTAGTTTAGAATGGCGTCACAGCCAGTGTGGACAAGGTAGGCTGAAGAGCCTGTTCCTGTGCTGTACTATTCAACGTGGGGAAGAATAAAATCACTGAGGAATCATCTGCTTCAAGGTTTTCAGAGGGTGAAAATATCAAAGCTGCCTCGCCCGAAATGCAACACAAATGTTTCTTTTTAATCAATCAAAAAAAACAGCTCAGCAACTGAGAATCTACATGTCTTTTACTCTTAAGTATGACTGAGGTCAATTTTTAGGCTCCAGTGGAAGACCTCCTGAATTGCACTCATTTCTGGCATTACCTGTGTGAATCGATTGAGGAAAGACTTGGGGAGACCCTTCCTTCCACCTCCTTGGTGATACGGATTCTGACAACCAAAGATCTTGGTCCTGTTATGCTCCACAATGAAGCAACGACCCAACTCGGGAATAAAAATCTCAGCACGATGGTCAAAGCAGGAGTTCAGTCCCTCTAGCACAGACTGGGAAGCTAGGTTTAACTGAAAGAATAAGGTTGACAATTGTTTTTGATGTTATTAATGCCATACACAGCTTGTTTCTGGATTACTGTTGCTGAAAATAGAGAAATGGCATTGTGGATTTGGCATTGGGCATTAGTATGGATGGGAGACACATCTCAACAGCACTGAATGTACAGCTCTAAGAACCCTCAGATATTTAGTGGTGCCTGTACAAACAAATGCACAGAACCTTTTGCATAACAAAATTAGAATATGAGCAGCTAAACTGAATGATCGCGTTATATTTCAAAAGACTTGCCATACAAAATATTAAGAGCTGAAAAACCATCACCGGTACAGCCTGATTATTTCTGATGTTATATTCTGTTGATTCTAAAATCACATGCTCCTTAAGCTATGGAATTAAGGAATCATGTTAGACAGGAATGAGAAAACAGGTGCTAAGTAAGATAACAAAGCTTCCTCCACCCAGCAGAATATTGAGCTGCTAGCCGTTGCAATCCTCAGGCTGACTGTACAGAGAGCAGCACATTTTCATCGAAAGTTCTTCATTCTATGAATTCCTGACCAGAGTCAGCCCACATTAGCAAGAAATCTTCCACATTTACAATTAGGTCGGGTTAAAAAAAACAAACAACAAAACTAAGTGGATGCATTTTGCAGTCGTGGATGTGCGACCAGCTCACAGGAGATCTCCAAACACATCTGTCTAACTGTTTAGTGAAATGATAGCTACAAAGTGGTGGAGAAGGGAAATGCAGATGTGTGCAAAAATCCAACATATCAAAGATGCAGTTAAGTCATTAAATCTAGTAACTGTGAATTAATTTCGGTTGTCACTCAGGAGTAGAGGGCAACACTAAAGCTGTCAATGCGTTATGAACGTCACTGCTATCAATTCCTGTTCCAAAGTGTAAAAAATCCAACTCACATCCACAGGAGAAACTACCTATAACGATTACACTTCTGTGCTAAGTTTAAAGTCTAGAAGATAGTCACGTCATAATACATGGTGATGAGTTGAATCAAATCATTCCTACAGCACTCACCTCATCTAAGACAATCCAATGTCCAGCCTTGAGGGCTGCAAGCAGAGGGCCATCACGCCAGGCAAATTCACCTCCTTTACCTCCCTCAACAGGCAGGTCTGTCCCAAACAAGTCAGTCACATCCTATAGGAACAGGAGAGAGCCAATCATCATTGCAGATCATAGGTACACCAAAATAAAAAGAATTAAAACAAAACACAATCTTTGTCATTGACTTTAATTTTTTTTGGTGGAGAAATCTCTGGCTGCAAACAAGACAAAATAGATCTTAATATCTAACTGTGCAGCACTGAACAGTCACAACTTTATACACTTGTAAAATATCAACCTGTCCGGCAATGTTACACCACACCTCTTAAAACGGGTTGCACTCAAATTCCAGATCTCCTGGCTCGTGGGTAGGGATACTACTACCGTGCCAAAGAACACTCAAGTCACAACTTTATGTAATAACTCCTTAAGCTAACAATGACAAATACTGATTTATTGCAATTATGTGTTACATTGGGTACACTAAATGCCATCTAGACATCAATAAAATCTCAATCTGCACTTTCTATCATTTCCAGCCAAATTAAATGCCATATACTGCAAGGGATCTGTTCATTTATTTCTTATTTACAAATTGATGGCTGTCTTTCCCATATTTCAATCTTGACTATAATTAAAGGTCAGTTCATATGACTGAACTACTTTACGATGTCCACTAGTTCTGCAGATATTTTCAAACTAACCTGTTCAGTTTTGATATTACAAAAAGGTTGTGTAAGGCATTATACAGATATTAAGTATGAAATTATTCAATTTTATTAAAAAAAGCAGAGATTATTTCTTAAATAGAGTGTGCTTCCGAAGTGCAGGTGGCCAAAAAGATGATCCCTCATTAATGAGTCACAAAGCTATCGTGAACGTACAGGAAGCAATTAGGAAGACAAGTGGCATGTGGGCATTCATCACAAAGGGATTTGAGTGCAGGAGTAAATGGCGGGCTTGCTGCAATTCTTTAGAACCTGGTGAGAACTCACCTGGCATTTTGCATACAGTTTTGGTCTCCTTACACTTGCAGCAGATATGCTTGAAACTAATCCCTGGGATGACATAATTGTTTAATTTGGAGAGAATACAGACCTAGTTTCACCAGAATTTTGAAGAATGGCAGGTGATGTCATCAATACTTAACATTCTTAGAGTGTGACAGGATGGATATAGATAGGACATTCCCTCTGGCAAATGATTCTAGAACCATGAGACATATTCTCAGGATATGGGGCAGCCTGTTTCAGTCTCATATGAGGAAGAATTTCTTCACTCAAAGGGCAGTAGACTTGGGAACTCTACGTCATGAACACGGCACAAGTTTCAATTTTCAAGCAGGCTCAAGACAGAAATTAATAGGCTTCTAAAGATATTGGAAACTGTGTGTGGAAATTATCAATCATGATCTAGAATGGCAGGGCAGGCTTGATAGGCTGGTTTATAATTTATTGTAATGTTGGTACACTGAAGTCCTGCTTTGCGAAAAGCTCAAATCATACTCTTCATCTAGTTTCCTCAGAATGCGGTCCACTTTTAAAATAGATTTGAGCAGGGGGAGGGATGAAACAAAGGCTTCATTATCACAAAAGCTTACCGTTTGCTCTGAAAGATTGATTCGGACTAGCTGGTTTCCAGAGGCCTTTGCCAGAGCTGCTACCAAGCTTGTCTTGCCAACCCCTGGTGATCCCTCCAATAGAATCGGCCTCTTTAACTTCAATGCTCGCAAAAGTCTCTGGGCATTCATTGCTGTTGTGTTAGCATTCAGTGCGTAGTCTGTGACTGCCGCTTTCTCTCCAACAGCCCCTACTGAAAACATCAATACACACACAGATTTAAATACATGCACGGTAGGTTCTTTAAACCCTTTAAATATCAGTCACATTAAAATAACACTCTGCTCTCCAGCACACCCGCAACCCCCAGAATCCATCAACTGAGGCAATCTGATCAATTTTGCCCAAATGTGAAAATTAAGTCTTGCTGCAGGTAGACTGTAAGAGTACAAATAAGCCAGTTTAATCAGGATAAACAAATTGAAATGAATGCACAGAACAAAAGACAATTATTTAGAAAAAACACAAATATTTCAAAGCTGAATGTTAGATTAAACAAACCTCATTTGTGAAAGATTCAATGTTTAGGAAAAAAAATCAACTCAGGAAATCAACCTTGAAGCAATTGGAAGTCACTGTTTTTGATATTAAAATTGCCTTTTCAAAAAAAGGGTCTTTGAAGGCAGTAAACTGATTAATTTAGCAATATTTATAAGTTTAATCGTAGCTAGGAGGTATAGTTGTGGTACTGTTGTTGTCTCTCTACCTCAAGTCCCCCTGCTCAAGAGGTGTATCGTAACAGCCTGAACAGGTTACTAGATGAGAACAGAGTCCATCACATTTGCAGAGATAGTAGGAACTGCAGATGTCAGAGAATCTGAGATAACAAGGTGTAGAGCTGGATGAACACAGCAGGCCAAGCAGCACCAGAGGAGCAGGAAGGCTGACGTTTCGGGCCTAGGCCCTTCTTCAGAAAAAAGAAGGGGGGGGTGTAGGCCCGAAACGTCAGCCTTCCTGCTCCTCTGGTGCTGCTTGGCCTGCTGTGTTCATCCAGCTCTACACCTTGTCATCTCCATCATATCTGCCTTTGACCTTATGTTAAACTGCACATAATAAGGGAGTAAACGGTCTCTAACAGTTAGTCTACAACAGAATCAGAAAAAGGGCAAGGAAAACCCATGTGGAAGAGAAGTCTGGAACAACAAGTTCATTGAATGGTACGTGTACTTTCCTAAAGTTGCTGCAGGGATATAACATTACAGGGCTCAGCATTCATTGGTAATTGATAACAAGCAACTCCAGCACGAATTTCTAATTTGCGACTAGAAAAGCGCGTAAAAACAAACAAACAAAGCCACTAATTGACAGTCAGTAAACGCAGAGCTGGAAAAACACATCAGGTCAGACAGCATCCAAGAAGCAGGAAAGTCAACATTTGGCCGAAACGTCTCATCAGTGTCCGCGCTCTCTAACAGTAACACACATACCACATTTTATGTACAGAATTAACTGAAATACAGCATTTGATAAGGAGTTTGGAAGTAATAAATATTCAGTGCACAAGTCAAGAGCTTACAAATGGCCAGATTCTCATATGGGTTAATTTAGGTGAGCTCTGACTGCAGTCAGTAAGCAATTTAAAACAAAAATATAGAGGAAACTGAATGCATTACTGCTGCTACTTGTACGTCTTATTTTCTTAGGGGCGTGAAGGACCAGATTCTTTCCAAAACAATTTCAATTCCAAAAATTGCAAAAGCTTTAATGAGCTACCTGAAGGTTTCCCCTTTCTGATATGAGCTAATGGAATGACTCTATGACTTGCACTGAGAACACTGAACAGCTTAAAAAAATGTGGCGTTGTCCAAGGAAGACGCAGAGAGGATAGTGAGAGCGATGTGATTGTTCTCTGATCACTCATGCTTACCGGTGGGAATGTAGAATGGATGAATTCCAAAATAGCTTTCAGTCCATACAACTTTCCTCTTTCTTTTCTGATCATAACTATTTAACATATTCCACATTTGTTTGGACAACTTTGTGACCTTGGACAGTTTCTTTAAAAGGAAGCTCAGGCATGCTTTGCGTGCAGCTAAAGTAGCCTCTGGAGAAGAAAATGCAGACCCTAGTAGGGAAAGAATGCAAAAGGATCAAACCTATAACACATGTAATATACACTTTGTCAATATTGAGAAAATTAATATTACGACCACAGTGGGAGGAGTACACTGTCTTTCTCGAGTTCCATTAATCCATGGTAACACATCATGGTAGTCCATGATGTTTTGAAATGGAGTTAAATTCTGAGGGAGAGTTGCAGGATATTTGAAATGTTAACTTTAGTTTTTTCTTCACAGATGCTGCTAGACCTTGAGTTTCTCCAGTATTTTCTGTTCTTTTTCATTTCAGATCTCCAGCATCCTCGAATGATTTGGCTTTTTGATGCTTTCTCGATGTTAGAATTAAAATAGACAAAAATAAAATCAACCCAGCTTCTTTAATAAATAAATAGCTTACAATTTGAAAAACAAACCTTTACTCTACTAAACTGATAGACACACGCGCACAGAGGTTCACACTCAGAAAAAAAAATTGTCTCAAAGGCAAAACAAAAAATAAAGTGTGGAATGTTCATGGCTCACAAAAATGGATGTCACTAAACACAATCAAATCTCTTTGGACTTTTTGTCAAGGTATCTTGCTCAGGAGGTAGCAGCTGTTATAAATTTCATTGGACAACTACATTTCTGGAAAATCAGTTTGAAAATACAGTAATTTGAATCCCAAATGCAAAAGATGTCAAGTCCACTTTTTGCAAAATGAGAAACTTTCAAAAGCTCTTTCTCCATTAACTAACTTCATTAAAATATACTGGGATCATTAAATATGAACAGTCCAACATCAATTACTTGAATTTTACATTGTCTTAAACGTGCTAAAAATTCCTGCCTTTCCTCCCAACGAAGTTTCACTCGTCAAAAATACCTGTTCCAATTCCATCGATACAGATGAGACACGCAGCATGTATAAATCCAGTCACAGGATCAAGCTGAAAATCACCAACTTCATCCAAATCCATGACATCTGCAGTCGCTTTTCTTGTTGTAACATTCATGAATTCTACCCAGGACAGGAGATCTCGGATACTTAACACACATCGGCGCCCAAAGTCTTGATTCTTTAACCAGTCAATAAAATCCAAAATAAGTTCAGCTATATCTTCACCTGCAATATATAGGGAGGGGGAAAATAAACTAGTTTTGCAGGGAAAAATTACCATCCACTTCAATTGCAGATTTTAAAAAACACCATTTCTCATTTTGCTCCCTGTTCCCTATGTTTTTCCATGTACTTAACGTTCTTGAAACAAGGAGACTACAATTAACCTATCATCAGATCTTGGAAATGATTGGCCTTGAATCCATTGTAAGAATATAGTGGAGCATAAATTCACTCAATAGATGATGGAAAATGTAAAACTGAGAACTTCACCATTCCATCCATGAAAATTTTCCTCCCTGTTGACACAATTTTGAGCACCAATTGTCTGAGCTTCTGGGGTAGCTCACATCACAAAAACTTTCCTGTCACAAACCTGGCAGCGAAAATTTGTTTTATGCTTGCCTTGAATTAAATAGATTGTATGCTTAAGCAAAGAGTACAGGAGTAATTGCTGCCTCCTAAATATCAAAACCCAACTCACGGAGCATATAGGACATCTCTTTGAAGAACCAGGCAAGTCCATTTTTCAAATCTATTCGAGCACAACACACACAAGTCGTAATAGTTGGCTAGATTTCACACAGCCCAGGATTCATTCATGCAACCAATAAACTGATGAGCTGACTGAGTTTCAACAGGACACGTATGGGTGACTGTCTGTGTGGAGTCTGGACATGCTGCCAGTATCTGCATGGGTTTAATCCGGGTACTCCAGTTACCTCCACAGTTCAAAAATATGCAGATGTAGGTGGATTGGCCCTGCTAAATTGTCCTAAAGAGTGTGGGAATATGCAGGCTAAGTGGATTAGCCACAGTAAATGCAGGGATGGGAGCTGGGTCTGGGTGGGATGCTTTTTACACAGTTGGTGCAGGCTTGATGGGCTGAATGACCACTATCTGCATGCTATGATTCTAAGTATTAGAATCTTTTGTCCCATGTCATTCCTCAAAAAGCTAAAAATATCCAACTAAAATAAAATGAAAATTGAACAGCACATCGCACCTTGACGATCTTGCTCAGGGAAAGAAAGTCCAAGGCTTAGGTTATGTTGAATTATCGCCATCATATCCTCACGGCTATTGATTGGTGGACACCAGATCTCAGTAAATCTGTTCCTCAGGGCTGGAGAAAGCTGAAACGTAAGCAATAGATCAATTCACTTTGCAAGAGTTCCTGCTTTCAGTATTGTATTGAGACAATATGAAACAACATTATGTTTGTTCATAGGTGTGGTGTCCCTGGTTAGGCCAGTATTTGTGGCCATCCTGAACTGGCTCGGAGATGGTGGTGAGCTGCTTCCATGAAACATTGCAGCCACTGGAGCGCAGGTACACCTACAATGCTGTTAAAAAGGCAGTTCCAGCAGTTTGATCAAGTGGCAGTGAAGGAACGGCAGTATAACCGGAAATCAGGTTGGTCTAGGCAACTTGTAAGTGAAGGTATTCCCATGCATCTGATGCCTTTGTCCTTCCGGATAATAAAGGCCTTGGGATCAGAAGATGCTGTCAGAGGAGTTCTGGTGAGTTACTGCAGTGCATTGTGTAGATGATACATGCTGCTGCTCCTGTGCATTGTTGGTGAAAGGAGTGATGGTTGAAGGTTGTGAATAGGATGCCACTGAAGCAGCTTGCTTTTCTAAATGGTGTCAAACTTGAGGGTTGAACCTTTCCAGACAAGAGGAGAATATTCCATTACCTTTCTGACTTGTGCCTTGTTGACAGACTGCACAGTCACTGGGGAGACCACAGGAAATGTACTTGTAGTATTTCTAGCACTGGATCTACTCTTGTAGTCTTAGTAGCACTCGGATGGAGCTTCTAGTGAAAGGTAACCCTTCAGGATGTTCAAGTGGGTATTCAGTGATGGCAATGCCATATAACGTTAAGGGATTGCGGTTAGACTTTCTCACGTTTGAAATAGTCATCACCTGTGGCACGAATGTTGTCTCCAATTGGCCTAATGATGGCTGCTGTCCAGGTCTTGCTCTGTTTGGATACTTGCCTTCTCCCCTAGTAGTTATCTCATGAGAATGCAACAACAGCCAAATTCATGGGGCCAGGATTGGGTCAGCTGCACAAATTGGTGGAGTGGCGGCGTCAGTGGAGCGTGCGAGAGAGACAGCAGAGCAACATGGAATTATATGGTCAGGGCAACAAACTGACATTTCTGCAGTTGCAGACGTGACACCAGCATGGCCTGCTCCCACTCTTGGTCACATGATCATAAGATACAGGGTCAAAATTAGGTAATTCAGTCCATCCAATCTGCCCGCCATTCGGTCACAGCCGACTTGTTTCCAACCCCATTCTCCTGCTTCTCCCTGTCACCCTTGATCCCCTTTCTAAATGAAGATCAAATATGTCACTGAACGGCAACTGGACACTCTAAAGGGTGAAAGAGAACCATCACAGATCATGGTCCATGGTGATACCAACCCACAAGGAACAGGAGGAATTAGGACCTGCAAACAGAACATAGGGAGTATGAAATTAATTGAAAAGGATCTCAGGATCCCAGTCCCACATGCTGTTGACATCAGGGCAGAAGAATAGAACGACTGACTTCAGGGATGGTGTAGAATGAACAGATTGTTGAGGGGATCAATTCTAGGAAAAATGAGATTGGTATGAATTGTTCAGGGTGTACCCAGCAGGACAGGGACTAATATCCTCACAGAACGTTCACTAGTACTGCAGAGGAAGGAAGACAAGAACCAGAGTGAGCAAACATGACTGCAACATAGAAAACAGTAAGAGGAGTAGGCCACTCAGTCCTTAAAGCCTACACAATCATTCAATATAGCATCTTGGTGGATCATCCAATGCTCCTGCTTTCTCCCCACACGCTTTACCAGGGAAAACAATTTGAGGCGAAAGCATCAAATGTTTTCCCAAGGAGTTAGATATAGTTCTTAAAGCTAAAGGGAATTAAAGAACACTAAAGGATTGCCACTCTCTGGGTGAAGTAATTTCTCCTCTGGCCTACCTTGTATTCTGAGACTGTGACTCTGATTTTGCACTCAGCAGTCATAGGAACATCCTTCCTACATTCATACTGCGTGGTGCTGTTGAAGTGTTATAGATTTCTAGGAGGTTCCTGCTAATTCTACTCGACTCCAGTAAACATGGCCCTAACTGGCCTAGGATCTCTTCATGTTTGTTTCAGTCCTGCCACCCAGAATCAGTCCGGTGAACACTTGTGCACTCCCTCCGTAACAAGAATGTCCTTCCTCAGATAAAGGAGGCCAAAACTTCACACAATACTCTTGGCCTCACCAAGGTCCTGTACAATTGCAGCAAGTCAGCCCTCTCCTTGTATTTGAAGCCTCTCACTGTGAAGGCCAAAATATAATTTGAATAAAGTGTCAAAAATTCAAGATAGTTACAAATAAACCAGTTACCCAAGACACCTACAGCGGTAGTTCAATGAAACAGCTCACTGACACCTTCTCCAGGGTGATAAACATGACCCCGGCCCATGATGCCCATATCCCATAAACAAAAATGGTAAAACTTGCTACTTGTGGTAATAACTCAGGCAAGTAGACTCCATGCGTTCATATGTGAACACGTAAATAGGCTGCCACACTCAGCAGGCCTGAGAGAATATTGCAGGATGGAAAATGCTGTCATATGGTATTAATTCCGTCAACGGTCAGCAAGGTGTGCCTCTCAGCGTGCTGGCTGACATTGAAAAAAAAATCACTTGGGTCACTACTAGCGTGCCATTTGTGGCAGCTTGCTTTGTGAACATTGGTGCCCTGACTTTTTTTTTGACATTGCAACTCAGAACTACCACTTCAAAAAAAAACTACATTGGCTACAAGTGCTGTGGTATGTCAAAGGGTGTGAAACACTGGTTATAAAGGAAAGGTTTTTCTTCCTGCTTAGATCATTAGCCATCTGCTTATTTTCTGCACTATATCATTTCAAATCATCGTACCATGACTACACACTTACCTCCTTCTTGCCAAAATCACCTCCAGGGTTCATGGTTGCAAGTATCCTAAATCTGTTTCCAGCTGTAATGAGCTCCACAGTATCATCTTCTGCACTTCCCTTTTCTGCGAGCAAGAGTGTCTGTTCATCTTCCAGCACACTGCGCAAGCATTGAAACAAGTTATTCAATACAAAATAGAAACTATTACAAAACGGTTGAAAAAGGTTAGAAACAATCCAATTCCTGCTTTAAACATCTGAAAATAAACTGGTGAATCTGATTTTAACAAAACCTGTTGAGTCTTTCCAAAACAGAATCATCCGCCAGTGAGATTTCATCCATCAGAAACATGTTATCTTCCTTCATTGCAAGTACAAGAGGTCCATCATGCCACTCAAACAGTCTGTTGGGGTTGGCACCATCCTAATGGTCAAGAAATACATCTTAAAAAAGGTAAACACTTAACCTCACCTCCAAAAAAATAAAATCTGGAGAACAGCACTACTTGCCAATTTGTGTCACATGTATAGGGACTTAATTAAGACACAGACAAATCTGGTATGTTTTACTACATTATGAGGCAACTACTTTCATGTGATGCCTGTGCAAACTTGTCTTAATTCCTGACCAATTCATATTTCTAGCTGATTCACCCACTATCTCACTACTCTACACACAGTTTAAGCAGTGAACCTTTAATAGTCTTTGGAAACAAAACCAGCTCCTCAGAGCATCAGAGATACTCCACCCAACCAGCAGAACAGGCTCAAGGAGTAGAGTGGCCTTTCCTTTCATGATTTTGCCTGAAAAATTTGCCGACCACCACAAAAGTGGAGAGGAGAAATGGACACCAATTTTGATCAGATTTCTTACTGTTTAGTTCCTTTTTGATGCAGGTTGTTATGAATTACTCGGTTTTCTCTGTTGCATGATCTTTGACTGGAACAAATAACCAAAGAGACAAAAACAAAAGAATGGACAATTCCCTTTAATATGAAATAATATTAATGTGTTCTGCCTGATTTATTTTCTGTTTTCAGCTATTCCAGTCTTAAGTGAAAACGTCCTTCTTAAACCTATCACTTGGCTGCAAGACTTGGCTTCTCAACCTCATTACATCGGCGCCCATTTTATTTCATTACACAGCTGTAAAGCCCTCTGACTGGGCAGAATGCCAGTGTTAAAGGCAAACTACCATTCACATTTCCTACCTTCTGGGCTGTACTGGGTAGAATTTGAAATCTCTTTTGTTAATCAAGCAGATTCATTGTGTCAGTACTGCAAATGGGTAATCAAAGCAAAGCCATTTCCCAAGTGTGATTTATGCATATCCTAGTATATTTCAAGGCAATGTCCACAATTATAACGCAGGTTATCAATACCCCATTACAAGAGATGGGCACAACTCAACCTATTATCAGTCAGACAGACAGAACTAGAGTTATTTTCTGAGATAACAAGGTGTAGAGCTGGGGAGTCAGGGTGGGGGTTGGTCACTCCAGGGAAGACAGACAAGTCAAGTAGGTGGGGATGAGACTGGTAGGTAGGGGGAGGTGGGGATAGGTGGGAGAAAGGACAGACAGATTAGGGAGGCTGGGACAAGCTGGGCTAGTTTTGGGTTGCGGTAGGGGAGATTTTGAAGCTTGTGAAGTCCACGTTGATACCTTTGGGCTGCAGGGTTCCCAAGCGAAATATGAGGTGCCATTCTTGCAACCTTCAGGTGGCATCACTGTGGCACTGGAGGCGGCCCAGGATGAACACGATATCCAAGGAGTGAGAGAGGGAGCTGAAGTGGTGCGTGACTGGGAGGTGCAGTCGTTTGTTGCAAACCAAGCGCCAGTGTTCCACAAAGTGGTATCCATGCCTCTGCTTGGCTTCCCCAATGTAGAGGAGGGTACAACGGGAACAGGGGATACCATATGCCACATTAGCAGATGTGCAGGTGAACATCTGTTTGATGTGGAAGGTTTTCTTGCGGCCTGGGATGGGGTGTGGGGGGAGGTGTAGGGGCAGGTGTAGCATTTCCTGCTGTTGCAGGGAAAAGTGTAGGGGGTGGTAGGTAGTGTGGAGTAGACAAGGGAGTGATCCCTCTGGAAGGCAGATCAGGGTGGGGAGGTGGATGACATTTCGATCCTGGGCCTCCTGCAGTGCCATAATGATGCCACCCGAAGGTTGCAGGAACAGCAACTCATTCTGCTTGGGAACCCTGCAGCCCAATGGTATCAATGTGGACTTCACCAGTTTCAAAATCTCCCCTTCCCCCACCGCATTCCAAAACCAGCTCATCCCCGCATCCCTAACCTGTCCAGCCTTTCTCCCACCTATCCACTCCCCCACTTCAAGCTCCTACTTACCAGCCTCACCCCCCCCCCCCCCCCACTTGATTGTCCGTCTTCCCTGGGCTGACCAACCCCTACCCTAACGCCTCAAAATAAAGGGAAGCAGATGAAGGACTGAGGTCAGGAGGAACTTCTTCACCCAAAGGGTTATGAATCTGTGGAATTTCCTGCCCAGTGAAGTGGTTGAAGCTACCTCACTGAATGTTTTTAAGGCAAGGCTTGATAAATTTTTGAACAGTAAAAGAATTAAGGGTTATGGTGAGTGGGCGGGTAAGTGGAGCTGAGTCTCAAAGATCAGCCATGATCTTACTAAATGGTGGGGCAGGGTCGAGGGGCCAGATGGCCTACTCCTGCTCCTAGTTCTTATGTTCTATCTCCCCACCTACACTCACCTTTGCTCCATCCCCATCTCTTTAAACTGTCCATCTCGTCTCCACCTGTATGCTCCTTTATCAATCTTCCATCCGCCTTCCCCTCTCTCTCTCTCTCTCTCATTTCAGAATCCCCTTCCCCTCCCCCATTTCTGAAGAAGGGTCTCGACCGGTAACATCAGCTTTCCTGCTCCTCTGATGCTGCTCGGCCTGCTGTGTTCATCCAGATCTACACATTGCTGGAGTTTGATCTAACATCGGCAGCTCCTACTATCTCTGGGAGTTATTTTCTCTTCAGTTTTACTCCCTGATCCACAAAACATGATTCAGCTTAATACAAACTCATGTCCTAAGTTGCACTTTCCATTTCACAGTAAGTACACAACCGGATTTGTTGTAAAAGTATAATTGTTCAGATTTGCTTTCTATACTTTCTGTCCCCACGTTTGAGTCACGTAACAGAGCCAAATAAACTAACTCAAGATAGCAATTCCAGCAGCTAGCTTGGGAATGTAATGACAGAATCTGGTCATGGTGGTGGGGGCACTGCCAAACTTTAATTAACTACTTGACAAGGGCTGACAAATGGATTAGTGGCTACAAACCAGTAATAAACTTACTTCTTCGCTGCAACTATGTCTGACAGGCCTCAAACCCCCAAGGAAGTCAGATGTCTCCAAGTGCAAATGACAATTCACTGTGTGCAGCTTCTGATTGAACAAGGAAGCAAACATCTGACACACTGTGGTCTTACCACACCTAGAAAGAAAAGCAAAAGATAGCTCACATTCAGTTATTCGATCAACAGACAGCAAAGTAATGGAAAGCACTGAAGAATTGATTCAGCAACAGCACAGTGGCCAATACAAATCTGGAAGCAGCACATTACATATTAAGTTCTTCAAAGCATTTGCATACAGGGGGAGAAAAAAAAAAACCAAGCCCACCCAAATCCAGGTTCCCGTATCAAATGGATAACATGAAAACAGTGCACATCGGACCACAAGCTTTAGGAGCAGAAGTTGACCATTCAGCCCATTGAGTCTGCTCCACCCCTCAAATGACATCGTAGCTGATCTGATCCTCCTCAGCTCCAGTTTCCTGCCTTCTCCCCACACAAACATAGGGCAATGCCAAATGGTGGGGGGGCGGCCAGGGCATTATTGAGGTCCATATGGAATGCCGGGACAATACAATGACGGAAATTAAAGTTGTAAAACAGTTGTCAGATTTCATAAACAGAACGATAAGAAGCTATCTACTTGGTGACTTTAGAATTAAAAAAAGGTAGTACAAATTATAAGGCAATATGACAGCTACGAGAATTCTTCAGAGCTAGCTATGGACCTTTTTTATTCATTCACAGGAAGTTGACACTGGCTGGGTGAACACTTATTGGTCACTCTCAAGTACTGCGGAGAAAGTGATGGTCAGCTGCTTTCTTGAACTGTTGCAGTCACTGTGCACTGATAGTGCTGTTGGGTAAGGCAGTCCACTACTTTGATTGCGAAGGAATAGCAATATTTTCCAAGTCATTATGAGCCCAGCTTTTGTTTGGAGCACGTGATCAAAAACGCTTTGGTGAGTTGCTCCAGTCCATCTTTTAAATGGTACAGACTATTGCTTCATTTATAGCATGGAGAGCGATTATTTAAGATGGTATTTGGGATGCTAATCAAACAGACTGTTTAGTCTGTACTGAGTTTCTTCACCATTGTAGCTCCAATGTTCCAAGCAAGTGGGAAGTATTCCATCATACTTCTGATTTGCATGATGTAGATAAACAAACATTAGGGAGTTAGGAGGGGAGTAACTTGATGCAGAACTCCCAGCATCTGGATAATTCTGGCAGCCACAGTATTTAAACATGGGCCTGTTAAGTTCCTGACCAATTGTGATGGTAAAATGTTATTCTTCCATTTAATGGCAAGAGGAGATTGTTCAATTCTCTCTTGCTTGAGATAATTAATTGTTTGGTACTTGTAGAAGACCAAGTGAAATGTGTGCCCACATAACAACCCATGTTTAAATGTTCTCTACATCTTGCAGGACATCAATATAGGATGTATCAGAGATAATGGAAACTGTAGATGCTAGAGAATCCGAGATAACCAAAAATAACGTTTCGTCAGCTTTTATGCTCCTAAGTTGCTGCTTGGCCTGCTGTGTTCATCCAGCTCCATACTTTGTTATCAATGTAGAACGCTTCATTTTCTGGAAGTGTTACAAGTTGGTACTGAACATGTATGCAATTTTTTCATTAAAAAATTCTTTAAAAAGTGTTTTATTCACTTATGAATATGCATACCATTAGCTGGGCCAGTATTCATTTATGTCTATTCAGAAAAGAACATCCCAATTTTTGACATTATGTAAAGATGATCATGCTCCAAGCAGCTAAGGATGTTTGGGCCTAGGATACTGTCCAGGACTGACATGAGTTAGGGAGTGCCCAACATCTGAAGTTTATTCCCACCCAATTCCCTTTGACTTCAATTCATTAGGGTTCCTTGATGACATACTTCATCAAATGTTGCCTCACTATCAAAAGCAGCAACTTTAATCTCATCTCTGAATTCAGCTCTTTTGTCCATACATAAAAGTCAGGAGCCAAGTTAAACTAGCTGAAACCAAACAAAGCATCAGTGAACGGGTTTTTGTTCAGTAAATGCTGTTATACTACACTGTCAACAATCCCTTTCATCATTCTGCTGATCATCACTATTAGGTTACTGGGCAGGGTGGACATTTGGTCTAATTGGATTTGTCCATTTTGAGGAAAAGGCATATTTGGGTAATTTTCAGACTGTAAGGCAGATGTCAGCATTGAAGTACTAATGGAACAAATGAGAAGCATGGCTAATTCTTAAGCACAAGTCTTCAGCACTACAGGTGGAATTTTGGTCACAGTCTATAATCTGAGTGACATGTAGGGTGTGGAGTTATTTCTTGATATAATATAGGCTGAATCAAACTGCAAATTACTGGCTGCTCCAACTGTAAGGACCTCAGGAAGAGATGGATCATCCACTCAGCACCTCTGGCTGATGCATTTATACTGCAAATTCAATAATATTCCCAAATTTCTCCAATTAGTGCAGTTTTACAACTGTATTTTTGTACCATGGCAATACTATGGCTTGAGGAGGTGCATTTTCTCTTTTTTTTTGATGACAGGTTTTGAGCTGTAGACACCAAGTTGTTTCTAAGCGAATAAAGGAAATCCAATGCAAGTGTATTTTTTTAAAAATTTAGAACAAAAGAAGTAGGATGAACGGGTAGAGTCAGGCTCCCCGAGAGCCAGGGTTTTAGTTTAGCTTTTAGTAGTTGTTGGGATTTGGAAACTGATTGTGGAAGATGCTACATCTCTTTCTCTCTCTGTTACTAGAGGGGAGGCAATGGCCTTATGGCATTATCGCTGAACTGTTAATCCAAAGACCCAAATAATGTTCTGGGGACCCGGATTCGAATCCTACCACGGAAGATGGTGGAATTTGAATTCAATAAACATCTGGAATTAAGAATCTAATGATTAACATGAATCCATTGGCAATTGTTTGGAAAACCCATCTGGTTCACTAATATCCTTTAGGGAAAGAAGCTGCTATCCTTACCTGGTCTGGTCTACATGAGACTCCAGACCCACAGCAATGTAGCTGATTCTGAACTGCCGATGGGCAATAAATGCTGGTCTAGCCAGCGATGTCCTCATCCCGTGAATGAATTTTAAAAAAAGCTAAAAGTTTGAGTTCTCTCTGCTGCCAGACTCGTATGTGAGACAATTCCGTTTTACTGAATTTGCATTAGCCCAGGGTGTGTTTGTGGGATTTGCCCATATTGGAACAGTTACTGTTTAGTAGTTAAATCATCTGTTAAGTTTTTCAGCAGAGTTAAAGTTAGACCAATTCTTCTTTGTTTGTATTTTAACTGTAGGGCAAGAATGAAGTGTGTTTTGCTTAAAGCCTAGTTGTGTGACCAATCGAATTGCATCTAGAATATAGCACTTTACACTTGGTCTTTAAATAAGATAATGGTTAGGGTCTAGGGTATCTCCTTGATATAGCTGAAGGGGGTTTTGTCTGGTTCATAACAATACATGTTGCGTGAAATGCAAAAATTTAATGTTCAAACCTCAACAGAATTTATTACAACTGCAGTTTATAGTTGTACCAGTATAAACATATCATTTGAGGATTAAGATTTAATCAAAATTTTGGATAATTACCCAGTTTCTCCAACAATTAGCACAGCTTCTCGAAACTGCAAAGCTTGTCCTACCAGAATTGCCAACTTTCGCATTCCATATGTCCACACGACATGGCGAAAGTCATCAGACATGACTGATGTCAGACTTGGCCACTGATCTGTAAAGTAAGAAACCAAGCGAAATGAGGTCATAACGGAATTACTGGGACGAGTCACGTACAGCTACAGTAATGAAGCATTATTAATCAGCATGAATGTGTGTACCTGATTAAATTGATATGAAACCTATTCAACCTCACAAATTGACAAGATCAAACAAAAGGCCCAAACTGTAAGTGGAGACTGATTTTTAAAGTTTTGTGAGCACCACTTAAAAGTGCCAGACTAAAACATGTCCAAATTCCAAAATATTTCTAAATTAGCAGCGCAGTGCACACAAACTAAGGATTGACAGGATGATACCACAAATATTGCTGGAGAGGAGAAATATTACTTTGCTTCAGGATTTCAAAGAGAAATAGAACAGATGGGCACGACATTGAGTGATCACATCAGTAATAAAGAAAACAAAAGTAGATTGAGTAAATTATTCAAACTCAGAAGAAAAGCTCCCGGTTAAGATAAATTTATTTTAAAATACTTGGAAGCAATCCAAATTAAAAAAGGTTGCAGAGGTATCTGTACTTTTATTTCATTGTTAGTTTGAAAAGGTGCCAGAGGATAGGTAGCAATCTAATTCCTAGATTTAAATAACATGCCCCAAAGAATCACAAACAAACAGCTTAACATCAGTGGCAGGAAACTGAATGGAATTCCTACAAAAAGGAAGTAGTACAACAACTAGGAGTAGGAAAAATAACAAGCAGTTAGCATGGATTCCAAAGGGAAAAACCTTACTTGAACAATGTTCCTGAATTTTGACGAGGTATCAGAATAAGATATAGTAATACAGCAGCTGTAATTTACTTGGACTTTCAGAAGGCCTTTGTACAAAGTATACAAAAAGAGGCTAGTGATTAAGTTCAGAGAACGGAATCAGAAACATGCAGAGTGGATTGGTTTGTCCTGTAGTCAATGAATGGCGAGTTATTCAAAGTGGTAGAAGGTACTTTTCATTAATTCACAGGATGTGGCATTGCTGCTTAGGTTAGCATTTATCAGCCATCCCAAACTGTCCTCCAGAAGGGTGGTGATGAACCTCTTTCTTGAATCGTTATAGTCCATGTGAATATAGACAACCACAGAGAGGGAGTTTCAGAATTTTGACAAAACAACATTCAAATAATGTCAGTATAGTCAGGATGGTGTATGGCTTGGAGGAAGCATGGAAGTAGTGCTATTCCCATGAATCTGCTGCCTCTGACCATTTAGGCGATAGAGGTTGTGTGTTTGGAAAGTGCTGTTTAAAAGGAGCCTGGAAGAGTTGTTGAGATAGGTAGAGAGCTGTTCTAGCATGATTAATACTAAGACCACTGCCATTCACAACTTATACAAATAATTTTGACTTTGGAATCAACAACCCATATTTCTCAATTTGCAGATGATGTCAAGTTTGAGGGTACAGGGAAGATGGTCAATACAGGAAAACATCAATAAACTTGCAGAATGGGAAAACAAATTTCAAAACGGATAAATTAAGTAGTATATTCTGCCTACTACTTTAACAAGCAAGTATACGTTGGTGGAAGATAATAAAGGAATACGAGTGTATCAATCACTAAAGTTGTACCACAGGTTAGCAAAGCCAAAACAAAACACACAGGATTTTCTATCTAGATATATGGAACTGAAAAGTAGGGAAGTTTGTACTAAGCCTGCATTGAACTTTGCAAGAAGTTCTGGTCACCATATCCTAAAAAACAATATGGAAATATACAGACCGTGCAGAGAAGATTGACAAGAATGATACCAGAAAATGTGTACATAAGCCAGTCACAAAACAGGAAAACAGCAACAGCCTGACTTTTATTTTGATCAAGATGATTTTTTTTTGGGAAAGTACCTAATTCAAGATCATCTATTTAAGATGATCATCTAGAAACCCTGATATGGAGGTGCTGGTGTTGGACTGGGGAGGACAGAGGCAGAACTCGTACAACACTAGGTTATAGTCCAACAGGTTTATTTGAAATCACAAGCTTTTGGAGCGAAGACACTTCACCTGAAGAAGGAGCAGTGCTTTGAAAGCTTGTGCTTTCAAATAAACCTGTTGAACTATAACCTAACATTGTGTGACTTCTCACTTTATCAAGAAACCCAATAGGGAATTCAGAATTTACCCAAGGATAAGAATATGGAAATCACTACCAGAATATGACTGCAGATCACCTAAGGGGAAGCTAAATAAATAGATGAAGGAGAAAGATGGAGATGGTTACAACGATAAACTTACATGAGAAAAGACAGAGGCAGCTCAAGTGGGGCATAAAGACCAGCATGGGCCAGTTAAGTCAAATGGATATATGGTACAGAAACTAGCTAACATAATTGATCATTCATAAAGCATCAGAAAAAGGATGCATTTATACAGTGCCTTTTATTATCACAGGCATTGCAAAACATAGCCAAGAAGCAACTGAAGCATATGGCAGCCAATTTGCACATGCAAAGCTCCTTTAAAACAGGTATGTGATAATTACCAGATGAACTGTAATTCTGATATTGATTGAATGATTAAAACAGGTCAGGCCAAAATAATTCCTGCACATCTTTGGAATTTATAACCTTCACTGAGGGAACCAATTGAATCTCGATTTAACATCTCAAGTGATTGATAGCAACTCTAACAATACAGCATGCCAAGAGTTCTGCACTCTACTGTCAGCCTCTACTTTGGTGCTTTAAGTCATGGAATGGCCCTTGAAACCCATAACTTGGGAAAGCATGCCATCAAATACTAGGCAGTCACAAAATCTCGAAACAAAATAAGGCTCTGTTGATAAAAAAAAAACTTACCCATTCTTTTTTGAAGACTCTCTTTTGAGAACATAACTTCAGGAACAAGCTTCCTTTTAAATTCTTTTTCAAGGATACGGTGAATAACAGCGACTTCTTCTTCTTTCCTTACACGGCCTGCCAAGAGCATATAAGCTGCAAGAGCAATCAACTATTAGTTCAGACCAACGCAGGTGAAATATTTAAAAAGTTGGTTCAAACTTGTGGACACAGTCTTAAACTCAAGCGTCGAGCAAAAACATGGCTTAAGGTGCAAAATTCACTTCATTATAAACGTAAATTTTTACTTTGGCAAAGTCCACAAGAAACAAACAATTTGTAGGCAGTCTACACAACCACACAACTAACGATGTCTTGTGCAAAAGTGAGATTCCCATTTCATGCCACCCCAGAGGAATAGGACTATTATTGCTAGTTGATTTCCATGCCTCTGGTAGCAACTCATACACAAGAGAGAAGGCGTGTTCAATAGAAAAGTGGACAGAAGTACTGGAGAAGAAGTGAACAAAACAATAAAACATCATAACACTGAGGATGGCAAGCCAGGTCGGAGTTTTAACAGAGAAAGGACGCATCGACATCAGTCATTTGTCCACACAATATTCACAATTTCCATCACCAGAGTCAGGCAAGACCTAATGCTTTTCGAGGAGATGCAATCAAGGTCAGATCACCCTGGGTCACTCATATTATATCCAGATCAAAGTTCTTCAAGCCTTTAGCTAGGATAGGGAAGGTACACAGCACTAAGTGACTTTAAAGAGAAAAATGATAATCACAAGACTCAATGACAAACTCACCATCAGTGGCTATATGTCTAATCCAGTCATAACCAGGCATTAATTGTTCAGTCAATCTGTAGCGTTCTGCCCATCTAAATAGTTCACGCAGGGTAATGAAGCCATGTTTTCCAGCAAAAACACTTGATCCTCTACGATATGACTGTTTTAAGAAACATTTGTTAAAACATGATGTTAAAGTAATTTCTTGCAGCCTGCAAGTCTTTATTCAATAGTACGCTTCAATAGGCTGTTGGCAGTTCAACCGTTAGTGACAAGAATTATTTCAATAATAGTTTGACAACTTTTCTCCCCACCCCCTCCCCACCAATAGGCACTTTTAAAATATTCAAAATCTCTTATCATGGAGCTTACAGAAAGCCCTTCCCAAAACTTAAGAACACTGCTCTGTGAAATACCTGCAGTTCCAGCATAACTTTGACTAGCTTTGCACAGTAAGATGGGGGCAAACTGGATCTCTTGTTCAAAATAATTTCTAATTCAGCTTTTGGAAGTTCATCGAAATGTAATTCCACAAAACGGTTCCTGAATGCCCTTGACAACATCTAAAAACAAAGTTAAAGTCATTGTTAAAACAAAATAGTAACTTTTATAAAATTTATCATACAATAGTCCAGGATTTTAATAGCAAGATATAGACCCAACCAATTTAAGACTGGTGGAGGATACCTTGTAATACCTAATACTTCTATAATTCATATAATACACAGCCAAGATTTCTGAACTCTTAAACCAAATTTGTAAACATGGGAAATAAAAATACTTCAGGAAAATGCTGAAGGAATCACAATATGTCACTGTCAATGGCATGCTGCCTCACACAACTAGAAAATACAATGGATTTTACACATTAATTAGTTAATAAATCCATGTCTCATATTGCATCCTATGCAAGAATGACAAAGGGAAAATATCCTTCTCTACCTGTCTGCAGCCTTCCAAAATGCTGACTATACAACCTGCATCCAACATCTCAGCAGTCGTCCAACCAGGTGAAACTGCATTTATCTGGTTCTATTCGATCAACAAACTTCAATGATCGCTGTTCCTGCTCAGGTACATTGACATCACATGTTCCCCAAGAATCTCTTCTCACAGCCTCCTTTCTCATGTTTGTGCTGCCACATAATGCAAAAACTGATAGGTTTTTGGATGCGCTCATGATTGTCCCTTGCCTTCGATCATCAGATAGCATCTGACATCCATTAAACTGCTTCTAATTTAATACGGGCAACAGTGGGGACCAAAGTTATTGCCTCCAATGCCAGCTCCAAACTCAATTTTCAGTCACCAACTCCATCTGTCCCTCTGGCAAATGAGACTGAACCTCTGTCATATTTGAATTACATATCAGATTCAAACCCTATAATCGGCACTATCACAAGAACAAACATTTTCACATCTACATAACATCACCTGACCACCCTGCCTCAGTTCTACTACTGCCCGCATACATACCTTTACTGAGGCCAGGCATGACTATTCTCACACACTCCTGGTCACCTTGCCACATTCTGCCGTCGATAAACTGGTGAGGCCATACAACAGTCAACTAATCATCTCTTCCTCTGCACTGTTCACCTCTCACCTAGTCCTCAATGACTAACAGTGGTTCCCAGTCAAGCAACATTTTGATTTTAAAGTTCATGGTTTTCAAGTTTCTTCATGATCTCACTCCTTCTGATCTTTAATCTCCTCCAATCCCACAATCCTCAGAAATTTAATTACTCTACCACTGGTAGTGCTTTGAGGTACCTAGGCCTTAAACACGTGAAGCTCAATCTCTAAACCCTTCCATCTCTCAATCCTCCTTATAACTATATTTCACTGGCTCTGCTTCTGGTCATCTGCCCTAATATTTCCTTGTAGCATTGTTTCATTTTCTCTCATGTTCCCAAATAGTACCTTAGGATATTTATTCTTCCCCACTACATAAATACAAAAAAAGTGTCCTATTTTTAGTAAACTAAACATGACTAAGCAAGTTCCAAGATTTACATGCTCCTGATAGTTAATTTAAATATCTGTTCCACAATGCTGGCTTCATTTACCGTGACAGTGTACTAATAGGTGTCATGTTCAGGAATAATTCTCTGCCATCTATAAAGCTTCAATTAAAGAAGGCATGCATTGTCTAATACACATTCAGCCCAACCCATCACCCCTGGAAACAGAAAAACCAGAAAAGTAAAAAAAAAACAGACCTTCCTGCCACCATATAGTCCAGGAGGATTCTGGGTTGCAAAAAGCATGAATCTTGGATGTGCTTTTACCACTTCCTGAGTCTCAGTTATGAAGAGCTCTCGATTGTCATCAAGGAGCCGATTAAGAGCTTCTAAGACATCAGTAGGGGCTAAATTCAATTCATCTAGGATAATCCAATGACCCATTCGCATAGCATTGATTAGCACACCTAAGAGAGATAAAAAAACTCACATCACCATTTTGGTTATATTAAATGCAGAAATACTGATTTAGAAACATTAGTTTATCCATTCTATTAATTTAAATTTGCCTCAACACAGGACAAAAATCATTCATTCTAAAACATTAATGGCCTGGATTTTGTGATCAGTTCAGGAGAAACAAAGATCCCTCGTACCTCAAAATGGTGCCCACAATGTACTTAACGAATACAAGAAGATATATTTCCAATGTCAGTTGGGGTGAACTCAGTCAATTCAATCGGGACTGCTGTTTGTCAGGGGCTGCTGCCACAGTTGGTCAAGGACAATATCTGACAGTGAGCATAACATTCATGAAGGTTTGTGGGCTGCCCTCCTGAATTACCAGTCTCAGCCTCACTTTGCAAAGCTCATCCAAATCACAAAAGACACTGGAATCAGATAATAGCTATGACTTTACCCAGATCGAACAAAGCGTTTTTCATTTTCCTGATCAGAGTACCTGAGCTCTACTTGTTGTCAAATGTGAGGCTGATCAAGGTGCAATTGTATTAATTAGGCATTTCCAAAGCACTGCTGAAGTCATTTGTAATCGTAGAACCTTGTTTGTGGACGGCATACAGTGTCCAACTGTGTGTATTCCATTAAAGGTCATCATGGAGCAGACAATAGGTCCCCGAAAAGAAGAAGCTCCATGCTTGGTTTGGGCCTGTGAAACCTTACAGTACCGTCTGGACAGAGTACGCTGAACCCTGTATAATTGGAGCAAGCAAAGATGAGATGTGCCGGATGCTGAAGAGGTGGGTGAGTGGCAGCAAACTTCCAGGGATGAGGACATTGCACATGAAAACAAAAATCACTTTCAGCATGATAGAATTCTGCAACTTTGGGTGAGCAAGCCAGACAAATTTAATTGACACCCACTTCTAAAGATTGGTCTTGGGTGAAGTTATCATTGCAAATTTGGTGCTGCATGAAATGCAAGAGCATACATTCTATCTCAAAAAAGCAAATTCAGCAATTTTGTGTTTGTTTTGCTTCGCTTTTCCTATTGTTCAATAAATATTAACATCTAACTGTTTAAAGGCTTTCCAACATGTGATGTTCTCGCTTTAAACTGATAACAAGACGTGATATTACGCTGGGTGTTAGGGAAAGAGTAGCACTCTCTCAGACTTGGTTCTAATCTGGTATGGCACCAAGGACAGGTAGCCTGTGTAACTTAACACTTGTTGCAGCAATTACAATGTTACCTGTCTGATCAACAGTCAATGTAAAATAGCAGCATAATTTACAGATAGAAAGTCACATTCATCTACTGTACTACCTGTGTGTCCTCAGAGCGGTTTGTGATTTTTTTGTTTCCCTCCCACTACATGGGCTATGAATGGCTATTTGTGGCTGCAGCAATTGGTCTGATGCACAGCTGGATGTTAAATATGGCCCTAGTAATGACAATCCCAGAAGGTCCTGGCAATGGTAACCTTTTGTGCTGCTGGGAATTGCATAATAGTGATGTGTCATAAAACCATGATGTATACGTAATAAGGTGAGCAGTTTAACACTGTTACAGCTCACAGGCAGAAGCCTTCAATGATCTCTTTGATAGTAACAGTTGATTTTTGTTAGAATTCAGCTTTAAGACTAGGATGCATTAAGAAACTCCAATCCAATTTCTTTTTGGAACATAAAATAATTAACTGAAAACAAATGGCTGGGGCACTAACGCAGGGTGAAGTGAATTCAAATTTATCATACAAAGTTGCAGGAGCTGAAATAGAGACCCTGCAATTGCTGGAGGTAACAGGGATGGACAGAAGGATTTAAAGTAAAAACTACAATCATTTTAAATTAAGGTGCAAATAATTTACAACTGAAAGCAACCTTTCATTTTAGACAAAGGCAACCTTCGGACCTAGTACTAAGACAATAAATTTTCTTTTAAATTTGTTCACAGCATATAGACATCACCAGAGTTTACTGCCACCTTCAAATGCCCAAGAAGGTGGTGGTGAGCCTGTGCTAAAGATACTCCCAAAAAGAGATTAATTATGGATGTTAACTCAATGAAGAAGAACTAATAGTGATTTATTTAAAATCTGGTGGCAGTGTTTCAACACAATGATCGCCTCATCCTTCTAGACAGTGTGCTTGTGGTGTTATTGAAGGAGCTGAAGTGAACTAATGCAGGAGATCTTGTACACTGCTGCCACAATGCACCAATCGTGGAGAGTGTTAATTGTTAAGGTGGTAGATGGAGTAACAAGCTACTCTGCTCTGGATTTGGATTTTTCAATCAAGTTACAATCGGCACATATCACAGAATATCCAACCCGATCTGTTCTTGTAGATACAGTATCAGATGGTTGATCTATTTGAGTTTCTGGTGAATAGTGACTCCCAGGATATTGTTGATGGGGAATTTGTTTATGGCAATGCCACGAGCATCTGGAGGAGATGGTTAGAATCTCATTTAGGATAAATTTGTACTGTACAAATTTTGTAGACAGAATATACTTTGTTGATTATCCAGTGCTGGCTAGGTGCTGATGTTACAGCTGCGTTGGAATAGCTTTAGTACAGGCACAGCAAGTTCTGGAAGACAAGCTTTCACTACACCTGGGATGTTGTCAGGACCTAGAGTACACTTACATACTGGATATCACGTGGAATTAAATCAGACTGACTGCAAACTTGCTTCCGATGTTGGTGACATTAGGAGGAAGCAGAAATGGATTATTCCCATAGCACCTTTGGTTAAAGGCGGTTGTAAGTATCACAGACTTGTCTTTGGCACACACGCAGGAGTCTCTTCCGTCATTGAATGGGAGGAAAAGATCATCATTCTCAACTTGAAGAATCTGGAACTCACTGCTCCTAGAAGTGCTAGAGGCAGAAATCCTCATAACATTGATATTTAGACATCACTTGCATAGATCAAAGGAATATAAGGCTATGGGCCAAGTTCTGGAAAATGGGATTAGCAGTTAAGTGCTTGTTTTTGACCAGCACAGACTCAATGCGTTGTAGGGCCTTTTTGTGGCAGATGGGTTTCACATCATTCACAAACGGATGAAAGAGAACTGGGGAGGTCTGATCTGATTCACTGGTTGTGAGCTCTGCCAATACTATCCTGCTTCCATTGGTCAACAGACTTGCACTATTGCAGTGCAGCTTCATCATGTACAGTTAAATCATTAAGCTAGGAAGGGAAGCTCCTGATTACTGTTTAATTTAGTGATTATCTGGAACCACTTCTGATCATTCAGTTTGCAAAGACAGCTGCAGGTACCTTTGAAATTATATATACTTTTCAAATGCATTTATCAATCAGCAATTAAAATGAAGCAAACTTCAGTAAGTTAGTTACTTATGAAACCAAAACTTGCTTCTGTAAAAGGGTGCCCAGACTACAAATACAAGTATAGACAACATTACAATTTCTGAGCATAACATTCAGAAAATATGGGTCAAGATCACATGTGGAAAAATGTGAACCACGATGTATTGCTTTCAAAATGCGACAAAAATGTGGACAAACCTTCTTTGAATACCAGTTTTCCTGTTTCATCAGTTGTATAGCAGCCAATATACTCCTGAATGTCTGTGTGTTCATGATTATTGATCCGCACACAATGGTTTCCTGTAGCAGCTGCCAACCAGCAGATTAAGCTTGTTTTGCCAACTGATGTCTCTCCTTGAATAAGTACTGGGTGTATCCTTTTAACGAAACATCAAAAAGAAAAATAATACCACTAATCAATACAAGTCACAGTCAATTGAACATTCAAATGAATACTAACATTTTAGTTTCCAAAAAAGAATTATAAAGTGTTGATCACCTATCAGCGTTTCAAGATTACAGAGAGCAGGCAAATGACATGAGCAAACAGACAAAAGATGAAATTTGAGATGACAATGGAAATTTTTGAATTTAAAAATCAATTATTTATTCTGTTAAGAATACTAAGCAATCTTTATTTCACATTTAACAGGAAACAGGCATATTTGAAAGCATACCGTCAACTTAGCCCAGCTGTTGGCAATCACACAATGTATCAGAAGGCAGTGGCTCACTATTTAGGGCCCGAATACATTGCTTAACATGGAAGCAATGTTGTATATTTGAAGCGTTAAGCTAGGGTCCCACCTGAATTTCAAATTTATGATGAAGATCTCGTGATATTATCCTAAACTTGGATTACAGAGTTCCTGTGGCCAAACTTCGAAAGACAGCCAATCACAAAACTGAACAGTTTTTCCAAATGAATTGAAGATGAAAATTACATATTCCTACCCTGCAGCAACTACTCTCGCAAGATCCCGTAGGTTAAGTTTGACAGAGGGCGTGAGAATATACAACTTGTCAACAGAAGGCTCCTTATCTCCTGTTGCAATCCAGTAGCCTTCAATCTGTATGGACCGTCCTCCTTTTGGTTCTGGTATTGGCTGAAAATGTTAATGATCAGAGGAGTTACTTCTACTCCATTTTCAAAACTACTATTGCTTCCAAGAGAAACCATCTCAATTTCAACTTTCAAACCAAACACATCTATGCATTGAAAATCTGAAATGATGCAGAAGTACACTGCTCACTTCATCGAAGTGTGCCGGCAGATCTCTTATGCAATTATGAATCAAAATGCAAAGCATTCCAAGGAGCTTCACAGAAACATTGCAAACGGAAAAATAAAACAACACTGAGCATGGAGATTCCCAAGCTTAGGCTTTAGGCAACTAATAACACAGTACTGATGGAGTAATTGAAATTGGGGATGCCCAAGATACTAGAATTAAAGGAGCACAGATATCTCAGAGGGTTGTGGTGCTGGAAGACGTTGCAGAGGTACAGTCATGGAACGATTTGAAAACAAAACATAAGAATTTTAAAAATCAAGACAGTGCTTGACGTGAAGTTTAGAGACAGTAAATGTATGGGAGGCCAGTACCCTGTCAGGTGCAAGCAGATCCCTCCAAAAATGTGGATTCCAGAATTGCACACGGTACTCTAGCTGCGACCTAACCAATGTTTTATACAGTTCCATCGTACCCTCCCTCCTCTTAAACGCAATGCCTCGGCTAATAGGCAGGTGGTATGTTGCCCTTTATTATAAGAGAATCTCAGCATGGGAATAATGGTGACTTACTATAATTCCATACAGCCTTGATAAGGCCACACCTGGCATCTTGTGTAAAGTTTTGGTCTCCTTACTTACCAAAAGAAATACTTCCATGTAGATTCATCAAACTAATTTCTGCAAAGGAGGTATTGTTCTCTAATGTCAGGTTAATAGGCTGAAACTACACTCTCAGGAGTTTGGAAGAATGAGGTGTGATTTCTTACGAATATAAATTCTTCAAGGGTTCAACAGGGTAGATGCAGGAACAATGCTTCCCCGGCTCAGAATGGTGTAGAACCAGAAAACAGAGTTGTGGAGTACGAGGCAGGCCACTGAGGATTCTGTTGTGGGAGGAATCTCTTCAGGAGCGTGGGGTAAATCTTTTCAATTCTCTACACCCGAGTGTTATGGATGCTCAGTCATTGACCATCTTCAAAACTGAGCTCAACAGATTTTTATATATTTAAAAACATAGAGGAATACTGGGCTAATGCAGGAAAACAGAAGATCAGCCACTATCTTAGTAAATCGTCTATTGCTTTGAGGAGCTGAATGGCCTCCTGCGTCTTATATTTTTTGATGGTATTAATCTTTAAGGTGTTTTTGTAATCTCACTAACTGTGTTTGCTTCAAGCCATACATCCAGTATAGTCTGTGCAAGGCCACTCAGAGTACAACTGTACTGACAAGGAAGGTGTGAAATTATAGGTTGTACATCAGAGGAACGCACCATTAAGTTATTAACTTTCTTCACAATAAGTGTTATCTTATATAAATGTCACCAACAAATGATATGCTGAATTGCTTTGTTGGATATTTGGATGAGAACATAGGAGGCTTTGTTAGTAAGTCTGCAGGTGACACCAAAATTGGTTGTATAGTCGACAATGAAGAAGGAAGGTTTTCTAAGATTACAAAGAGATCTTGATCAATTGGGTCAATGGGCTGAGGAATGGCAGATGGAGCTTAATTTGGATAAATGTGAGGTACTGAAGTTTTGTAATATAAGCAATGGCAGGACTTCTATAATTAATGGTACAGCCCTGGGTGGTGTCGTAGAACAGAGAAGTCTAAGGGTTCAGGTACATCATTCTTTGAAATTTGCACCACAGGTTGACATGGTGGTTAATCACAGGATCATAGAATCCTTACAGTGTGAAACAGCCCATTTGGCCCAACAAGTCCACACTGACCCTTAGAGCATCCCACCCAGATCCATCCCCCTATAACCCTTCTAATCTACACATCCCTGAACACTACACGCAATTTAGCACGGCCAATCCATGTAACCTGAGCATCTTTAGACTGTGGGAGGAAACCTATGCACCCAGAGGAAACCCACACTGACACAGGGAGAACGTGCAAACTCCACACAGAGTGTCATCTGAGGCTTGAATCAAACCTGGGTCCCTGGCACTGTCAGGCAGCAGTGTTACCCGCTGAGCCACCGTGCATCTAACACACTTGCCTTCATTGCCCAAACCTTTGAGTATAGGAGATGGGATGTTATTTAGAGGTTGTACAGGATGTTGGTGAGGGCTCTTCTGGAGAACCACGTGCTGTTCTTGTCACCCTGTTACAGGAAGGATATTATTAAACGGGAAAAGGTTCACGAAAGATTTACCAGAATGCTGCCAGTAACGGAGGATTTGAGATGTAGAAATAGACTGGAAAGACTGGGATTTTTATCACTGGAGTGTAGGATGTTAAGGGGCAACTTTGTTTTAAACAAACAGTCATTCGTGTGTGCAATGAATAGCTAGAGAAAATGGTAGATGCAGGTGCAGTTACAACATTTAAATGACGTTTGGATAAGTTCACGAACAGGAAATGTTTGGAGAGATATGGGCCAAGCTCAGGCAGGTAGGATTAGTTTAGGTTGTAGACTGGTTGGACTGAAGTGTCTGTTTCCATGTTGTATGAATCTATGACTCTCTGACCATCAAAATGTGCAGTGGAATAGTCAAGTTCATTCAGAGCATTAAAGGGGGTTTCAGCAGATGAGTCGCAATTGGAAACAGATATTTTTGGTAGTGTGTATGAAGCCACGGGTCATCTTAGGAACAAATGTAAGATCAAGGTTGCAAGTAATCAGACTTCCAGATATTCAGTAATGTAATGGTTACATCACTGAACTAGTTACAGAGAGTTAAATTCCTCCATGACAAATTTATATTCAAAGTTCAGTTGAAACAAGTCATCTAATTATCCGATTAATATCAAGGAAGTGAAAGCAATGTTGTATGTATGAGGTACTAAACCAGGAAACTAGTTGATCGTGCTGTGTCTGGGCTTTGAGACACCAGCCCCACTCCAAGGTGGTTGATTTAACTGTTGTTTAAGTCATCAAAAACACCTTTCAGATGTATCAAATTGTCACCACCTTTGTTAACTAGAGATGGCTAATAATACCAATAATGAACACAACCTGAGAATTTAGTTAAAATATTATTTGGCGATCAAATGTAGCTTATAATATAAAATAAAACAAAGAATTGAGGAGATCTGAAACAAAGAAAATCAAATTGCTGGAGAAACTCAGCAGGTCTGGCAGCATCTGTGAAGAGAAAATAGTTAATATTGAGTCCAGTGACCTTTCCAAGAGTCTTTTGCCAGCAATCTGTTTTTGTTTGTTATAGATTATACCAAGTTCTGTCTGAAGAATCTTCCTCTGGTTGTGAATTAGCAATATATTGTAAATAGTTGCTAAAGTTGTAGAAAATGAGCACTAACTACCATTCAATAAGCCTCCATCCCATATTGGTATAGTATTCCAAATCACAGTTAACTTCATAGGAAATAATATACAAGGAAGTACCTGCTGGAGAATAGCCTTGGCATTGTTCCTAATAATATGACAGCAAATCAATTTCTCAACAATTGGGTGAGATACACGATCCAACTGAGTAAGGAAACTCATGCAGAAACCCTGTAAAAATATCCAAAATTATTTTAGGCATGCAACATGAGTACCCAGCACTATGGATAATTAGGAATTTTAAAGAAATAGAAAATAAGAATAACTGAAGTGGAAGGAGGAGTAGGTCAAACCTGCTCTGCCATTAAGATTAAGATGGAACTGTTCCTGGTCTTAACTCTCAACTCACTTACCCTTCTGTAAAACTCAACCTTGAATATTTAATTTGTCCCGTCTCTACTGCCATAAGGGGGAGAATTCCAAAGCTTCAATGGCCTTTTATAATTGTCTTAAAGGAAAGACCCCTTCTATTCAAGTCGTGTACCTTGGTTCTAGATTTACCAGCATAAAGAAACATCCTCCCAGCAGCTACCCTGTAAAGTCTCTCAGAATTGTCTATTTCCAGAAGACCACCTCTCAATTTTTTCTAAACCTTAAATGACTATTGTCTTACTATACTGAACCTTTCCTTAAGGCAGCCCCTCCATCCCCAGAACCTTGTCTCTGAGCCGTCTCCAATGCAAATAAATCCTTCTTGTAGTACTCTGGGAGAGGTCATTACATTACATGGCTGTAGAACATATGCCATCCTTTTATACTTCACAGAAACATTTTTTTTAAAATGGTCAGAAATAGGAGTAATGAGCCATTCAGCCAATCACCCTTTGTCATTATCTAATAAGGTATTGATTAATCTGGGTGTGGGGGTTCAACTCCATCCCCTTACAAAAATCACACAAGTTGGGATGGGACAAAATGGGAGTAAAACAAACAAAAGCAAACTGCATAAGAGTGATCTTAATCTCCTCACACATAGTTTTTACATTTAAACTCCACGTGTATGACCTAAACTAGGTCTGCTTTTAGGTGCAACAATAAACGTTTCTCAGAGGAGACAGGATACCTTTAACTGAGTCTATGTATTAAGAAACATTACAAATGCATTGCATGCTTCAGGGCACTCTCCTAAAATGTGTACAATAAAACATGAACTAATTCACTGTCAAATTCAATTGTCATGTTAAGAATGAAGAAATGGTATTCATCAGTTACCTCATACAATGAGCGTTGAACATTGTTGCATGAGTTCAATGCTGCAAACTTAAGAGCACGGCAGAGAGTTCGAAGACTGTAGTGGGGTCTATGGCCTGTACCATCCATTAAGTTGACATTTTTCTCCTTACGCACAGATAAGTAAAACCTAATGAAGACAGACATACCTTCAGAGGAAGATACATGTGAAAAAGAATGATATTTACTTTAAGACTACCCAACTAACCCCTTCAATATGCCACAACATGTTAACAAATTTGCATCTTTGTGCTCTATATATTTTTGGTAACAATGTCAACCTGCTGTGCAATAGGCAACAGTGAACCGATCTAGAATTTGTGATTTGATGAATCTCCATTTTTGGGTATTGCAGCTTCAAACAGCAAATCATTTCACATCCATTGAGGGAAATGCAAGGGTGAAACTTAGGGTTCCAGTTGAAAGTGTTAAAGGCTATCACTGAGCTGTAATAACAGAGCCGTATTGGTGTCTTTGGGGATAATAAATAGTGATTAGATCATGCAGTTTAACATGTCTGGATGTACAGGTTGGATGTGCAGTGTCTGAAGAGGGTCTTTGTTTTGGCTGACCAAGGCAGCTTCCTTATTGTGTCATCCTCAAGCGTTGGCTTGTGCTTTAAGAATATTAAAGAACATAAGAACTATGAGCAGGAGTAAAACCTAATAAAGACAGACATACCTTCAGAGGAAGATACATGTGAAACAGAGTGATATTTACATGAAGGCTATCCAACTAATCCCTTTAATATGCCGCAACACGTATCAAATGTGCATCTTTGTGCTCCGTATATTTATCTGGCCCCTCCCTCAAGCCTGCCCCGCCATTTAATAAGATCATGGCTGATCTTTGAGACTCAGCTCCACATACCCACCCACTCACTACAACCGTTAATTCCTTTACTGTTCAAAAATTTATCTAGCCTTGCCTTAAAAACATTCAGCGAGGTAGCTTCAACCACTTGACTGGGCAGGGAGTTCCACAGATTCATGACCCTTTGGGTGAAGAAGTTCCTCCTGACCTCAGAGCTCCATCTGTTTCCCTTTATTTTGAGGTGATGCCCTCCAGTCCTAGGTTCACCTGCTAGCGGAAACAACCTCCCTGCTTCCACTTGATCTATTCCCTTCATAATCTTATATATTTCTAGAAGATCTCTCCTCATTCTTCGGAGAAAAAAAGTTTTTATAAAAGCCAGCACTGACATCAGCACAGAAAACAAGCCGATGAGATGTCCTTTCATAGTTGACCGGTTTACCAATTACAACACTGCAGTGTAGAAATAAGGATGTTTGTCATGGGACTTAACAGACTCAAGGACTGAACCTTGAAGCAGCAGAAGCCAAATCGTTAACAACTGAATTGAGGCAGGAACTGGAAAGAGCACATCAAGGAGGAACATAGGAACAATACCATTGATATCTCTCTTTATCATTACAACAAAGTGACTGCTGTAAAGAAAAAAATTGCAACCAGAGCGGCATAGACAAAATATTGCCACCACCCTCATGTAAATTCAAATAGAAAATAGTACCGAAAATTATCTACACTGCTAACACTTACTTCTCTTCCACC
This sequence comes from Stegostoma tigrinum, assembly GCF_030684315.1. Taxonomy (NCBI): domain Eukaryota; kingdom Metazoa; phylum Chordata; class Chondrichthyes; order Orectolobiformes; family Stegostomatidae; genus Stegostoma; species Stegostoma tigrinum. The sequence goes on from NC_081357.1 coordinate 41,176,186, forward strand.
TCACCCAACACTGCGCATACTTCAAAACATCTACACACAGAATCACCAAATTATTCTTACTCGATGATGCCTTGAATAGTTTTCTTGCTGACACTTAATCCTTTTAGGTAATCAGATATGAGGATTCGGAGGTCTCCTTCATCTTCTAGCTCCTCGACATACAGCTCTGTGAACCTGTCAGTATAGAAGTCAGTTAAAAATATTAGCACAGTGAAGACATTAACATTAAATATGTACTGGGGATAGCTAAAATGAGGCCAAAAATTAAAACTGGTAACATGGCAGTCTACAGACAATCACACATCACACTGGTCAGTACAACAAGCAATTCAAGAGGCAAACGCGAGGTTCGATTCCATTACATCATTACAAGGACTTGCATAGAGGAGTAAAGATGTCTTACTATAATTGTATAAAAAGCTTTACTGAAATTGCACTTGGAGCACAGATTTCCACTTCTTACTCAAGGAAAGACATACTTGCCGTACAGGGAGTGCAAAGGTTCACTAGCACAATTATTCGGATGGAGCGAATGATGTATGCATAAAGGTTAAATAGACTAAGTCTATAAGCAGTCTTGAGTTTATATGAATGGGAAGTGAATCAAACTCTTGCAATTTATTGGATCAGCTGGGAAAATGCAGGAAGGATGTTATTCCCTACTTAGGGGGAGGGGGTTCTAGACCAAGGGGACAGAGAGTCAGAACATGCAACAGATGTTTCAGGACTCGAGAAAACAACGAAGGAATTTCTTCACTCAGTGATAAATCTTTGGAGTTCTCTGTCCCAGAGGGCTGTGAAGGTCCAGTTGTTAAGTATATTCAAGGTCATATGGATATATGGTTTAACTGATTTTAAACCCAAGGATGATGATAACATTTTTTTGTAAAAAATGAATATGACCAATACCATCATTGAGTAATAGCAGGTAAATAGCATTATCATGAAGACTGCCCACTGATCATTTGTGATAAAGTCCTTTTCCATTCAAAACTCCGACAAACCAAATTCAGAGAAACATGTGCAGGAAAGAAACAAAACTCAACACTTGCACAGTGCAAACTTGACAGATAATTCACAAGAAACAAAGACAAGTCCTAGAAAGGCAATTAGTTTAACATACACAATAAATAAAATTATATTCTTCAGTCAGTGTTCATAAGGCTAAACACCCTCGATAGCTGGTATGAAAGCCAAAACTTAGAGAGCAAGCATGGCAAATTCCTAGCTCATACAGTTCATGTAACAACTACAAATGAATAGGTTCAATTTCCTAAGTTTCAGAAATCATTTAACATAACATCTCAGGACATTTTTAAAAACAGGCTAACATTTGGAAAATAGAAATGTATTAATCTGTATATGAATCTCCAGAAGATGGTCTATGTCTTAGGTTGACATTTCAACACAGTGGTGAGGGAGCACTGCAATTAAAACTGTTCCTTCCTTTAATGGGTCGAAAACTGCAGTACATGCCTTATGCTGAATTAGGCACACAAAATCCCATGGCACCAAAGAATGCTTTTAACATGAAGAGAAACCAATTCCTCACCCAAGGTTGAGCTGTGTAAGCACACAAACGCAGAAACAGAGTAACGAGTAACTTCTCTCTTAACTATGCATGTTGGGTAAAAGGCTCTGCATTCTGAAAAGGATAGTGGTTCAACAAAACTTGCTGCTGCTTCAGGCTGACCAACATACTGCCTTCATTTGAATCGGGAAGGAAAACATAGGGCAAGAACAATGAAAAGCACCAGTGATCCCAAATCAGGGAAAAGGTGTCAAAAGCAGTACCTTTGCAACAGGTTGCATCCCACAATAAGAAAGTGGCAAATCGGGTCCTCATCAAGGGTGCAGAAATAACTTCATTATTTAGTTTAAGGAAATGACAAAGATGATTAATGAGGATTCGACAGTGGGTGAATGCAAACCACGTAACATGATGCAAAAACAGAGATTGCTAGAAACGCTCAGCAGGTCTGGCAGCATCTTTGAAGTTAATTTTTAGGTTGAGTGACCCGACCTCAGAACCATGTAATGTGTTAGTAGGTCTGAGAATGGGTGAGAATGGTTTGTCTGTGCTAAAAGAAAACCATGTCATGACAGGGCTATGGCAGGATTTGAACCTGGGTCCCCCGAATGTTACCAAGGTCTCTGGATTAACAATTTGAAAATAATACCATGCGGCCATAGCCACCCACTATTAGCTATAAGAAAAGGTTGGACAGACTAGGATTACTTTTGCTCAAGTGTCAGAGGCCGAGGAGTGAACTATTAGGTGTGGATAAAAATTACGAGGAATGAATGAGGTCAATAGTTTGTGGAGTCTTTCTCCCCAGGTGAGAATGTCAAATACTTGGGTACATAGGTTTAAGGGTTGAGAGTGGGGGGTGGCTTTACAAGGAGATACCCAAGGGTAGTTGTTCTTTTTTAAAATCACACAGACGGTGGAAGGTGCCTGGAATGCACTGCGAGGAAAGGTAATATAAACAGATATGTTTGCAAAGTTAAGAGGCATTTAGACAGACACATGAACAGGCAGGGAATAGATGAATGCAGACCATGTCCAGGCAGATGGGATTAGTTTTGAATGACATCATGGTGCAGACATGATGGGTGGAAGGGCCTGTTCCTGTGCTATACTGTTCTCTGTATTAGATTTTAGTTACCGGTTTCTTATGCCTGGTGGTAAGTTTTTCTTTCCCACATCTGTTGCTGGATTCATGCATGCAAATAAACGAAACTCTGGGTCACGGTGTATAGGTTCTGCAACAGGATAAACCAAGTTAGAAAATCTCATTGTTTTACTGTCAACAATTACATGGAACATAGAACATAGAACATTACAGCACAGTACAGGCCCTTTGGCCCTCGATGTTGTGCCGACCTGTCATACCGATCTCAAGCCCATCTAACCTACACTATTCCATGTACGTCCATATGCTTATTACATGGAAAAGAATTTTGTTTTTGTGCAAAGCAGTTACCCAAACACAAATTACCGCATTTTCCAGAACATAAAATCATCATCAGCCTAGTGCAAAATTCTACATTAAACTGCAGATTAGGTTATGGAAAAGTAGTGGCATGTGTGTTGAGATTAAAAAGGTAACCTGTAAGAGTTACTTGAGAAATAACTACATAAAAAGAAATATTACAGATAATGTTGGATACAATGACAATAGCTCCTGTACCGGTATCTCCCCGATCCAGCAGCACGACTGAGCTTGTATTCCTTTCCAATAGTCCACTCAGACATTCCAGAGTCTCTGCTGAAGCCAAATTGATCTCATCCAACAAGATCCATTCTCCTCTCTTCACAGCCTGTGCTAGCGTACCCTAGTGAAACAAAAAATAACTGTCAATAGAATGGTAGCAAAGAAAATCTGTGATCTATCTCAGAGTGACTAATTTCAATTAAGTGAAAAATTGGAGTACCAGTTAAGTTCAGAACCTCTAATTTCAGACTAAGAAAAACAATTAGATTCTTCAAACCTGATAACTATTGAGCGGTCCTTGCTGGATACTGCAAGCATGGGTGTTAAATGAAAATAGATTCATATTCAGCTATAATACTTTTCTTGCTTCTCCCAGAGTCAAAATAACCTATGTTCATATGCTGAGGAAGGTGGGGTTCGATTTTGATACAAGTATTCATAACGGAGGCTGTACAGCTTCCACTGGTTGATACATTGATAAGAAACATCATATGAAATTTTGATATGCACTAATATCAAAGGGAAAATTAGCCACAGATTTTGTGTACTGCATCAGTCAAATAGAGGCCACTATCACCACTAATTACAAAGTGGCCAACCATAATTTTGCAGATATAAAATTTAAAACAGGAAAGTTACAGAAGACTGTGGAGAAACAGCAGGGAAAATGCAAAACCTAAACAGCAATCTACTTGCAATTAAAGATAAGCCAGCTTTGCATTCTGAACAGTAAAGCTCAATGATTCACCAAATGACTCCTGCAGCTAGACAGTAATTTTACTCTGGATTTTCTCAGCTTTTGCTGTTCTGCTGACTTCTGCATTAAACTGGTCACTTTAACTTTGAAGAGGAGAAATCTCATATCTTGAGACAATCAGGAATATGGCCTAAAAACTACTACAGTCAGGAACCCACGAACACTGATCACCAAATCAAGGAGGAGTACTTTAGGCAAGAATGATAAGACCATTGACTTCATTATACAGAAATCTGACAGCAACTTCAGGCACTGCAGTTGTGCAGCTACATGTGAAAATCTTCAAGTTGTTCTGATACTGCAAACTGTACCATCTTCAAATATAGGCAAGTCATGTTCAGCTGAACAGAACTTTAGTGAGGCCACATTTGGCGGCTGCCACAATACCAGAAGGATGTGGTGGCTTTGGAGAGGGTTCAAAAAAGGTTTACCAGGATGTTGCATGGTTTGGAGGGTGTCAGCTATGACAAGAAGTTGGACGAACCTGGTTGACTTTCACTTGAATGTCACAGGTTGAGGGGTGAACTGATGGAAGTTTATAAAATTATGAGAGGCATAGATAGAGTAGATACTCAGAGACTTTTTCTCAGGGTAGAAATGTACATTACTAGTTGGTGCAGGTTTAAAAAGTAAAAGGGGAAATGTTTAAAAGGAGATGCAAAAGACAATTTTTCTTCCCCTGCGCAGGGTGGTAAGTGTCTGGAATGCACGATCAGAAGTTGTAGAAGCAGATACTAAACCGCAACGTTCTTGACAGATACATGAATAGACAGGGAATTGAGGGATACAGGCATTGTCGAGGCAAGAAGTTTTGTCGTTTAGAACTGCATCATGTGTCAGCTGGCTGGTTAGTACAGCTTTCTCCTGTGCTGTATTGTTTTTTGTTCACAATTTCATATTTTTTGGTATGTCAGCCGAGTCTTATTTATACAGATTCTAAAGGTTAAAAAATTAGCAAATTGATGTTATTTTTCTTCTTCATCTCTAATATATGTTATTACATTCAATTCCTGCTTCAGGCTCAGCACTATACATCAAAAATTCTTCAATTGTTTTACTTTAGAAGGGCATTTCAAACTCCTATTTGCAGCAAGTATGGAAGCAGGGCATTCAACCCATCAAGTCCACACTTACCCTCCGAAAAGCATCCTACCCAGTGCCTCCCTCCTATCCTCTCTCTCTGTAACCCTGCATTTCTCATGGCTAATCCGTCTAACCTGCACATCTTTGGACTGTGGGAGGAAACTGGAGACACAGAGGAAACCCACGCAGACAGAGGGAGAATGAGCAAACTCTGCACAGTCACCCAAGGGTGGTCTCAAACCCATGTCCCTGGCACTACGAGGCAGCAGTGCTAACTGAGCCACTGTTGAGAAAAAGTCTGTAGAAAATCCATTCAGCAGAGGCAAGTCTAATCAGTAGCAGAAGGCACTCATTGGTTCCTCATGCAAATATCTGGCTCAGTACATAAATTAAATCTTCGAGTTATTGTGCGCATTGTCAATCATTTTCACACCTTACCTCCACAAAGGCAAATATCAATGCTGATTCAGCTCGTTTCATTTGCTGCTGAGCCTGGGTCAGGCGTAGACCAAGTAATTCCCATTTATCTTTCAGCCAGCCTTCTGAGATAAAACATAACAGTGTTTAAAAGAAAACAAGAAATTTGTAAATTTGAAGAGTCTAATTCCAACAGCTTCTGCAAATGTGAATCATATAGATATCAGCAAATGAACCAAGTTTTAATTGTTTTGTTTATTTCCTTGCTTTTTTCTTCCTGCCAAATATCTCCTCAATTCGCACTTTCCTTCTGTCTCTTCTTTGCGCAGGATTTGACATTGAATGCATCATTCAATATTCCTGTTTAATTTGCAATGCTTTCATCTCATTGGTATATGGGATACTTTGTTCCATTGTACACCGAGGACTCTATTGTCCTTGCTGCATTAGTATCAGCTCAAAAAATATCGTAGGCCAAAAAAAGTTTCAATGTCAAATCCCACATATATTTACCATGACAAAAGTAACTCAATCTACTTGTCACTTTGGGTCAATTTTGCTTACAGTTAAAGCAGTTTTCAATAATAAAATTTAACACAAACTAAAACGATAGACCAGGGGCATCACAGTTTGAAGGGAACAAAGTACATTTCAGAAATACTTTTCATCCTTTGTGCCTTTGAAATTATATCTTATTAGAGTAAACAGGGACAAGTCAACCAGATCAGCTCTTTTCCTATTCCCTCCTGAAGATACAACAAAAATTACATACAAGTTTAAAATTAATCTTTTTAAAATAATGAAAAGTTTCTCACTGTCTTCTTTAGATTTTAGCTCTTTATTGATGGCTGTTTTATAGACATGCAGCATGAGTCGGAGTAAATCCTGCCAGCGCTTCTGTTTACAACACGTTTGAACATGGCCCAAGAAAGTAATATTCTGCTTCCTAGAGTACGTCTGAATGAAAAGCTCTTCAAATGCTTCTCGCAAAGGCAGCATAAGTAGTTTACGGTCCACAGGCTTGTACCTGAATACAAATCCCAGATGTTAGTTAAATAGTCAAGTTACCAAACACTAATACTACACTGTTAACACATGAGTAACAGAGGTTTCACTTTGCCCCTGCCCCACATCTGAAAACACTTCTTAAAAAATTTTCATAAGAGTGAGTGACAGTGGGTAGGCCAGCATTGATTACATATCTCAATTGCCTTGGTGATGAGCTGCCCTCTTGAACTGGGGTGAAGGGACACCCACAGTGCTGTTAGGAAGGGAGGTCCAAAATTTTGACCCACTGAAATTGAAACAAACAATCACAATTTTGATCCAAGACAGGATGGTTTATGATCTGGAGGGCAACTTGGAGAAGGTGATGTTCTCATGTATCTGTTGCACTCATTCTTTGAGGTGGCAGAGGTTGTGGGTTTGGAAAGAGCTAAAGTAGCCTCGACTACATGTGCCCAGCTTTGGGAGCATTTCAACAAGAGGTTAGTTGGACAAATTGTGAAATTTCAATTTCATTGAAGAAGTTTAATTCTCACTGACTTTTCACCTCATGTCTCCTACTTCCACAAGAATGGGTCAAAACAATGAAACAAAGAAACCTACAGCACAGGAACAGGCCCTTCGGCCCTCCAAGCCTGCGCTGATTAAGATCCTCTGTCTAACCTGGCATCTATTTTTTAAACGGTCTGTGTCCATTTGCTCCCTGCCCAAATATATTTTAAAAGACGCTAACGTGTCTGCGTCTACCACCTCCAATGGCAACGCGTTCCAGGCGCCCACCACCCTCTGTGTAAAGAACTTTCCACGCATATCTCCCTCAAACTTTCCTCCTCTCACTTTGAACTCATGACCCCTAGTAATTGAGTCCCCCACTCTGGGAAAAAGCTTCTTGCTATCCACCCTGTCTATACCCCTCATGATTTTGTAGACCTCAATCAGGTCCCCCCCTCAATCTCCGTCCTTCTAATGAAAATAATCCTAATCTATTCAACCTCGCTTCAAAGCTAGCACCCTCATACCAGGCAACATCCTGATGAACTTCCTCTGCACCCTCTCCAAAGCATCCACATCCTTTTGGTAATGTGGCGATCAGAACTGTACACAGTACTCCAAATGTGGCCGAACCAAAGTCCTATACAACTGCAACATGATCTGCCAACTCTTGTACTCAATACCCCGCCCAATGAAGGAAAGCATGCCATATGCCTTCTTGACCACCCTATTGACCTGCGTTGTCACCTTCAGGGAACAATGGACCTGAACACCCAGTTCTCTCTGTTCAGCAATTTTCCCTAGGACTTTTCCATTTACTGTATAGTTCGCCCTTGAATTTGATCTTCCAAAATGCATCACCTCGCATTTGCCCGGATTGAACTCCATCTGCCTTTATCTGCCCAACTCTCCAGTGTATCTATATTCTGCTGTAATTTCTGACAGTCCCCTTCACTATCAGCTACTCCACCAATCTTAGTGTCATCATCAAACTTGCTGATCAGACCACTTACACCTTCCTCCAGATCATTTACATATATCACAAACAACGGTGGTCCCAGCACAGATCCCTGCGGAACACCACTGATCACAGGTCTCCAACTTGAGAAACTCCCTTCTACTACTACCACCCTCTGTCTCCTGTTGCCCAGCCAGTATTTTATAAATCTAGCTAGCACGCCCTGGACCCCATGTGACTTCACTTTCTCCATCAGCCTGCCATGGGGAACCTTATCAAACGCCTTACTGTGCCATGGGGAACCTTATCAAATGCCTTACTGTGAAGCCTTCTGTGAAAGACTGTCACCAGGAAGTACAAATTTAATCCCAGCGTTCATTTTATTTTCAAATGATGGCATATCTAGCATTTGCAGTATATCCCTAGTCCAACTGTTGGTTTTTAGAGCTTGGGATCATCAAGTCCAAATGATTTTCTCTCCCTTTTATCACCAGAAATACTTTGCAAACTTTGTGACTGAGGAACACAATAGAGAGAATCTGGGATTTGACAGTGCAATGAGAGGTGAAGGGATGATATTGGTAAAGATAGGAACAGAGCATGATCCTGAAGGTACTGCCTGGGAAAAAATGTCACATCTGGCAGCATTGGTTTGTGGCTGGAATGTTTGCTGGCTCCTAAACAAATGTTTCTCTGGTAGAAATGTGCATATTTTAAAATTACTGGCAGCAGCACAGATAGCAATTCAAAGAGTCAAGAGCCACGAATCAATTAAGGTATCAGGCTGCCTATTTAGAATGGAAGATCCACCATTATGCTCAGAATTCAAAATTTTCTGTAACAAGTGAAAGGAAGAGGGCAACTGTGTAGACACAGACATCTGTCACACTGTGTAAACTTAATGTTCTCAAAATTAAAACAGCTTTTTCTTGAGGCTTTTCCTTGACTGGTTAATGGATCAAAAATGAAAGGTGAAGTGTAACTCTTTATCAAGAACTTTCATTTCCAAAGCGGCTTCTGGCCAATACATATCAACAACATGCTCTGAAAACTCTGCTCACATTTCAACAGCTTTCAGAAATTGTACTACAGCAGCTGAGAAGATCGAAAACATCCACAAACAAAAAGTTTCTCTCTGCACCAAATCTTACAGATCCTTCACAGAATTTCAGGATCTAGAGCCACATCTTCACCAAAAATTAGCTGGTTCTTCTTTAGACCATAGTAATGAACTAAGTCCTATTGAAATCCATTCAATAGTTTGAGACATCTAGTTTACAGATCAACAAACAAGGCAAAAAAAGGTAATTTCTGCCCACCTTCAGTGGCAGAGGCAGTTACCCAGTTATTCCAATCTGTCAGCTTGGACATTAAAAATAAATCTAATTTAAAAAAGTGTAAAGAATGTGTCAAACAAAGGCAAAAAACGGTTGTCATGTAAACGTTCAGCTAATACTTCAGCTAACAGCTTCTCTCCATCAGAATTCTCAAGTTCAATACTCACCCTCCAAGCAAGTCTGCTGTGTCACTCTGTTGGTTCATATTTACTACCTTCAGTTTGTGACCTGAAACAAAATTCACAATAATACTTATACAAAAGAAATAATCACCGGATCATGGCAGTGTAGTGGTAAGGTCACTGGACTAGTAATCCACAGGCTAACATTCTGGGGACACTGATTTGAAACCCACCACGGCAGATGGTGACACTTGAATTCAATGTAAAAAGATAAGCTAGCAAACTATATTTCTACTGTTGACTGTTTTAAAAACTCGTTTGGTTTACTCAGATAACAAGGTGTAGAGCTAGATGAACAAAGTAGGCCAAGCAGCATCAGAAGAGCAGGAAAGCTGACATTTCGGGCCTAGACCCTTCTTCAGGCCGAGACCCTCATGTCTCATGTCCCTGAGGGAAAGAAATCTGCCATCTTTATCCATTCTGGTCTGTGTATGACTTCAGACCAATAGCAATGTGTTTGACTTAACTAGATGAGCAGTAAATGCTAACCCCACTAGTGACATCCACATCCTGTAAATAGATTTAAAAAAAAACAAATCAAACATCTATTGCCAACATATTGTCAAAATGCTGATATCAACCATGGTTTGTCATCGTTAGGCGAAACAAAAATTCATTAGATCCTAATTGTGAGGTAATCAATTGTCTGCTTCTGGAATTAAAGGACCATGCACTGTTCAGTGCTGTAAAAAAAACCTAACGTCAATACAGAGTGGCGCTGGAGGAACACAGCAGGTCAGGCAGTATCAGAAGAGGAAGAAAGTCGACATTTTGGGTTTACACTCTTCATCAGTACAAACTTTCCTGCTCCTCTGATGCTGTCTGACCTGCTGTGTTCCTCCAACTCCACACTGTATCGACTACAGCCTCTGCAGTTCTTGACATCTCCAAATGATTGCAAAAACCCAGCTTGTTTTAAGTATGTCCATAGTGGGTGGGTGGGCAGCATGCGACACTTCAAACAGTAATGCAGTTGACTCTCAAATGCTCTCTGGGCAATAAATGCTGACTTAGCCAGTGATGCCCACATCTCATGACTAAATTAAAAACAAAATAAAAGGATTTGTACAATTCTAAAACAAAGTGGGGAATTCAGCACAACCACAATCCAGTATTTTTATAAAGAAAAAAGCTTTGCAAGCAGTTTCTGAATCTTGACTGATATTTTTGCTTCTCTTCATACCCAGAGCACAGACGCCAAATGTACATACCTACTGCAAATCTGCCTAAGACCAGCTAAACAACTGCAGAATGGAGACACACCTCATTCAACAGTCAACTCAAACCATTATCATTTGACTGAACTGCTACACCATCATTGAAACTAACTCCATTAACAAGTCAAAATGCATTCAACAACTACCATTCTACCAACCTGTAATTCTGGCAAGGTACTGAACAGTAGAGGTTTTTCCAGTCCCTGTTTCACCAACCAACAGAACAGGCTCCTTTTTCCTTAGGCAAACAGCCAGTTGCTCCAGAAGCAGAGAGGAGGGCCGTGTTGCTGAAAATGTCTGAGTTTCCCTGCAAACAAAGTGCAAGGATTTCAGTATTCAAACAGCAAGGCATCCAGATTGCAGATATTCCTCACCAGTTTATCAAGTAAGAGGAGGTGAATGACCCTGCATAGAATCTTCTAGTTATAATTCAATAAGTTGCACAAAGCAGTCAAACTAAATAGAGCCTAAGGAGTATATCTGAATGGTACAGCATGAACATAAAATTATTCAAAAAAGTCAGATGTAAACACAATCCGATTAGTCCCTAACAAGATCACAAATGCACTGAGGAGAAGCAAATAAAAAAGCGCTGGAAAACTCAGCAGGTCTGGCAGAAGCAGCAGAGAGAGAAACTGGGTTAACATTTCTCTTTGAAACATCGTCAACAGATCTAAAGAAAAATTAGCAATGTTATAGCTTTTAAGGCAGTGGAAGAAGGAAGAAGCAGGTAGAACAGAGAAGATCTGACACGGAGTGAAGGGAAAGAGAAAGTAAATAGCACATGTTCTTAACTCATACCAGATTTGAAACAAACGGTGTTTCTCTCCCAACAGATACCGCCAGACCTGCTTTCTCCAGGATGTGCCATGTTTATTTCAGAATTCCAGCATCCACAGCATTTTGCTTTTATTTGAAAAAAAAGCAACAGCCAAAAAAAGAGCGGTAACAGATACAGTGAAGAAGCATCACTTGTGTCCAAATGTACTGCTACAATGAAAACTATCTGTATCAACATGAAGGGATAAAGAATGAAACATGTTGAACCCAGTGAAACAAAGGATGGCACCTTAGCTCAGTGGTTAGCGCTGCAACCTCAGAGTGCCAGGGACCCGGGTCCAATTCCAGCCTCGGGTGACTGTATGTGTGGAGTTTGCACGTTCTCCCTGTATCTGCATGGGTTTCCTCTGGTTTCCTCCCACAGAGCAAAGATGTGCAGATTAGGTGAATTGGTTATGCTAAATTGCCCACTGCGTTCAGGGGTATGTGGCTAGGTGGATTAGCCATGGGAAATTACTGGAATAGGGTAGGGGTGTGGGTGGGATGCTCTTCGAAGGGGCGGTGTGGACTTGGTGGGCCAAATGGCCTGCTTCCACACCTGTAGGGTTTCGATTCTATAAAGCTGAAGGTAAAAGGCAAGCATAAATATCATACAAAACAAGATGGAGGCAAAAATTATGCTCAAAAATTGTTGCACTCAATGTTGAAGCCATAAGGCTGTAGGCTACAGAGTGAAAACAGGAGATGCTGTCCCTTCAGCTAACGTTGAGCTTCAGTGGTATTCTGTGGAAGGCCGTGAACAGCAAGGTCAAGTGAGAGCGAGATAACAAAGAAATCTGAAATGACAAACCCCGGGATGTGATGTAAACAGAACAAAGGTGTCTCGCAAAATAGGTACTAGTTTGGTCTCTCCAGTGTGGACGGAAACATATTATGAACTGAAAGAAGCAAAACTAACTCATTTTCACTTGGAAGTGTTTTTGAGGCCTTGGACAGTGAGAAAATCAAAGGGCAGATTTTGCATCTTTTATACTTGCACGTAAACAATCCATAAGTAGTGAAGGCGTTTTAGGGATGATAAAGGAATAATCTATGGTGTTGCAGAGGAAATGGCTCCTATTGAAAGGGGATGATGGGGAAGGTGTGTTTGATTGTGTCACCCCACCGAAGCTGGTGGAAATGCCCGAGGATGATCTGTTGAATAAAACTGCTTTTTTTTTGGGGGGTGGGGGCAGCGGTGTGGTCACAGTTGCAACTGGACGATATCATCAACTTAAAAAGTTAACTCTCTTTCTCTCCAAAAATGCTATCTGACTTACTGAGATTTTCCAGCTTTGTTTTGCACTTGGTTCCGATTTGAACTATCGGCTGTATTTTACTTTTATAAACAGTTTGCTTGTTTAAATTTTAATGAGAGAGCAGTTTAAATACTAAAGTAGCAGTACACAATGCACTGCTACCTGTTGTAAACTGGGTCAGGAACAGGATCGGATCTCTCAAGATCACTCTGCTGACCATACAAATTATCTTTGGTCTATTTATATCACTGTAAACATGTTTTGGAACACAAATAAAAAGGAAAATTACAGCTGTTAAATAAGCATATACATGTTTGTAGATAATAAAATGTGAGGCTGGATGAACACAGCAGGCCAAGCAGCATCTCAGGAGCACAAAAGCTGACGTTTCGGGCCTAGACCCTTCATCAGAGAGCATGTTTGTATTTCAGTTGAATGAAATAGGTACAAAAATCACAAAACCTTCACACTGCAATGATAAAACATTTGCAACATTCCAAAAATCAAGAAAAATGGATTTGCAATCTGCTAATTATGCCTTGAATTTTAGCTTGCCTATCAACATGCACCCCAGCTCCAACCACACAAGTCATTATGAGACAGTGCCAGGAGGCAGGAAAGTGACAAACCTATGGAGGAATTTGAAAAGCAAGGACGAGAAACTTAAAAATGAAATATGGCAGGAAGAGGAACGAATTAGGTAGAGGGAAGAATATTCCATTCTTCAAAATAATACAGTACCAATGGATCTTCTGACATCCAACAGAACTATCAGAATAGTAGGTGGTATCTTAAGGAACAGTCATTTGCAACTATTTCGTTACCCAATGGCTTCATTCTGCAAATACTGCATGACAAGTTGAGAGGTGGTTTCTATGACAATAGAGATTTGAATATAATATCATTAACATATATAAGAAATTAAACAGGGCTTCACAGTAGCAGCAGCAAAACAAATTTGACCAGGACGGACATGTTGAGAAGATATTCAATTTTAATATTACACTTACAACTGCAACAGGACAACATCACTCCTTTGCCGTGGGATAACAGCCCGTCCGACAGTCACTTCCACTTCACTCAACTCCACAGCAGGTTTACACAATCGGCAAAAGAACTCCACCTGCAAAACAAAGTAATATCAAATCATTATCTTTAAATAAACAAAACTGTAACAAACTTTAAATACTGCATAAAAACCAAAAGAACTGTGGATGGCGTAAATCAGGAACAAAAACAAAGTTGCTGGAAAAACTCAGCAGGTCTGGCAGCATCTGTGGAGGAGAAAACAGAGTTAATGTTTCAGATCCAGAGACCCTTCCTCAGAACAGTTACGAGTTCTGAGGAAGGGTCACCGGATCCGAAACGTTAACTCTGTTTTCTCTTTCACAGATGCTGCCAGGCCTCCTGAGCTTTTCCAGCAACTTTGTTCTTGTTCCATGTTTTAAATTCTGCACTTCAATATCAGCTATGCAAAGTAGAAGGGACAAAGTGATCATTGCAGGTTTGATCCACTCAATTTCAGCACATTGGAAGGATCCCAAAGCATCAGAGAAAGGTATTAAAGAAAATAAGATTTTAAAAAAAACAGTCCCATAAATGATGGACTTCAGTTACATGGATGTACTGAAAAAATTGAGCTTCATCTTCTCAAAAAGAAGTTGAAAAACAGATTCCATAAAAGGCATTCAAAATCACTGGGTGGGGCGAATAGACAGATGAATACAGAAAACAATCCCATGTGGTGGTGGAAGGGTTGTAAACTAAAAGCATTCAATAAAAATGGTAAATGATAAATGAGCCAGAGGAAACTTAAGGAAGAGCTTTCTTAAAAAGAGTGAAGATTAGGATATGGAATGCATCGTCGAGAACTGTGGTACAGACAGATTCATACTGTGCGTTTATGAGGCAAAACTGGATTGGTACCTGGACAGAAAACATTTGTTTGGATGCAGGCAAAGGACAGGTGACTGGAACTAGCTGAGATGCTCTTGCAGGTATCCAGCATGGATAACTTGGTTAGACAATAATACAGAATGGCAGGAATTTGAGTCCATTTGACATGGAATCAACTGCTGAGTTTTCTTAACTTGGTTCTGAAATCAGTAGACCAAGAAGAGGATTGCCGTGCACAATATAACATTAGTGATTAGGGTGAGAATCTGAAGCACAGGCTTCATTTTCCCAGAATCTGTCCTTTCTGGTACGCGACTGGGCACAGAAATTGTTGCAGGATGTATTATGTACTACAGTTTATTGCACACCAATTTCTTGTCCTTCCTAATACCTCATCATATTCTGTACAAACTATGCTCCAAATCTAAAGAGGGCAAACTGTCAATCATCTATTCCTACTTTTATGCAAGTCCAGTTTAACTACACATTTAAATCAACATACTTTAGAGTTTATAGAGAACATGGTTGATCTCAGGTGCCAAAACATTTGGTTTTGTGAAACCAGAGTACAGTTTAGCAGTGATAGCGGGAACTGCAGATGCTGGAGAATCCAAGATAATAAAATGTGAGGCTGGATGAACACAGCAGGCCCAGCAGCATCTCAGGAGCACAAAAGCTGACGTTTCGGGCCTCTCTGATGAAGGGTCTAGGCCCGAAACGTCAGCTTTTGCGCTCCTGAGATGCTGCTGGGCCTGCTGTGTTCATCCAGCCTCACATTTTATTATGTTACAGTTTAGCAGGTACACTTCACAAACTCAGCATTTATTTTAGTCCAATTAAGGTACAACCACAGACAGCATCCCATCCAGACCCATACCCCCAAACCTGTAACCCTGCATTTACTGTAGCTAATCCACCTAGCTTGCACATCCCTGGTCACTATAGGCAACTTAGCAACATCAAACCACCTAACCCACACATCTTTGGACTGTGGGAAGAAACCAGAGCACCCAGAGGAAACCCATGCAGACAAAGGGAGAACACGCAAACTCCACGCAGACGGTTGCCTGAGGCAGGAATTGTACCAGGTCCCAGGCAGTGTGGCAGCAGTGCTAACCACTGAGCTATCGTACCACCCCGCGAATGAACTAGGAGGAGCCAGAAACTAAAGGCCAGTAGGCAAAGGGAGAGAACAGACAGGGACAAAAAAAGACAGAAGTTGCTGGAAAAGCTCAGCAGGTCCGGCAGCATCTGCAAAGAGAAAATCAGAGTTAACATTTCAGGTCCAGTGACCCTTCCCCAGAACCTCAGGAAGAGTCAATGAACCCAAAAGTATAAATGTTTTGTGATTTTCTCTTCAGATGCTGCCAGATTTGCAGAGCTTTTCCAGCAGCTTCTGTTTTTGTTCCTGATTTACAGCTTCTGCAGTTCTTTTGGTTTTTAACAGACAGAGTGAGGTTACTGAGCACAGCAGGCCTGTCATTCTGATGTCTATTTGTTTTAAAAGTGATACCTACGACAAGGAAGGCAGATGTACTTAAGATAAACATATTAACCAAGCGCTATAATGTTGTGGGTATTACAAAGACTTGGTTGAGTGAGAGGAAAAAAAACTGCTAGCTTAACATTATGGGATTTAGATACTTAAACGGAGATTGAGAGAGATGTGAATTGCATTACTGATAGGGGAGATGTACTGAGGGAGGATGCCTGGAAAGCTCATCAAGAAAGGCCATATGTATAGAGTTCAGGAACAGGAAAGGTGCAATCAGTTTGATGGGGTTGCACTACAGGCCTGCCAAAAGCCAGTGGATGATAGAGGAACAGATTGTGGAAAAAAAATGTGAAAGCAATAGGGTTGTTGTGTTGAGTGGTTTTAACTTGCCTGATATAGACTGGGATGGTTTATTGAAACAATAACCCAACGAGGGAAAGCCGTAATAGATTTGGTATTGGGGCATGAGCCCAGCCAGGTGATGGAATTTTCAGGCGGGGCAGTATTTTGGGAACACTCACCATAAGTCTGCAAGTTTTAAGTTACTTATCCATAAGATTAAGAGCAGTCCTTGGGTGAAAGTACTAAACTGGGGAAAAGGCTAACTATGACATTTTTAGCCAGGAACTAGGAGAATGTAGACCAGGGGTGGCTGCTGGAGGGTAAATCAACATCTGGCATAGTAATGTTTTGAAGACCAATTGATTAGAGCTCAGGACCGATATGATCCTGTGAAAGAAAAGGTTGATAAGATTTGGGAGCCTTGGATGATGAGAAATTGTAAGTTTAGTGGAAAAGAAAAAGGAGGTATATGTAAGGTTGAGGAAACTGAAGCCACAAACAGCCTTCAAAGAATACAAAGACAACAGGAAAGAACTCAGTCAAGGAATTGGGAGGGCTAAAACAGACCATGTAATGTCTTCAGCAAGCAGGATTAAGGAAAATCCCAAAGCACTGTATGCATACCGAAGGAGCAAGGGGATAGCTAGGGAAAAGGTAGGTCCACTCATAGAATAAAGGAGGGAATTTACTGGACCATGCAAGTGGAGGAAGGAGGTGAGGGCTTTAACAAATACTTTACATCAGTGTCCACAAAGGAGAAGAACATAGTGGATGGTGAGTCTCGGAAGAGGTATGTTGATATTCTACTCTTGTCAATATATAGAAGGCATCGGATAGTTTGAAAAGCATTAAGGTGTGCAAGTTCCCAGGTCCTGAACAGATCTAGCCCAGAATACTGAAGGAGGCAGGTGAGGAAATTGCTGGAGCCTTTCATGAAATCTTTGTATCCTCTTTAGTCACAGGGAAGGTCACAACTGACTGGAGAATAGCCTATGTTGTTCCTTTATTTGAGGAGGGCAACAGGAATAATCCAGAAAATTACAGGATGGCAAGCCTTATGTCAACAGTAGGGAAATTATTGGAGAAGATACTTAGCATGGCACAGGTGAGGCAGCTGTGCTAACCAAACACCTGGGACCAGGGTTCGATTCCACCTGCGGGTGACTGTCCTTGCGGAATTTCAGATTCTCCCAATGCCTGCGTGGGTTTCCTCCAAGTGCTCCATTTTTCTCTCACAGTCCAAAGATATGCAGTTTAGGTCGTTTAGCCATGCGAAATTACCCGTAGCATCCAAGGCTGTGCCATGGGAGACAGGGTTACAGGGGTGGGTCAGGGAGGGATGCTCTGCAGGCAGTGGGTATGCACTTGATGAGCCAAATGGATTGGTTCCACACTCTAAGGATTCAACGATTCTTAGGGACAGGATTTACTCACGTTTGGAATAAATATGGATTTATTAGCAATAGATATTATGATACAAATGATGGAGAGATGGTCGCGCCTCACAAATTTGGCTGCATTTTTTTAAGGAAATCACAAAGATGATTGATGAGGGCAAGGCAGAAGATGTTGTCTACACAGACTTTAGCAAGGCCTTTGACAAGATCCCTCATGACAGGCTGACCTGGTAAGATAGATACAGAACTGCCTTGGTCATAGATGACACAGCGTAACAGTGGAAGGCTGTTTTTCTGACTGGAGATGTCTGATCAGTGCTGGGACCTCTGCTGTTTGGCATGTATATGAAAATGATTTGTAGGAAAATGTATGTGGTCTGATATGTAAGTTTGCAGATGACACAAAGATTGAGAGAGCTGCAGATAGTGAGGAGGATTGCCAGGAGATGCAGCAGGATAAAAACAGGCTGAGAATTGGGTGGAGAAATGGCAGATGGAGTTTAATCCAGACAAACGCTAAGTCATGCATTCTGTAAGATCTAATGTGAGAGGTAAGCATGCAGTAAGTGGCAGAACCCTTAGTAGCGTCAACATAGAGGGTCCGAGGTGTACAGGTCCACAATTCTCTGTAAGTGGCATTACAAGTGGATAAACGTGGTCAAAAGAGGCCTGTGGCATACTTGCCTTCATCAATCGGGGCATAGGGTATGAAAATTGGCAAGTTATATTGCGGTTATGTAGCACTTTAGTTAGGGCACATTTGGAATATTGTGTACAGCTATGGTCAAAATATCCTGTCACTAACACATTCCACTGTTTCAGATTGTTGTTGTTACAATACACATGGAACAAAATTAATTGCTCATTTGCAGAACTAGTGCAGACGTTACAGGTCAAAAGGGGCTAATTCTGCTCTGTAACAATCCTGTAGTTTTGCCAGTGAGTGAAATGAGGATGCATCTCTCTGAAATTAAGGGGAAAAACATGGGTTATAAAGAAACGTCATTCCCCGTTAATCCTATACATGACATTATTAAGGATAAAGAAACCCTGCACAAAAGGAATCCATACTTTTTCTTTTGAAATGTTTAGCTTGCTTCCAATTATTTCTGCCATTTTCTTCCTGCTCCCCCGTTTGGACATCATGGCTGTAAAACAATCCAGCGCCTGTAAAACAAGTCATGATAAGTACTCAGGAATGTTTCAAAATATGTCCTTCTACAGTCACTATACACTGTCAATACTTTAAGCCCAAATAGCTTCATGTTTCCAAACAAATTGGCAGAAACAGTTAACATATTGCTATGAAATCACCAAAAAATTTGCAGAACCCTATGTAGTAGATTTACTTTAAAAACACACAGAAGAGACAAAATAATAAGAAATAACGTGCATTATTCAGCACATTGATTCATCCTCAGAGAGCCACCCATTCCCATTTTCTCATTCAACCTCTTAATAAAAGACCACATGCCTTTTGTGTCCATTGCACCAACTGGAATTCAGTGCACATTTTGGTGAGAAAAATTAGTTCTAAATTTAGAAGTTACTAATTAGTATGTGTTTCTTTTAACCCCCCCTTGCAATTTCATTTTAAAGTAATAGCCTAATTTAGGTTTCACATTCAGATAACCATTCTCAATTTCCAACACATTATTTCAAAGTTGAAAATTCTAAGTTGTCCCAATCTATTACAGATAGTTGGGCAGGCATAACACATGTATTATTCATTATTTTGTGATCATCAGTATTAAGCTCATGTACATAGTCACTCGTGGGACACGAGTTTTCATAGCTGGCCAGTACTTATTGGCCATCCCTAGTTGCCCTTGTTATGCTGTAAAATAGGCCAACAATGCTATTGGTGGGGGATTCCAAGATTTTAATCCAATGACACGGAAGAATTGGCAATATATTTCCAAGTCAAGGTCATGAGCGGTTTAGAGGGAAGCTTGCAGGTGGTGATGAAGCTATGTATCTGCTGCTTTTGTCCTTCTAGATAGATGTGGTCTTGGTTTTGGGAAGGTCATGGGTTACATTTCACTGATATAAGAACACATATTTCACCTAACACCACCCCCCAAAAAAAAATCAGTGAGTAGTTCCTTCAAATTATGATAATTCATGGAAAATGTCAAGTAACTGCAAAATCTAGGAGTCAAACAAATGTTTTGTGTAGATTCAAACAGAAGTGGAGGTAAATTAAAAAAAATACAAAAAAAAGCGGTTGCTGGAAATAAGAAATAAAAACAAAAGCAGTTTAAATAATTAGGGAGGTCAGGTTACATCAGTTAATGTTTCAAGCTGATGTCTTTCATCAGAACAGACAGTAACACATAGTAGACCCTGGTCCAGGTTATATCATGTAAAAAAAATCTAGCTCTATCTTTCACAGTACCGACAGTTAAAAATTCACCCTCCCCTTACCTCCTGAAAGATGTGGAGAGCAGTAGAAGAGGAAGTGCAATCAAAATGATCAACGATCCGTTCACACCATTTCAACAAATCTCTAAAGCAGGAAATAAAAGCAAAAGAATTTAATGTAAAATGGTAGAGTATGCACTAAACTAATGATCTATTGTTGTCATAAACATCACTATTGACCATACAGATTGAGCTGGAGACTTACTTTGACTGATATATTAGGTTATGTTAGACAAAGTCTGTCGTAACACAAACCCTACCCCTACAATCATTCAAAAGTATTTAGGCTTTGTTGCTCAGTGTAAAGGTATATATAGAGTGATTAAAATAATGTAATATCATTTTGGAATCTGGATGCTAAAGTACAGGAAAACTGATTTTTGCTGTCATTCTGTAGAACAGAGCTCTCTTAAGTCTTTTTTCAAGTTTCAGTTCAGAAGTGTCATATCAGCAGAAAGGCAATTAGTTTGAAAGCTTCTCACAATGGAAACTATTCTTTAGGTTTCCAGCAGTCCAAGCAGAAGGGCTGGAAAAGAGCCTGAGTTTCTCTTCAGATTTAGTGGAAAGAATCAATGACTTATTCTGTAACTTCGTGTCTTAGGGAGAAATAATAATGAAAAGGAATCACCTGCAACCTCATCAGCTAAGAAAGCAAAGAGTCAAGACATGAGGGAGTCTTCAATGGAGTTGAATATCTTTAAAGGGTATTGTTGGGAAAAGAACCAAGCCTTGATTTTACTGTTTGTGTTAAGATCTTTCAAATTTGTCTTAAGCATTTTTTCCCCTCCCTTCATATAAAAATGGTTTCCTATTCCTTTGTTAAAAAGAACATTAGCAGTTTTATGTGATTGTGTTCAGTGTCTGACCACCACTGTAACCAAACTACAGAGGAATAAACTTAAAAGATTTCTCCAGTTTTCACATGGAATCAGTTTTGTCCAGTATTATCATCAGTTGTCATCATTATACATGGCACAATGATCAGATGCAGTCTTAATTTCTGCAGTTATGTTTTATATTTGGGTACTTTTATTTCATGATTCATTGATATCAAGGGGAAACAAGACACACTGTATTTTAAATGATGGCCTGGGCTCTGGACTGCATTGTCTAAACAAATGGTTATGTTTCAAAACTGGACTGGATAGAAAAGTTGAAAAGAAAAAAGGAACAATGTTCACAGTTCTCTCAGAATTACAATGGTGGAGGAAGTGACCATTCAGCTCACTGTGTCTGCAATGGCTCATTAGCTTTTCGGCTTACTGCCAATTTCCAGGCTTTTCCCAATAATCCTGCACATTGTTGTTACTCAAATCATCCAATGCCATTGTGAGTGCCTCAATTGAATCTGTCTCCACCAAACTTTAAGGCTGCGCATTCCAGATCATAACCGTAAAAATAAAATTGCCATAGACATGCAAGAACCGTCAGAAAGACAACTGGTGGTTCCTTTAACCTGAGGGTCACCACACTAGCTCACTCTGCATTGCAACCTTCCATCCAAGCTCACTGATACCCCTTCCAGTAATTGATGAGCCAGGAGTCAGGAGTCTCAGTCAAGGAAATTAAAGGAAGGGATAAAACAGAATGATTGAAATTTCCACCTTTACAACAAAAGCTCACTCTTCAATGTTGCTGCAATCGACATACACTATCAGAATAGAACACAAGTCACAAATGAAAACAAGTGTTGCAAACCTTAAAGATAATCCTCTTCCCTCAAGGCACAAATCTTTATCATCAGGTTTTGTTTCGACAGGAGGTTGTTTGTTTTCATGATTTCCATCCATGGTGACCTGTGGCCCTTGATGTTTCGTGCCAGTCAGTTGGCAATAAATTTCCAAAAGCCGATCTATTACGATTTCTAGACTTGGATACCGATTTAGTAAAACCTGAAAACAAGTTTCAAATTATAAACAGTGAAAGAGTACGATATTCAAGCAAACATTCTTCAAAACATGCGCTTTGCTTCCATTTATTCCCTTCTGCAATGAAGATATCTGGTGATCTTTAGCTTTGCCATAAATCAATGGTACAATTCAAATTACTTCACCGAAATTTGTCTGATATCCAGATGTCTTCTCTGATGAAAACAGAATCTAGCCCAGGACAATATACTTCAACAGATTTAACATCGGAAACAACTAAATAGCAATCAGAAAAACACACAACACAACAAATAGGGAAAGATATATTACATCTTGTCCTGAAGTCTCTACAGGTGTGCTCGGGCCTACTTTTAAGAGTCATAGCATCAGAGATATGTACAGTATGGAAAGAGACCATTTGGTCCAACTCGTCCATACCAACCAGATATCCTAAACAAATTTCGTCTTATTTGCCAGCACTTGGCCCATATCCCTCTAAACTGTTCCTATTCAAATACCCATCCGGATGCCTTTTACACGTTGTCATTGTACCAGCCTCCACTACTTCTTCTGGCAGTTTATTCCACACACGCACAATCCTCTGAATGAAAACACTGCCCCTTAAGTCCTTTTTAAATCTGTCCCCTCTCACCTTAAGCCTTTGCCCTCTAGTTTTTGACACCCCCATCCCAAGGAAGAGAGCTTGTCTTTTTACCCTATCCATGCCCCTCATAATTTTATAAACCTCTATAAGGTCACCTCTCAACTGACAACGCTCAAGGAAAATAGCTCCAGCCTATTCAGCCTTTCCTTATAGTTCCTACCCTCCAACATCTTTGTAAATCTTTTCTGAACTTTGTCTAGTTTCACAACATTTGTGAAGATTTCTTTTATCACTTTCCTCACTTCCTTTCGTGAGCTTGTATTTTAAAGTACCTGCTCATGGGTTGTCAGCATTGTTAGTCCTGACTCTCCCTTAAAACTTGATGAACCCTTATCGTGACAGAAAAGGGTCTTTATATTTTTATATGAGCTTCAGCATTGAATGTACTCAAGTTAAAGAAAAAGAAAGTTGAGGCAACAATGAGCTAACTGTATTAAGCTGGCAGGTTTGGATAAAAACTGCACATCTCAATTGGAACAAAGATTTGAAATTATTAGTAATATCTCTAACTGGAGAAAAAAGGTCACAGTTAGTCTATACAGGGTCCACTCCTGTTTTCTTGAATTTATTTGTATAGTTTCGGGTACAGAAAGCAAGGTATCAATGTACTGGAGACAATGTCAGGCTTTAGGAAACAAGCAAAATTGTATAAGCGAGTAAATTTGTGCGAAGATTCCAGAAGATGACGTTATCAGAATGAGTAAACATTGACTGAAGTTTAGTAGGAAGTATGAAGTGATTCATTTTCAGAAGGAAGCTAGTGATGGAATTTCAACCACACATGGCATAACAGAACTTAAAAGAAGTACACCGAAATTTTGAGAATTACTCCAACAATTTTGGTGTCAATAACAGATTAAGGGTATGGCTGCTTTTTGTAGGGTAGTGAGTGTTCAAGTTAAGAGAAGTGCATTATTTATAGAACCACAGCAGTAAGCATCTTATTAATCTAAGACATACTCACGTCCTTTAGCTCTGCCTTGTTCATGCTGTCCAATTGGATTTTGGTCCAGAGCTTATCAAGCAAAGTTGCATGGCTGCTTTGTTGTCTATACCAACCAACACTGCTGCTGAATAATCTATTAAGAAAAGGTTACATATAAACTCAATGACTTTCAGCTGAAGGAAGAAAAACAGCATCTAGCACTAATTTAATTTCTGTGATGAAATATCCTTTCAAAAGGCAATTTCTCTTCAATGATAAATCACAGCAATTTACTTCTGTTTCCTCCCAATTCAATCAAGTCAATGGAGCTTGGCAGTGAACCAGAAATTTCAACTAGTTGAAAATATTTCTCTGAAGAAGGGTCTAGGCCCGAAACGTCAGCTTTTGTGCTCCTGAGATGCTGCTTGGCCTGCTGTGTTCATCCAGCCTCACATTTTATTATCTTGGAATTCTCCAGCATCTGCAGTTCCCATTATCTCTGAAAATATTTCCATTATATTTTATTTTATTCTTTCACCCCTTTTTTTAAAATTGCTAATAAACTACACATCCCCAACAATTAAGATAATTTCAAATGAGGTGACCAACCTCCGAGTGGCAAAAAACTGGAATCCAGGTGCTGCCTTAATGCAATCGCCATGACCAGGGATCAGGAGTTCACCGGTTTCCAGGAGAGGTATCAGCACTGATATCTGCAATGTAAAAGGCATTACAACAGTTTAAAGGCTGAAGAAAACTAAAATATCCACGCAAATATGCAACTAAATGGTATCTGAAGTTAGGTATTCATCTGTCAGCTTTAACAATTCATCCATTCTTCAGTGATTGAATGCAAAGGTCAATCAACTTCCAATAAATTACCTGCGAATTTTGGCAAGCTGTGAGAGAAACTTGTACCAATATGTTGTACTTGTTATGTTAAATTCAAGTTGAAAATAAAAATCATATCAAAAATAATAACTGATTTAGAAAAAGCTTGATTTAAGCTTTGGGCCCCAAACTATCCAGGTCACAGCCATGAGGTAGTTCAAATGCTCTGGGAAGCCTAGAAATACCCACGTTTAACTAACCCAAAATGAGACAAAGGCCTCACAATGATTCTGCACAAAAAGCAAACTCAATAATTGGAGGCCAATTAACTCAGTTGGAGAGAGTGTGGTGGAGAATAATGCTGCCAGTGTAGGTATAGTCCCCGTACCGTCCACAAAGCTCTAGTGCCTGCCTCCACAACTCAGTGAGATCATGCCAGAAATCATGATTAACAACCCTCAGTTGATAAGGGCATGACGTGAAGAGCAATCTATTTTGAGTTGTGTTCCTCAACTTGTTTCACACTTGCTAGCAAAATTACAAACGAATCTGTAAACATTTATAGCAACGTTGTAGTTCTGGCTGCCTGAGCCCCGTGTCATTGGGAAATTAACAGTAACTGGAACAGGATAAAGCCAATATAAACCTCAAGTTTAAATTCACTGGGTAATTATTGCACATATGCCAGGATTTGTTCGAGTCATAAAGAACGTCCATGACTGGAATAATTCAACACTCCTTTTAATGAAAGATTTCAGGTCAATGAAGTCCATTGTGAACCCAAGTGCCTTTAATTGTACAGTAAATAACATGGGCACCATGGGCTTGCATTGCACACCATGAACTGGACGAACTTATATTTGTCAAAACTTTACATTTGTGTTAAACCATGTTAGATGCTTCAAGGAGATAGCAAGAACTGCAGATGCTGCAGTCAGAGTCAAAACAGTGTGTAGCTGGAGGAACACAGCAGGTCAAGCAGCAGTACAGCAGCAGGAAAGTCAATGTTGCGGGTTTACGCCTTTCAAAGCACATCATGATGAATCCCGAAACATTGGCTCTCCTGCTCTTCTATTGCTGCCTGATCTGCTGTGTTCCTCCAGCTCCACACTAAATGCTTCAAGAGGCTGCATACCACATCTAAAGGTGCATGATCAATGTCCTCTAAGAGGAGCCAATAGCCATTGGTTACTGCTTGAGTCAACGATCCCGGCTGCCAAACAAACTCCCCTGGAACGTCTGCACAGCGATACATTCCCAGCAACATCTAAAACATACAAACACAACTGCAATTCAGAATTTAAGCAATTCATGATTCTTCAAATATGTAACTTCCCCGCCTCTCCGAAAAGTTAGCTCATTAGGTTTGGATCACAGAGGGGAAAACACACAGTGACATACACATTTGGGAAGAAAAGTTCAAGTGCAACTTTGTGGCACTATCTGGAGGGAGGCAACAAGAGATTCTGATTCTCAGTAGATGGGAAGAAGTCAGTTATTTCTGCCAATTGCATAGTTGTTTTGCAACGTAAGGGCAAAGGTAGCAAGCAACATGCCATGGGATAAAGGGAATAATCTGCAGTATTACTGGAATTCCTAATCCCAGTTGCTGAGAACTGTTGTAGCCATTAAGGACTACTTGCTCTTAGCTAGGAACATAATTCCATTTAAATTGAAAAAAAGAAGTTGAAACAATACTAAGGCATTGAACTATGTTGCAAGATATAATTGAACATGCGAATTCCTATAAAATGGGTTGCTCATTTCAGCCAAGAAAAAAAAAAAAATGGGGTGAAAAGGATGGCGTCAATGAAAGCCCAGGGAGCAGAAACAAAATCCACTGCTACCCTCTTTTCATTGAAATCTTACCTTGCTATCAGTCTGGTCTCCAAGTTGTACTTTGAGGAAATCAGGTGGCTTCTGTCGACCCGTGAGCGCTGCTAAATATTCCACTAAAGTTGTTTTACCACAGCCAATTGGTCCTTCCAACAGTACAGCATTCTGGGATGCAACTGCCATAGCCAAGCTCTGCAGATAATTGTAGGTGGAGGCTACTAACACAAGAGGCTGACCAATGAACTAAGAAGGGGAAAACAAAAATAAATCACAAACAACAGCTTTGCAAAAACAATGATTTAGTTACAAATTAGTCAGAGTTTACCAGTAGACATGGGGTTGCTGTATCAACAATGGTCTAAGCTCAAAATTAGAAAGCATTATTTTACAAAGTCCAGACTCAAACGTCATTGCCACAGAAGACATTTTGATATCTTTCATGAATATTAAAATTACCTCGTTCTACAAAAATGTCAATTTACATAAATGTATATTTAACTTCCTCAATAAGCAGGCCACAATTAAGCTCAAAGTGTGGATTAGTAGTTTGCAGGACTAAATAGAGTTACAAATAAAATTTACATTTTTTAATTAGTTTCTGCATGACAAGCTATAAAATTCTGTGCAGTACAGAACTGAAGTTTAATGTGACAATGGGAGACTAGTGGCATACAAAAATGAGCTGTACAGTGTATAGTTTGGCTTTAGACGGCGCTCATCTTATTTATATAGTTTGACAGTTAAATGTAGCCCATGATGGACAATACCTGAGCAGTGTGGAATCTCATAAGTGTGAGCTTGTTTGCAGAAAATATTTCTAATTGCATTTTTCTTTATTAATGGCAAGAGGGTGTTGCTGGCTAGGCAGCATTATTGCCCATCCCTAATTGCCCAGAGGGCAGTTAAGAATCAACCACATTGCTTTGGGTCTGGAGTCACATGTAGGCCAGACCACGTAAGGATGGTTGTTTCCATCCCTAAAGAATATTAGTGAACCAGATAGGTTTTTCCAACAATAATTAATGGATTCATGGTAATGGTTAGATTCTTAATTACAGATTTCCTTTTTTGAATTCAAATTTCTGCTTCTGCCATGGCTGAACCTGGGTCCCCAGAACATTACGCAGGTCTCTGGATTAACAGTCAAGTGACAGTTCCACTGGGCCATTGCCTCCCTATTTGCATCATGGTTCTCAGCTTGAGGAACAGCTCAGCAGTATGGATGGGCAACGAGTGCTGGACTTACCAACAATGCTCGCATCAAATGAAAGAATGAAAATCTTGAAGATGACCACGTAGAACAAGACAGAACTGATATACTGAAATGGCAGTAATGGGTAATTAAATAGTCATGGGAAAGAGGCAAAGTTTCAGGATCACTTGCCCCTTTAATCTTCAAGTCTAGGACAGTTAGAAAATGCAAATGACAGATCTTCTGCAACTAAAATGAACTGAGATTCATTAAGGATCACTCAAAAAACTAACAACTATTAAAAAAACTGCCAAAAATGCAACTCTCTTTGTAGAATAGGGAGTTCAGAAGAAACTGCTTAAGCCAAGTGGTGAGATGTGGAAGTCAGAGCAGGAGCGACTGAGGCAAATAGTATCGATACATTTAAAAGGAAAAGCTAGTTAAGTATGAAGTAAAAAGCATACAGACAGCTACGATGTTTGATTTAGCAAGGCAAAATAGGAGCAAGTTCAGGCAGAGTATAAACTGGTTGGGCTGAATGACCTGTTTCTGTGATTAAATTGACAAATGTGCAATGTCATTCTAAAATAAACAAATATTCAAAGTTAGATTTAAAAGATGAGAGAATACAGCAAACCAAAAAAAAGGAGAAGCAAAAATGAATGAAGGATCACTGGACACTGCTAGCACATGTCAGTACTACATTTGGCTATTGACCAAGAAAGCTGTCTTTGAAATCCTGAATGAACACAAACAGTGGCTACTGGAATCACCAAGTCTACAGAAAAAAAAAGTAAATTTAATAACATGAAGATGAGCTCAGTGCCCCGCTGATAATATTAACCGTTGTTCTGTGTACATCAGCATCATGTAAGATATCAAAACCATTTTGAAATATACCATTTTAAAATAAACATGCAACCTGGTCTTGATGAATGAGTTGTTTTCGCGGTAACACTACTCCGCATACAGCCACAACATTCTCAGATAAATCTGCAGACATTATGTGCCCTTGTGTATATTTTAATTGTTTGGTTTTTTGCCACAGTGCAGTCTTCGAACTTGCCAGTATCAAAGCCTTCTCCACATTGAGACACAGGGCTTCTTCCGACAATCTACGAAGTAAAATACATTTTTATTTCAAGGTAGTTAACTGCAGATCACAAATCCAAGCTTCAGATCAGTATGAGTATTAAATCGCTAAAATAAAAATGAAGTTGTTCTAAATTGGAATCGTATTCTATATTGCAATGACCCTGCAAATACTTGAACCATATTTACATTGAATGCATGTCACAAATTCATCTATCATCCTTTGGCAGAAACACCTTCAGGATTATTTTTATCTTAATATTCTATGCTCAGAAAATCAGATTAAACACACTGCACAGAATAAGCTACTAACTACATTTTGTTCTCCCACTACATATGACAGAGAAGCTACTGTCACTCCACATTAGCTATAAGCCTCAATAAGACCACATCTTTCATTAATCATAGGCTGTTAAAATGGACAATTGTCTCCTTCCATCTACCAGTATGGCTTGGTTTTGCAATGAATAAGCAATTGCATCAAGGCTGCCCAACAAAAATCATTTATTATACAAATTTCAAATAAATGGCGGAAGTGAAATTGTTAAGAGTATTCACCCAGTGGTACAAAACTGGATAATGGCTGGCAAAAAGAAAGAAACGCTGCAAAACAGTTTTTGGATTTGCACTCATCAAGACAGAAACAAGGATACCTAGATTAAAGGGACGCAACAAATTTTACTACACAAACAAGAAAGAGTGCTGATTGCTTGGCAAGACAACTCTAATTTGCTGAGACATTGCCACATTGAACATATCAGAACTACCAGCAGACAGGCCTTTTAGTTCAGAATAGGAAATTGCTTGGGCATACCACTTTTTCCTGTAGAATGCAGGGACTGGCACATGAGCATGTTGTTTCTTGCAAGAGCAAATGAATGCTGTTGTGAATCTGACCCAAGATGACTGTTGGCATAATTCTTAGCTGATATTATTCAGCATTTAATTCAGCATTTGCAGTCTAATAGCAGAACCATATCAAACATTGGATGTTGTGTTGTGGGTTTTGCAAGCAGAGACTGGTTTGAGTACAGTCAGTACTCTCTCTGTTGCAAACGCCAGAAGGAAGGTGTTATAGCTAGTTGTCAGGCTATACAGTGTAAGTAACTGGTATCTCACACACAGAAATTCACATACCACGTCACTGAGACAAGCAGAACTTTTTTTTTGTCAAGATAGTTTCCATGAGTGGGGTGCTATCTCTTGTGTTGCTCAGCATAGTTGCAATGTAAATCAGTAAGCTTCACCTGTTGCTCAAATTTGTTAGATAGTCAAAAATTTAAAGATCTGTTCTTCAAGTGAACAGGCTAATAATCAAGCCTCCTGTGTTCATTAATATAAATTGGTAGCACCAATTATTACCAGCTTGTACTCCTGTGACTGCATAATAACTTCAGCACAAACCATAGGAGACAAAACAGTCTTTGGTTGAACACAGAGCTTTGTAAAGCGCACGGCTAAAAGTCAGAGAAGTCTGAATTAACAGGACCACAAAAATTATTAGGCCAAAACTGGTGGTACAAACAACACAGCGCGGCTACTTTCTGATATGGACAGGAAAAAAAAAGTCAATGACTCATCAAGTTCAAAACAAAAAGTAAAAACCTTTCAAGTAATTTTTTTTCAACTTACACATCAAAAAGCTTCTTAGAAGGACACTTCCGGAAGACCAGTAAGGATTTACAAATTGTTTCAAAATTAATACAAGTATGATCTACCTTCAGAGATAATGGGAACTGCAGATGCTGGAGAATCCAAGATAACAAAGTGTGAGGCTGGATGAACACAGCAGACCAGGCAGCATCTCAGGAGCACAAAAGCTGACGTTTCGGGCCGAGACCCTTCATCAGAGAGGGTCTCTGATGAAGGGTCTAGGCCCGAAACGTCAGCTTTTGTGCTCCTGAGATGCTGCTTGGCTTGCTGTGTTCATCCAGCTTCACACTTTATGATCTGCCTTCAGGCTTGTTTTTACATCTGATTTGTGGAACATGCATCTTACATGGATCTGCATTACATACAAGCTATTGTCATTCTGCTTCCAGTTGGTTCTTGGCCACTGAATAACTAATTTCATTACATATATTTTTGGATTACGATAATTAAATACACCACTGACTGACACACAACTAAGAATGTGTCCTTCAGTTTAGCCAACTTAACATTGATGAGAGAAACTTACTGGAGTCTAAAAGTTGTCAGTTCTTCTGCAGTGAGAATTTTCTGGAAGAAATGGTTCTTTTGTTCATCATTCATGTTTGTTACAACAGCAAGACACCTAGCGGTGTACCTGAAAGAAAAGAAATATGGTTTAAGTACAGTATTCCAGAAGACAAATGCCACAGGCACCAGACAGGAATAAGGTTTATCACTTGGTGACAAAACAAAATAGTTCTGCAGACATAAGGTACAGTCCTCCTTTCACTCCAGATACAAAGCTCAACAATTGTGCAATTTAAAATCCTAAGTACAAAATAGATTCAAATCAACTAAAAAAAATTTCAGAGGTTAAAAGGCATTAAAAAGGATACAGCAGAGATATAATTAGAGTAGCTAACACATGTTTTGTTTTTGGAATGTAAACCACGTTCACATTCAAGCACTTGTGTCAGAAAGTATTTGCACGGTTGCGTGAACTTCACAATTTTCCACTTCCTTACATCAGACGAGTCAGATTGACAATTGGCGTTAAACTCAGGAAGTGGGGCGCACGTTGCGCCATCGGGAATTTCATTAAACATCTATTGGAGCCAGCCTACGGATATGCATCCAGTTATCATAGTTTAAATTTAAACCGCAAACATAGATGTGTAAGTCCATGTGAACAAGTCAAGTGATTGACTTCTCAGAGTTCTTTAACATGCCCTAATAGCAAAAAGCGACTGACTCATCTCAGAGAAGTTCAACAAATCAATTCAGGCAAGTGGTCTTGTCTATTTCTAGGAATATATTTTGCTTTATGTCTCTTGTACATACGCAGAGATCGTTTCTCATGTGAAAGGCCAACTTGCTCTCTGAAATTCTTTACAATGTACATGACTGAAAAGTTCTTACATTTCCTGAAGTGGGCTTAGTTTCCAATTGTTTGGATAGTCAATGCAAACTGGTTAATTTAACCAGGATTTTAATGCAGCTAAGTTGAATTTTACAAAGTACATATAACAAACAATAGTAGCTTTAAAAAAATAACAGGGCTAGGATATTTTGCCTGAGTGCACACACATTTTATTTAGTAATCCAAACAGTTTGATAATTTATAATCACAAGGGTTTAATATCCGTAGTTAGCTATTATAAAGTGTTTTATTTATTATTGTCACATGTATCAACATACATACCAGCGGACCAATGTATCATGGCTTCTCAGCAAAGGAATGCATACACTCCAATCCCATAATTTACTGAACATTATCCAGTTTTCCTTCAAAAGTCTATATGCTGCACTCAGGAGGTCTCGGAGTTTCATGCGTTTCCGTCCATATCGGACTGCACTGGAATCTGAACTCTCCAAAAACAGCCTCTGGAATACTGGTGGAGAATCGTTAAAGTATCTCAATGCAAACCTTCAAGATAGAAAACAGAATAAAGGAGTTATCAACAAGAATTACCAATCTACTATTACAGGGGAATAAAATAGCCCTGCATTCTCTGAAATGCCCCTAAATATTTCCACCAATGAGTCACTCTTGAACCACCAAAACAATGCTTAGAAATCTAGCTCCTGCAAAGTCAAACTTTTGCATCATGTCAACCCTACAGTCCATAAACAAGGAAGGTCAGCATTATCTCCTGGCAATGCCGATGATATTGCTGGGGGCTGAATTCATGCAGTTCAGTTGGCATTCAACAATTATAACCTTCCTCCCTTTCTGCTATGCATGCCATCAATCATGGGAGTTTCGCACCATTTCCCATTCCCCACCCCCACCCCTCCCCCCAAAAAGAGCGAATACCAGCAAGCAGACTATTGCTGAGTAGGTGGCACTTGATAGTGCTGTCAATTAAGGCATCCATTCTTGCCGATGAAGTGTATTTGGTTGATTTAGCATTGTCCTTTTTCTCCATAAATACTTATACTCCGACGCTTGTACTTATTGTCAGGTAGATGCCAGATTAATGAGAAACCACAGGTAGTTTGGACCACATCTTCACCCTCACAGCAGGCTTGTTGTAATGGTCAACAGCCTTCAGTATAGTCAGTGTGACTCAGTTGCCTCTTGATTTCACGTAAGTCAACTGAATTGCCTGAAAACTGGCTTCTGCAAAGGTAGGCAACTCCGGGGATAACCTAGGTGGGTCATCTAAGATGGAAGAAAATGCTTCACCTTGTCTTTTATACTGATGTGCCAGGTGTCACCATCAATGGGAATGGAGGCTGTTTATGGAGCTTGCTTCTTTAATGTTATATGCTTGCAGCAGTTCAGGATGGCACACCACCAACTTCTCATGGGCATTTAGGGAAGGGTAATAAATCTGGCCTTTTGATAGTGAAACCCAAATCATAAAGTATTAATCTTTCAAAACCCAAATCATTATGGGTACAAGCAAACCCTACATTTGTTGGTTCATTACTGACCAATCGTTCTTCTTTGCGCTCACTTCATTCTAACCAAGTCGTTTCAATCCAGGGTTCAAAATTAAAGGGAAATTTTGAGAAAAGGAGTTAATTGTTCATTGAGCAAAGACTATCTGCCTCAAATTCTTTTTGCTACAATACAGCTATTTACATGCTAAGAAAATGCATGATTCAGTTCTATCCAACAACAACCCAAACATCAAGTGTTCTCAAGTTCCAATGTGTACAACTTACGAAATGACATCAGGGCTGACATCAACAAGCTTGCTCATTGCCACACACAGCCTCTCATGCAAATCGTGGTTGAATGTGGCTCCTTTAATTGTCCGGACATTGCGCTCAAGAAGGTCCAATAGCAACGGCCTGAGGTGGCGCCCAATTAGCAGCGTGCAATCTTTATCCAGCAGAAGTTGAGCTAAGATGCCAAGGATACACTGCCGATCCTGCTCGTTCCAAATCTGGATTGATGGAGAAAGAAAACACAATCACATGTAGATTTAAATATCACCTACCATATTGATCAGCAACACTTTTGTTGATGGTAATTTTGAACAGATCATCCACCTATTCAACATACCTCGAATACATTTTTTGCCTCGGCTTACAACCCTGCAAGTGAATGCCACTGCTTCTAAAACAAGCTTATCTTGTTCTCTATTCCAAATATTACCCCCATGACCCATCATTTATGAATTCCAAACTATTGCTTCTCTTCTGTCAGAATGTTAAGCTTTGACTATATCGTCATGTTAAAACAATAAAGCTTACAAGACTGCCACAATTTTTAAACCCTTCTTCATATCTGAAAGATAAATTTGTACTTCCTTATCCTGGTGAATCTGTTTTATACCCTTTAAATTTCTAATAACCTACGGATAATGGATTCTATTTTATGGTCTTACAAATTTACAGAATTGTTATTGCAGATTTCAAATCTGAATGATGAGAGATCAGGCCAAGAATTTGACTAAATTTTTTTGTTTACAAATGGCCTCCATGCCTTCAATGGCCCACGAAGTTGATATATAATATACCTTAATGACAAAACCATACTAATTGCCCTTCAACCCCCAGGTATCAGGAAAGGAAACAAATTTAACATTGGCAGCAGTCTCCTCCAAGTGATAGTGATGCCTGTTCTATGCCTTTCCTCTAGACCAACTGGTACCAAGATATCATGAATGGTTGAAACTCCACTTCCATCAAATCTCATTCTTCAACACAGCAATACCAGACTAAATATCATTTTCCATTCTTCTCAGCATTCTTCCAAACACCTGCCATGGGGAAAGTACCAAGACTAGATACAACAGTAGGGGAATTAGAGATCCTTCATGTAATTAGCCATTGTCTACAGAGCACCAATGGCATCCATCTACGTTTGAAACACAGCTGGGTATACTATAGCTTCAGGGATGGTATGCGAGAAGAATGGGACATGGTAAGCAGGTAGACCTCCATGAGCTAGCACTGCCAGAACCAGCAGTGCTGACATAACTCTGCATTCTAGCCATTTAATCAGCACCCAAGAGGTTGAAGAAAATGTGTTTAATAAAGTATCACAGAGCAAGCTTGACCTTGAAGTTTGTCATCTCTACACAGACAACACCTCCTCTCCCCAATTCATCATTGCACCAAATAGCATAACCTCATTTTTACCACAACACATTTTATTTGCCAGGTTTTGCCCACTCACTTAACCTGTCTGTATCCCTATATAGACAGTGTCATCTTCATCACTTGTCTTTTCACCTACTTTTGTATTATCTGCAGATTAGGTGATAGTACATTCACACCCCTTATTGAAGTAATTAATATACAAGCATAATTGCGGCCTCAGGACTAATCCTTGTGTTATCTCATTAGTTGCAGGTTGCCATTCTGAAAAAGGGAAGAACTCCCTCCACTTTACCTGACAAAGGAGCAGTGCTCCAAAGACTTGTGATTTCAAATAAACCTATTGGACAATTACCTAGTGTTGTGTGATTTCTGATTTTGTTGACCCCAGTCCAACACCAGCGCCTCTACATTCTGGCTTCTAACATCTACTAACTATATTAACATACTACTTCCAACAGTATAGCTTCTTATCCTGTAGAGTAACCTTGTTTAGTATATTATCAAATGCATTTTGGAAACCCAAACACATCCACTGATTCCTTTTTATCTATCCTGCTTGTTACCTCCTCTACATATTTGAACTAATTTGTCTGGGATCATTTACTTCACTTTTCATGCTGCTTGATTATATTATGCAAATCTAAGTGTTGTGCTATTACATTCTTTATAACTGAATCTCACATTTCTCCAATAATAGGCATTAAGCTAATTAAACTTTAGCTACCAATTTGTCTTCTTCCATTCCAAATGAAGGTGTTACAATGACAGTTTTCTAATCCTCTGGGACTTTTTTCAGATGCCAAGGATTCTTGGAAGACTAC
Source organism: Stegostoma tigrinum (assembly GCF_030684315.1). Classification (NCBI taxonomy): domain Eukaryota; kingdom Metazoa; phylum Chordata; class Chondrichthyes; order Orectolobiformes; family Stegostomatidae; genus Stegostoma; species Stegostoma tigrinum. The sequence goes on from NC_081357.1 coordinate 41,211,905, forward strand.
TGCCAATGTGTCTATTACCATCTCTGTAGCTCCTTCTTTTAACATCTTAAGGTACAACTTGTCAAATGCAAGGATCCTACTGGCCTTGAAACCTAATAGTTTCCTGACTATTTTTTCTCCAGTGATTATTACTAATTTTGTATACTCCTCAGTTTTATCCTGATTATTCAGTACTCTTGGATTGCTTTAAATGCCTTGTAATGTGAAGGCTGCCATAAAAAGCTAAATAGTCATGTAATTTTCACAGAATTCGGGCATCAGCAGGAAGCACTGGCATAATAAAAACAGAACTCAACTCAGACATTAAGCAGGAATCCTGACTCTGGAGACAACATCACAGGTTAAATGACTAAAATTACTGGACAAGGCCAATAACCCAATCTGAGTAACAACTTTGGTATGCCTCCTGTAGTGTTCAAATAAATTGCAGCAAAGTGGTCAAGACACAGCACTGCTTTCTTCATTGTGACAGTTCATTTGGAAACCATTTTTCTAAATATTAAAATCAACTGCAATCGACCTATTGCAACATGATCTGACTGAACTCTTACCAGATTTCTGAAGGTAATAAAGTGTGAAGCTGGAAGAACACAGTAGGCCAAGCAGCATCTCAGGAGCACAAAAGCTGACGTTTCGGGCCTAGACCCTTCATCAGAGAGGGGGATGGGGTGAGGGTTCTGGAATAAATAGGGAGAGACAGACCGAAGATGGAGAGAAAAGAAGATAGGTGGAGAGGAGAGTATAGGTGGGGAGGTAGGGAGGGGATAGATCAGTCCAGGGAAGACAGACAGGTCAAGGAGGTGGGATGAGGTTAGTAGGTAGGAGATGGAGGTGCAGCTTGGGGTGGGAGAAAGGGATGGGTGAGAGGAAGAACAGGTTAGGGAGGCAGAGACAGGCTGGACTGGTTTTGGGATGCAGTGGGGGGGAGGGGATGAGCTGGGCTGGTTGTGTGATGCAGTGGGGGGAGGGGATGAACTGGGCTGGTTTTGGGATGCGGTGGGGGAAGGGGAGATTTTGAAGCTGGTGAAGTCCACATTGATACCATTGGGCTGCAGGGTTCCCAAGCGGAATATGAGTTGCTGTTCCTGCAAACTTCGGGTGGCATCATTGTGGCACTGCAGGAGGCCCATGATGGACATGCCATCTAAAGAATGGGAGGGGGAGTGGAAATGCTTCGCGACTGGGAGGTGCAGTTGTTTCTGAAGGTGTTGACTGTGAAAAAACTGAAAGGTTAAGAGAAGCTAGGAGCGAGGGAATAGATGAAGGTCCTATGCCCGTTCCCAAAGTCTATCACATAAGGCACTAGCCCTGGGGCCAAGGTCGGATTCACTCACTTCGTCACTCACCTGCTTGGTCAAGTATTTATTCAACTCGCTGCCGCTCTTGTCGTTTAACTTGGCGATCAGTGCAAGAGAAGAGAACTGAAACTCCAGGTCCTCCATCGTGGCAGCGACCCTGAAGCAGGGTCTCAGAGTGAGGTCTGCGGCTGAATGGGGAGGAAAGTTATCCAGCCAACAGCAGCATGTTCCCCAAACAGCTCCTCTTCAAGCTCCAAACTATAAGACAGTCACACGTGGAAGAGACTGAACAGAATACTTCCGGGGCACATGCACATTTAAAACTGAAAACCTCCCCCTAAGCAGTTTCCACACGCTAACTGCCTCCGGTAGTACTGATTGGTACACTGTGCTTTGCAAATTATTTCACCCAAACAAACCATTTTTAAGCCTGCAACGCATTCAGACTTACAATTGTGCAGCACTTTTTAAAGCTGCAGACCTCGTTTTATTTTAGCGTCTTTTAATAACGTTTTATTTTGTATTGCGCATTGCAAACTGTGAAGAAAGACTCGATTCATTGCCAATTGCTGGAAATACCATCCACAAGGAAATCTTCCTTTTATTTATAAAAGTATTTTAATATTTGTACGGTTTTAACAAAAAAATACAAACTTTCCACATAGAAGAATACAATTATGGAAATGCAAATCATTGTTAAATTGAAACAATCACAACAGAACTAAGTGAACGATCAAAATAGAAAGTGGCAGTAATAGAGGCGCTCGGTGAGCAAGCTATTGGAATATTACATCGCGATGACAAGACGGAAAAGCAGGAAGTTTTGCAATGAGCCTGTGTTGATGTTTTATCCATCATACAAATACCAATCAAATAGCTACTGTGGCTACTGGTGCAGGTCAGATGATGGGAATCCCGCAACGATTTCTGCACTTCCAGTCTCCCAAAAACTGTCCACCAACAAGACGCAAGTCAGGAGGGTGATGGAGTACTCTTCAGTTTTCAGGAGAGGTGTAGTTCCAACAACACTCAAGCAGTAGTTCACTGCCATACAGAGCAGTGCACCACTATCAGCATCCTTTCTCCCAAAGCACTCCACCCCCACATCATTGCATTAATGTTCTTCCCTCCACACCATACGTCTGACAGATTCAAAACGTTAGATTGCTCTCTCTCCACCCATGCTGCCTGACCCGCTGTGATTTCCAGCATTTTTTGTTTTGAAAGCAGCCTGCTTGCTTGGTACCACATTCAATGTGCATCTCCTTCAGCATCACAGTTGCAGCAATGTGTACTATTACAAAGTGCACTGCAATAACTCACCAAGACTCTCCTGACAATTGCTTCCAAACTCATACCCTCTACCTTCTAGAAGGATAAGACTACAGATGTATAGGAACACCACCACCTGCAAGCTCCCCTTTCTGCCGCTCACCGTCCTGACTCTTTCAATGTCACACACTCAAAATCCTGGAACTCCTCAAGAGTGCTGTGGATGGACTTGAATAGCTCAAGAAAGTAACTTTAAACAGCTTCATGAGAGCAAATAGGGATGGGCAATACATATTGGCCTTGACAGCGACACTCAGGTCCCGTAAATAAATCAAAAATACCTCCTCTTCTGAAAATACGAACATGGAAGAATTTGGTATTGCAAAAAAATTATAACCTATTAATTACTTGTTCAGTCAAACCTAGTGTAATGTAAGTGGTTAGTGGGATCTTCATAATGGCAAGAGATATAAGATTGAAGCAATTAAAGACATACTGCACGATTCATTCACAGAAATTCACCTACGTCATATCCTTGATCAAAGATCTGAAATGGAAATCATTACAGCAAAGGAGGGTGAGAAAAAAGACTGACCACATTCTATAATAGGTGAAAACCAGCAGAAACATGCACCTGCTGTCTTCCAACAATGGCAAGGCATGTGGTAGGTATCATCACAAACATCAAAAACTATTTGTTTTCAAGACAATGTTTCAACAATTTTTCTTTCCAAGGACAACCTCACAGTGGAACAAGCCATGAAAAGAGATAATCACAGCCCCACCACTCAAAGTTTACATGACCCTGAAACTAGCAAAACTTGAGAATGGTGAACACCGGTCTGACTGGTTTTGCATATCTGAGGAAAGTTGTTTTCAACTGGTCCACCGCAACAAGGTGAGAAGTGTGCCATCAAACTTTCTTTATCTGGTGACATTAACTGCCCCTCTCGTGGATGGGGGAAGCAGCGCCCAGCATCTGATTGGTGAAAGGCACCATCACTCAATGTGCTGGTCATTAAGGCTGTACCAGACTGTATCCAAAAACATAGTAAGTGCAGGAACTGCAGCTCCCTTTCTTGGAGCTGAGTCCAGGGGAGAGGAGTTCAACTCACTGCCTTATGCAAGTCCTACGGTGTGGGTGTGGGTGTGGGTGTGGGTGTGGGTGTGGGTGTGGGTGTGGGTGTGGGTGTGGGTGTGGGTGTGGGTGTGGGGGCTGCAGCTGCAGCTAGTGACTGAGCTCCCTCTATGTGACTGGGCCATGAGGTGACTTCTGCAAGATGGCTGTATGTTGTGAGATGTGGCTGGATGGATGGTGGTCAGCTATGAATTGTGGGTGTGCCATGGAATTGTTTGTCTCATTGAAGTGTGCCTTGATATTGAAATGACATTCTTGCTAAACCATGGAGAAGGCAAAGTGGGAGAAAAGCCCTTTTCCTAAGATCACATGGTGTAGAGCAGAAGCATGCAATTCTACACATTAAGTTTTTTTAATCTTTTAGTCAGTTTGCGGCTGATCTGATAAGCCTTAACTCCATTCTTACTGCCTTATTCTAGTCGCACTTGATAAATTTACTGCTTAAAAACAATCTTAGCCTTGACTATACCAAGCCTTTACAGCCTCCTCTGGTAAAGATTTCTGCAGATTCACTTCCTTTTAAGAAATTCCTCCACATCAACAACCTTGCAGAATACACCCTGTCAAGCCCCTTAAGAATCTTGGATATTTAAATAAGGTTGCCTCTCATTCATCTAAACACCACGAGTACAAGCCCAATCTACTCCTCATAAGAATATCCTTCCATACCCAAGATCAACCTAATGAATCTTCTGCGGGCTGCTTTCAATGCCAGTGTATCTTTACTTGGAGGATGACAGCAAAACTGTTTGCAGTATTCTAAGTGTAATGTAACTACTGCCTTGTGCAGTTTTTGCAAAATTTTACTATGTTTATACCCCATTCCCTTTCAAACAAAAGTCACTGCAATTACGACAGCTTTCCAATTTCTCATACAATCTTGCCCTTACTCATTTGCTGTTGGTGGAGGCCAAGTGAAATTGAGTGAGAATGTAAATGATATATTTTGCTTCAACAATCTTGATAAGACATTATAAACTAGGGCTGTATTCTTTCAGACATGCAGGAACAGAGAGACCAAGCTATGCATGAATCATTAAAGGTGGCAAGACAGATGGAGAGCAATGAATAAAACATATACCAGACACCGGTTAGACTTAAGCTGGAAAGTTGTGTATAGTTCTGGGCCCCATACTTTAGAAAAGGTAATAAATAGGTCTGGTCCGGCTTGGGATTCCTTGTGGCAGCTTTGGTGTTGGGTTTCCTTAACCTCAGGAGTCCAGGAGGTATGAACTGAACTAAGATGGACTGTCTTAAATTTTTCATTTTTTACATTAAAATGGTGTTACAGTATGGTGACTTAAACAGTTTTGAAAAATACAAGTGACAATAAGTTAATATTCTATTCTATCCTAAGAAATTAACAAGAATAGTTTCAGGGATAAGGATCTTCAGTACTGGGATAAGACTGAAGAAGATGAAATGGCCTTGGAGAGGAGAAGACTAAGAAGAGATTTGATAGAAATTTTCAAAATCATGAGGAGTCTAGACAGAGTAGATGGTGAGAAACTGTACTCATTGATAAACGGATCAAGAACCAGCAGTCATAAATTTGAAGAAAAAAATGGGAGAGGGCATTAGATAATTTTAAATAGAAACAATGTTCAAGCTTATTGGAAGAGGCAGGAAATTGACACTGATTCAAAACGCTCAGAGCCAGTGCAGACACAATTTTCAACAAACGCATCTATATACATAAAACAATGGCTAATTTTAGGGTCTTAATGGGCATCGAGACAGAGCAACGTTTCAATTCAAATTAAAATATAGCCCTTGCACCTCGCGCGTAAAAAAACTGATAAAGCTTCAGATTGAAGCGATTCTGCTAACGGTCTCTCTCCAATTCGGGACACTGCTGCTGCCTTTCCAAGGCCTGGCCAACACTTCGCTTGCAGCGGTAGGGCCAGCCTGGAGATGTCGCTGCGGCCGGAGGGCTGTGTGCTCCGCTGTAGTGGTGGGGGTTTGTGGGAAGACGGCGGGCAAAAGAGGTGGACGGAGGCCCCCGGGCGGAAAGTGGAAGGCGCGCGGGCAGCCTCGCTCTCATCTCCCGGGCCAGAGGGGTGCGAGGCTGAGTGGCAGGCGGCTGAGAGTGATCTGGGATCCGGGACAGGAGACTGGCACTGGCAACGGCAACCTCGACAGGCCGCGGTGAGGAAAAAAAAATCTCTGACCCTCTATTTATTTGCTGTGGGAACGTGCGTGTGTTTGGTTGTGGCCCGAATGTCTGAGAAAAATAACAAACTCCTAGAGAACCAGTATTTCCCACCCCCAGCACTAATGCATCCCTGTATTGTACTGTGTGCGTCCCTTCTCTAATATATAACCGCAGCTTGAGGGTTGTCTACTCCATAACTGCAACATGGATAAATCAAAACTTTGCGTTTGTGTTTTCTTCGGGTTCTGTGTATTTGCCGTGCTCACCGAGAGGGTTTTCCTGGTCTGTAGTTGGATTTGTATTTTTTTTCTCACCTATCTCCTCTCTTGGCATTTAGGTTTACGCATTAAGTCCAATGTTGGCCCTTCACTGTCCTCCTCGGGTATGTGCAGCCAAGCTCCAGAAGCTCCGATATTTAATATTTAGCAGCAGGAACCGTAAACTAATTTAACTCCTTGGTGCGATGTTTGTGCTGATTGGCAAAATGGCACACAATGGAAATCATATCATGGAGATCTAGGCTCTTCCATGTTTGCACAGCTCAATGCCCATCTGCTGCACCAAGCTCTTGTCTACTGAGACATCTGGAAAATGACCTCAATACCTTGTACTGTAGATATAGAAGGGCACCTTTTCAAAGTATGGCCAATAAATGATGATTGTTCTTTGTAATCTGTGTTGTTATCACAATGTGAGGATACTGACTTCAGTAGAGGGATACTGACTTCAGTAGAGGGCAAGTAAAAGTGTTTACAGGTGTGTGTGTAGGTTGGAGTGTACAGCTCATGGCGTTTGAACCGTTGAACATTCTAAGTATGTTAAATCTGAATACTCTTTATGATATGGTTCCACATAATCAGTACAAGCTCAGCAGAAGAATAATGATTGTGCAGTTAAGTTTAAGGGATGGGAGTTTGACAGGTGACTTAAAAAGTAAATTTTGTTGAGCTAGTTAGCCAAGGACAAGATGGATTGTTTTCAGCAAAACACGTGTTTGAGGGGTATAAATGAGTATTCTTTGCTCACAAAAACAGAAACTGCTGAAAAAGCTCAGAAAATCTGGCAATATCTGTGAAGAAAAATCAGAGATATTGTTTCTGGACTGGTGACCCTTTCTCAGTCTCTGATTTCTCTTCACAGATGCTGCCAGAGCTGCTGAGCTTTTCGAGCAATTTCTGTCGTTTGTTTCTGATTTGCAGCATCTGCACTTCTTTCAGAATTCATTGAGTATTACATGTTATTTATTGATCTTGGTGCCAATCATCTGGGCACTGTGTAATGAAGAGGCATGAAGAAAAGCTAAAAAAGTGTTCACATTTAATTTATACTCAGCATCCTGTGCATTGTACTCTGCATATGAAGCATGATGTCTGGATGTGCACTTGGATGGATAAGTAATTCAAGAGGGACCTGGGTAAATGTTTACTCTGAAATTTAGATTGCTTAAACAACAATTATAAGCATTGAAGCAAAGTGAATATACCATAGTAGTCCTATCTGAATATCACTGTCACTTGAGGGTTTGGATGGGCTTAGCAGGTGGGCAAAAACATGGCTGATCGAATACAAAATGTAAGATTATCCACTCTGATAGGAGGAGCGTATGTGCAGTGTATTTCTTATATGGTAAGAGGTTGAAAAGTGTAGATGTACAAAGAGGTCTGGCTGTCATTGTTGATGGTTCATTGAAGGCAAATTTGTACATCCAGCAAGGTGTTGGAAAGGCTAGTGGAACGTTAGCTTTTATCATGAGGTTTTGAGGACAGGAGTAGTGAAATCTTACTGTGTGAGAGAGCTTGGTTAGTTAGACTTGGAGTACCATGTTTAAGTTTATTGTCTTCACCTCAGAAAAGATAATTGCCACAGAGGGATTGCAACAGAGGTTTAATCAACTTGTTCTCAGGGTGGCTAGACTGTCTTATGAAGAGAGATTGGGCAAAATGGGCCTGCATTGTTTACAGTTTTGAAGAATTTGAGATGATCTTATTGAAATACAAAACATTTAATGTGTTTCACTGGGTACATACAGGCAGATGTTTCACCTGTTTGGAAAACTTAAAACCAGGCCCCAATTTAAAATTTAAGGGGTTTCATTCAGCACTAAGGTGCAGAGAATTTACTTTATTCAGGGTTATGAGTCTTTGGAACTGCTTACACCTGAGGACAGTGGAAACTTGGTCTCTGAATAAGTTTAAAGGAGAGCTTCATAAATTTTTGATTACCAACAGCACAAAGGATTATGAGAATGTCATGGGTAAAAGGCATTGAAGTGTTCCATCAGATATGATTGTATTAAATGGTGGAGCAGACTTGATAGGCTGAATGGCCTACACCTGTTCCTTCATTTTCCAGATTTTCAGGTCAGGAAGATACCTTTAGTATTTCTAATTTACGTTCAATGATTTGGATTTTTTTTTAAATAAAGTAGTCCATATGACTAGTCGCATCTGAAGGGAATGCTAAATATGGATGAAATTGTAAAATGTGTGGGGGGAGAACTGATAAATTTATTGCCAATAAGTGTGGGAGAACTGACAGAAATTCATTGCCAGTAAGTGTAAATATGTAGGCAAGAGGGAATGCGTCAAACATTCTCCACATACAGTGCGGGAATAGTTTAAAATTTTAAGAAAGAGACCAATGAGTTTTATGACTTAATGCTCTGAGTCTTAAATCTAGTATTATAATGTTATGTGGCTGAAACAATGGAATGTAATTTGTAGATGTGCTCAAATTGTACAAACATCTAGAATGTAATTGTAGAGTCTTTTTGACAAGATACAAGCAAAATATTTGAATGGAGCAATGGTAGATTAATGCCACTATTAATCTTGCATATCCTCCAGTGTTATACTTCAGTACTGCTACTCGTGGAGACAAAGTTGAAAGCTGTTGGAATGTTCAATGTAATGCTATCCTTGGTGCTAAAAAGTAGTCCAACAAGGGAGGTGCAGAATAGCAAGGATGTTGTTACGGACGATTTGGTTTGTTAAGTAGACAGAACCTTCTAGAGAAAAAAAATACATGACTAAGATGAAAACAAAAATTAAATCTGTCTAAATTGACACCAAGGATTTGGATAACATAGATTACAAATGCCCAAGTCGAGATGAGGTGCATCCCAGGCTGCTCTAGGGGGCAAGGGAGAAAATTACAGGACCCTGACACAAATTTCTTTAAAAGCCGTCCTCCACAGGGAAGATGCCAGAGGACAGCTAATGTGGTTCCACGTTAAGAGAATGGTGGTAGTGATAGACCTGGAATTATAGACCAGTGCGTCTAATATCAGTGATAGGGAAACTATTGGAGAAGATAGTGAATGAGAAAATTCAATTCCATTTAGAGAGGCAATGTTTGATCAGGGATAGTCAGCATGGCGTTGTCAGGGGAAGTCAAACCTGACAAACCTAGTGGAAAATTTCAAGGAGTTGACCAACTGTTTGGATGGGCAGTTGATGTAGTTTGTATGGATTTCAGCAAGGCCTTTGACAAGGCCCCAAGTGGGAAGTTGATAAAGAAAGTAAAAGCTCAAAGTTTTTGGGAAGATTTGTAGCTTGGGTTGTGGATGAGGTTGTATACCTGCTTGCCGAGCCAGTGGATTTGGTTGCAAATGTTTCATCACCCTGCTTGGTAACATTGTCAGTGCGCTTCCAGTGAAGCTTCGGTGTTTTGTCCTGCTTGATATTTATATGTCTCGGTTTTCTGGGGTTGTCGGTATTATTTCCGGTTTTGTTTCTTGATGGTTTGTACACAGTGTCTAATTCAGTGTGTTCGTTGATGGAGTTCTGGTTGGAATATCAGGCTTCCAGGAATTTCCCGGCATGCCTCTGTTTGGCTTGTGCGACTATGGATTTGTTGTCCAGTAGAATTTGCATGTCTCGTTGTCTGTATGCAGTGAGACAAGTGAGAATTGGTCGTATCTCATGGTTAGTTGATGTTCACTCATCCATATAGTTAGTTTACCTCCGGTTCTTGGGGTGCTTGTCCACAGATACTCGAAAGTGGCAGGACAGGTTATAGAGTGGTTAAGAAGGCCTATGAAATACTTGCCTCCGTCAGTAATGACATAGATTATAAGAGTAGGGAGATGATCTTGGAGCCATACAGAACTTTGGGAAGGTCACAGCTAGATTTCTGTGCCCAGTTCTGGCCATCACATTACAGGAAGGATGCAATTGCACCCATACAAAGCAGGTTTGCCAGGATCATGACTGGAATGAAGCATTTTGGCTATAAAGAGAGGCTGAATAAGCTCAGGCTGTTTTCTTTGGAACAGAGAAGACAAGGAAAGGATCTGATTAAGGCATGTAAGATCATGACGGTCAAGGACAGAGTGAATGGAAAGCTTCGGTTCCCCTTAGTAAAGGATCGATAACCAGGGGCCTTAATTTTAAAATGACAGGGAAGGGATTTAGAGCAGATTTGAGAGAGAAAAAATGGTTCACTCAGAGGGTCCAAGATAATAAAGTGTGAAGCTGGATGAACACAGTAGGCCAAGCAGTATCTCAGGAGCACAAAAGCTGACGTTTCGGGCCTAGACCCTTCATCAGAGAGGGGGATGGAGTGAGGGTTCTGGAATAAATAGGGAGAGAGGGGGAGGCAGACCGAAGATGGAGAGAAAAAGAAGATAGGTGGAGAGGAGAGTATAGGTGGGGAGGTAGGGAGGGGATAGGTCAGTCCAGGGAAGACGGACAGGTCAAGGAGGTGGGATGAGGTTAGTAGGTAGGAATTGGGGGTGTGGCTTGAGATGGGACGAAGGGATGGGTGAGAGGAAGAACAGGTTAGGGAGGCAGAGACAGGTTGGACTGGTTTTGGGCTGCAGTGGGGGGAGTGGACAAACTGGGCTGGTTTAGGGATGCAGTGGGGGAAGGGGAGACTTTGAAGCTGGTGAAGTCCACATTGATACCATTGGGCTGCAGGGTTCCCAAGCGGAATATGAGTTGCTGTTCCTGCAACCTTTGGGTGACATCCTTGTGACACTGCAGGAGGCCCATGACTGACATGTCGTTGAAAGAATGGGAGGGGGAGTTAAAATGGTTCGCGACTGGGAGGTGCAGTTGTTTATTGCGAACCGAGCAGACGTGTTCTGCAACGCGGTCCCCAAGCCTCCGCTTGGTTTCCCTGATGTAGAGGAAGGCAGACATTGTGGTGTTGGAAAAATGTCTCGGGTGGTGGGGTCAGATTGTAGATGGCGGAAGTGTCGGAGGATGATGCGTTGTATCCAGAGGTTGGTGGGGTGGTGTGTGAAAACGAGGGGGATCCTCTTGGGGCGGTTTTGGCGGGGGCGGGGTGTGAGGGATGTGTTGCGGGAAATGCGGGAGACGTGGTCAAGGGCATTCTCAACCACTGCGGGGGAGAAGTTGCTGTCCTTGAAGAAATTGGACATCTGGCATGTGCGGGAGTGGAATGCCTCATTGTGGGAGCAGATGCGGCAGAGGCGGAGGAATTGGGAATAGGGGATGGAATTTTTGCAGGAGGGTGGGTGGGAGGAGGTGTATTCTAGGTAGCTGTGGGAGTCAGTGGGCTTGAAATGGACATCAGTTTCTAGCTGGTTACCTGAGATGGAGATTAAGAGGTCCAGGAAGGTGAGGGATGTGTTGGAGATGGCCCAGGTGAACTTGAGATTGGGGTGGAAGGTGTTGGTGAAGAGGATGAAATGTTCGAGCCCCTCTGGGGAGCAAAGAGGGTGGAAGAATTCTGGAGTGCACTGCCTGGGAGGTAGGAAACCTCAACCTTTTCAAGTATTTTGATGAGGACTTAAAATGTTACAACACTCAAGAGTATGGATCTAGTGCAGTAAAGTCAGACTGGCTTAGGTAATATATTTTTGGCAGTACAACCTGATCCAACTTGATGGGCCAAATGGCCTCTTTTTACTCTGATACTAAATGGAAGGAACTTGAGCAAGAAACAGGCAAGCAAATTCATTATTCCTTTTCTTTTACTCAATTTATTATTTTAAATGAAATCAAATACCCGAAAGAAGGGATTTAGGTGGAAGGAATGAAGTTTCCTACTGCAAGTTCTGTATTCTCATATGCAGAATGTAAAAAGCTAAACAAAAGAAGAAATAGGAATTGAGTCAGAATAGATGGTTAAAATGAGAATAGAGGAACATGTCCTCAATAGTGATCATAACAGAAACATCCAAAGTAATCAGCACAATGTAAGACAAAGATCAAAGTAATAGAGACGACGAATTGGTGGGGCTGGATGAACACAGCAGGCCAAGCAGCATCTTAGGAGCACAAAAACTGATGTTTCGGGCCTAGACTCTTCATCAGAAAAAGAATAAAGCTAATTTTGAGGGAACTAGAATGGACCTAGCAGAGTTACGCTGTGAGGGAAAAAATATCTGGCATTAGAACGGCAGTGGGAAAAATACTAAAATGATCAGTCGAACTTCAGAGAAACGTATTATACTACAGACACGAGTAATGAAAAGTTGTGGATGAATGAGATAAACTTAGTAATGGAAAATATGTTGCTTTCTTGAACCACTATAGTTCATGTTGTGTAGATGCACCCACGGTGCTGTTAGGTAGCTATTTCCAAGGTTTATAGCCTAGTGACATTATAAGAATAGTGGTAGAGTTTGAAGCCAGCTAGATGTTTGGTTGGAAGGGAACTTGCAAATGGTGCAGTTGGCATGAATCTGCTGTTTTCCTTCCAGGTGGTAGAAGTGATATGTTTGGAAGTTGCCAGCAATGCCTTGGTGAGCGGCTGCAGTTATCTTATAAATGTTGTACACAGCCACCACTCTGTGTGGCAAAAGAAAAAGCTTAAAGTGGTAGATGAGTGCCGATCAAGCAGGTTGCTTTGTTCTGCCTTTTAAGTTGTATTGCACTCATTCACGCAAGTGGAGTATTTTCTATCATAATGTTGGCTTGTCCCTGGTAGATGATTGGGAGAAAGAAGTGAGTTAATTGCCTCAGAGTTTCCAGCCTCTGATATGCTCTTAGTCATAGACATCTACAGTACAGAAAAAGGCCATTTGGCCCATAATACCACTACTGGTCAGATACAACCACCACCTAACTATTCTAAGATAATAAAATGTGAGGCTGGATGAACACAGCAGGCCCAGCAGCATCTCAGGACCACAAAAGCTGACGTTTCGGGCCTAGACCCTTCATCAGAGAGGGGGATGGGGTGAGGGTTCTGGAATAAATAGGGAGAGAGGGGGAGGCAGACCAAAGATGGAGAGAAAAGAAGACAGGTGGAGAGGAGAGTGTAGGTGGGGAGGTAGTGAGGGGACAGGTCAGTCCAGGGAAGACGGACAGGTCAAGGAGGTGGGATGAGGTTAGTAGGTAGGAGATGGGGGTGCGGCTTGGGGTGGGAGGAAGGGATGGGTGAGAGGAAGAACAGGTTAGGGAGGCAGAGACAGGCTGGACTGGTTTTGGGATGCAGTGGGTGGGGGGGGGGAAGAGCTGGGCTGGTTGTGTGGTGCAGTGGGGGGAGGGGACGAACTGGTCTGGTTTTGGGATGCGGTGGGGGAAGGGGAGATTTTGAAGCTCAAAGTCCACATTGATACCATTGGGCTGCAGGGTTCCCAAGCGGAATATGAGTTGCTGTTCCTGCAACCTTCGGGTGGCAACATTGTGGCACTGCAGGAGGCCCATGATGGACATGTCGTCTAAAGAATGGGAGGGGGAGTGGAAATGGTTCGCAACTGGGAGGTGCAGTTGTTTATTGCGAACTGAGCGGAGGTGTTCTGCAAAGCAGTCCCCAAGCCTCTGCTTGGTTTCTCCAATGTAGAGGAAGCCACACCGGGTACAATGGATACAGTATACCACATTGGCAGATGTGCAGGTGAACCTCTGCTTAATATGGAATGTCATCTTGGGGCCTGGGATGGGGTGAGGGAGGAGGTGTGGGGGCAAGTGGAGCATTTCCTGCGGTTGCAGGGGAAGGTGCCGGGTGTGGTGGGGTTGGAGGGCAGTGTGGAGCGAACAAGGGAGTCACGGAGAGAGTGGTCTGTCTGGAAAGCAGACAAGGGTGGTGATGGAAAAATGTCTTGGATGGTGGGGTCGGATTGTAGATGGCGGAAGTGTCAAAGGATGATGCGTTGTATCCGGAGGTTGGTGGGGTGGTGTGTGAGAACGAGGGGGATCCGATACAGTCATTGACACCACCCACGCCCTCCACCTCCTCCAGAACTTCCAATTCCCTGGCCCCCAACACCTCATTTTCACCATGGACGTCCAGTCCCTGTACACCTGTATTCTGCATGCAGATGGCCTCGAGGCCCTCCGCTTCTTCCTGTCCCGCAGGCCCGACCAGTCTCCCTCCGCCGACACCCTCATCCGCCTAGCCGAACTCGTCCTCACCCTTAACAACTTCTCTTTCGATTCCTCCCTCTTCCTACAGACAAAGGGGGTGGCCATGGGCACCCGCATGGGCCCCAGCTATGCCTGCCTCTTTGTAGGTTACGTGGAACAGTCCCTCTTCTGCACCTACACAGGCCCCAAACCCCACCTCTTCCTCTGTTACATTGATGACCGTATCGGCGCTGCCTGTTGCTCCCCAGAGGAGCTCGAACAGTTCATCCACGTCACCAACACCTTCCACCCCAACCTTCAGTTCACCTGGGCCATCTCCAGCACATCCCTCACCTTCCTGGACCTCTCGGTCTCCATCTCAGGCAACCAGCTTGTAACTGATGTCCATTTCAAGCCCACTGACTCCCACAGCTACCTAGAATACACCTCCTCCCACCCACCCTCCTGCAAAAATTCCATCCCCTATTCCCAATTCCTCCGCCTCTGCCGCATCTGCTCCCACGATGAGGCATTCCACTCCCGCACATCGCAGACGCCCAATTTCTTCAAGGACTGCAACTTTCCCCCCACAATGGTCGAGAACGCCCTTGACTGCGTCTCCCGCATTTCCTGCCATGCATCCCTCACACCCCGCCCCCGCCACAACCGTCCAAAGAGGATCCCCCTCGTTCTCTCACACCACCCCACCAACCTCCGGATACAACGCATCATCCTTCGCTTCCGCCATCTACAATCCGACCCCACCATCCAAGACATTTTTCCATCCCCACCCTTGTCTGCTTTCCGGAGAGACCACTCTCTCTGTGACTCCCTTGTTCGCTCCACACTGCCCTCCAACCCCACCACACCCGGCACCTTCCCCTGCAACCGCAGGAAATGCTCCACTTGCCCCCACACCTCCTCCCTCACCCCTATCCCAGGCCCCAAGATGACTTTCTGTATTAAGCAGAGGTTCACCTGCACATCTGCCAATGTGGTATACGGTATCCATTGTACCTGGTGTGGCTTCCTCTACATTGGGGAAACCAAGCAGAGGCTTGGGGACTGCTTTGCAGAACAACACCGCACAGTTCGCAATAAACAACTGCACCTCCCAGTCGCAAACCATTTCCACTCCCCCTCCCATTCTTTAGATGACATGTCCATCCTGGGCCTCCTGCAGTGCCACAATGAAGCCACCTGAAGGTTGCAGGAACAGCAACTCATATTCCGCTTGGGAACCCTGCAGCCCAATGGTATCAATGTGGACTTCACCAGCTTCAAAATCTCCCCTTCCCCCACCGCATCCCAAAACCAGTCCAGTTCATCCCCTCCCCCCACTGCACCACACAACCAGCCCAGCTCTTCCCCCCCCCCCCACCCAAAGCATCCCAAAACCAGTCCAGCCTGTCTCTGCCTCCCTAACCTGTTCTTCCTCTCACCCATCCCTTCCTCCCACCCCAAGCTGCACCTCCATCTCCTACCTACTAACCTCATCCCACCTCCTTGACCTGTCCGTCTTCCCTGGACTGACCTATCCCCTCCCTACCTCCCCACCTATACTCTCCTCTCCACTTATCTTCTTTTCTCTCCATCTTTGGTCCGCCTCCCCCTCTCTCCCTATTTATTCCAGAACCCTCACCCCATCCCCCTCTCTGATGAAGGGTCTAGGCCCGAAACGTCAGCTTTTGTGCTCCTGAGATGCTGCTGGGCCTGCTGTGTTCATCCAGCCTCACATTTTATTATCTTGGATTCTCCAGCATCTGCAGTTCCCATTATCACCTAACTATTCTAATCCCAGTTTCCAGCAGCTGGCCCATAGCCTTGTATGCCTTGGCACCACAGCTGCACATCTAAATACTTAAGTAGCATCAGCGTTTGTGCCTGTACCATCCTTACACGTAATGGGTTTCAGTTTCCCACCACCCTCTTACTCACCTGTCCTCTAAACCTTCTGCCACTTCTGCCAACATGGAACATCACAGCACAGTACAGGCCCTTTGGCCCTCGATGTTATGCCGACCTGTCATACCGATCTGAACCCCGTCTAACCTACCCTATTCCATCTACGTCCATATGCTTATCCAATGACAACTTAAATGTACCTAAATTTGTCAAATCTACTATCGCTGCAGGCAAAGCATTCCATTCCCTTACTACTCTCGTAGAACATAGAACATTTTAAATGTGTCCTGCTGGTCATTGGTCCCTCTAAGGAAAAAAGGTTTCTTCCTGTCTGCTTGATCTAATCTCCTCATAATTTAGCCACACTAGCCTCAGTATTTATATAGCTAGTTCAGTTTCTGGGCATGGTAACTTCAGGATTTTGATAGGGGATTGGTCAATGGTGCTGTCAAAAGGACAGCAGTTAGATTCTCTTGTTTGAAATCATCATTGCTTGACACTTGTGTGGCACAGCAGTTACTTGCTACTAATTGACCCAAGCCTGAACTCTGACTGGATCTGACTGTAAATGGAGTACTTCAGTTTTTGCCAAGTAGCGAAAGGTGCTGAACGTTGTGCAATCGTCAACAAGTTCACTTTCTGATAAAGAGAGGGACATTGAAGGAGCTGAAGATGGTCAGTCTAAGGACACTACCCTGAGTGACTTGTCCTGGGACTGAGATGATTTGTCACCAGCAGCCACAACCAACTTCCTTTTATTAGGTTAGATTCCAACCAGCAGAAAATTTCCCCCGATTTTCATTTGACTCAAGTTTTGAAGGCACAGTACTTAGTTAGCACAGTTGATTGTTGTTTTGATTTTAAGGGCTGTCACTCTTCCAATATTTCTGAAGTTTTTGTTTTTGTTAATGTTTGAATTAAGGCTTAAGACTTGTGCAGCTTAAATGTTATTTGCCTCAAATCAGCTGAAACCAGATCAAGTGGTGAGTGGGCCTGATGGAGCCCAAAGTGAGTGTCAGTGAGCAGGCAATGTAAGCTCAGTTGGCTGGATAGCTTGTTTGTGATGCAGAGTGATGCCAACAGCATGGGTCCAGTTCCACACTGGCTGAGGCTACTATGAAGAACTCTCTTTCTTTTTCGACGTTGCCCCTCACCTGAGGGATGATGACTCTCTGGTTAAATGTCCACCAGTTGTCTCTCTGTAATGATACAGAAACCCTGTGGTCCGGTACGACTGTGGTGTCCTTACCTTTCCTTACCTTTATTGCAGAACAAGTGCTGCCTGACAGCACTGTTGATGACCCCTTCCGTCACTTTACTGACAACCAAGTGTAGTCTGTGACAGGAATTAGTCAGATAGGATTTGTCTTGCTTTTTGATGAGGACCAACCTCGGCAGTTTTCCATTCTGCCAAGTAGATGCCAGTGTTTTCACTGCTGGATCAGCTTGGACTGCTTTGAATGAGAGTTGCTGGACATGATCGCGTGCCGTTTGTGTCTGATTGCTACATCTCAGGACAAATTGTATTAAGGCTGTGTTCATTGATTGTGATATTTTGGGAAATTCTGCTGGCATGGAAGTAGATCTTTTCTTTAGCAAATCTGCAATGACTAACTAACTCCCTTTAAAACAAAGCTATCAATGCTTCAAGATATCTAAGTATAGCGTGTGAAACAAATAATTGTGCTTATCATGCAATGAGACTTGCTGTAATTTAAACTGTAGATGTACTTTTCATACAGTAGAATACTTCACCATGTGGAAGTCGGTAGGAAGTTGTGAACATTGGAAAAAAAGATTAATTATCTGGGATTTGTTATCTTGACTCATTTTGGTTTGGTGTCCGGAGAGTTTTTCTTTCGAAGCAAGCCAAAAGTAGTTTATCCATAGTTGCAGGTATTTTCAACTTGTAATATAAGAATTGATTGGATTTCAATAGAATTTTTACTAGTCAGCAACGTACATTTCATACAAAATATACTTTGAAGTTAGTGTTTGTGTTTTGTTCATTGTATTGAGATTTTTGAAATAATCTGAAGGTGACAATGGCTCTGAAATATCTTAAATGTACAATCTCCATAATAACTATTTTAAAATTACTCAATGCATTATTTCAATATCAATTAGGGTATTTTGTCAAAGAAAGTATATTTAAGCATGTGTAGCTGAAAAATGCAATAAAACTTGACCAATGAAACTCGACAACCAGGGAAGTTCAGCAGACTTGACAGAGATCTTTATCTGTTATTGAGCCAGGTGCTGTTTTGCTAATATGCACTAATAAAGTTAAAGTGCTGATCCAACCAATACTTGATGACTATAAATCTTGACTTCATTTAGATGGAGAATTTCTGATGACATCATGGAGAATGACAGTGGAAGCAGCCACATGGATTACCTTTATGGTGACCTGTTGCAACAGGACAGCTTAGGTAAGAAACAACATAAATTCTTAATGCCAGTGTATCACAAACTTCAACTGTTGAGCATATGGCTGCAATTTTAGCACAAGTACCCTGTCTGTGATTTCCAGTTTCCACTATGTCAATCTCAGTTACTTGCAGCAGTGTGCTCTCCAGATGTAATTTGACATGGAAAGTTGCCTACGCTAGTGTTTCTATACAGAAACACGGGTAGGGCATTCAACACCTGCTCCATTCAGTAAGATCATGGCTGATCTGTGGCCAAATTCCATGTACCTGCCTTCAGCCCATTATCTATTAAATTTTTAAGTAAAAGATATTATCCAGCTCAGATTTAAAATTAACAACTGATTTTTACAACCACTGCCATTTGTGGAACAAATTTCTTTCCGCCACTTTTTGTGTGGGAATGCTTCCTAAAATCTCTCCTAATTCTCAGACTTTGCCACTAATTCAACACTGCCCAACCAGAAGAAATAGTTAGCTTTATCTAATATGTCTTTTCCTGTTATCATCTTGAAGAATTCAATGAGATCACCCCTGAATGTTCTAAATCCTGCAGCCTTCCTCAAAATATTGTGACGGGGACTATTAATTATTTTCTGGCCTTAATGTCGAAGTATAATCCTCAGCTCACTTAGAATCTCACAATTGGAGATCTTCTAATGATAAAGTCTGAAGTGCCCTGCAGTATGTTAACCATAAAGCATGTAAAGAAATGATCAATAATTCAAGAAGACACACAAATCCCAAATAGTGTTGAATAAAATTCTCATGATGAGGTAGTGAAAGTAGATAGATAATATTTTCAATTTAAACTGTAGCTGTACCTTTGGTTCCGCTGTGTGGGGAAAGTATACATAAAATCTCAAAGATAGATGTATGTTGTGAAGACATGATATTTTCTTGGTGTGGGTGGGTAAAGAAGATGGTGAGGCTGTGCATCCCCAGAAATTTGTTTCCTTTTGTGCTTTTTGGTGTTTTTTGAGCTTTCTGAAGCCCACACTAAATATAAACAAGGATTTAACGTTTGCCTCTTACTAAAAATAATTTTGCTAGTTGGGTATTGATTATCTTTCTTTACACCAGAAAATTTCTTGTACTTATTTTGTAGTGAATTAGAGTTTTGTGTTATACAATGAAAGTTGTTAGGGTTGCTCATTTAATCAAATAATCCAAGTTCTATTTATTGTGTTAATGGTATACAAATAGTTGTTGTACAGCACTTACTCAAGTTTAGCATTGGGCAATGTGATAAATAATTCTGAGTGTATAAAGAATTACACTGATGCCCAATTTAGAATTGTCCCTCGACTTGCAGTGTACTACTCTTATGCATACTGTAAGCTGGATATATTAATACATATTCCCATGTACTTTGCAGGCACATGGAACATGCATACACACTGCATCAGTTTCAACTCAGCAACACCGGTGACTGCATTCTGTGGGGACTGTCCTGAGAAATAGATCGATCGATCGATCGATCAACCTGCTGGGTTTAACATTTTACAAAGCTTGGCAGTTAACTGTCAGTCATTGTCTAACTGGTGCATTCTCCATGGCCTTGCCTCTAAAATCAGAGTTCACTTGCCAACCAATCAGCACTCCTCTCATACCATATAACTGCTATATTCCCTTGCACTGGTGTTTCTTGTGAATTGTCTGAATGAGTGACAATGTCTTTTTCAGCAGTGGTGCTTCATGGATCAAATTTCATGTCCAATATTATGAGTACATTGTAAATGTGTTTTCTTACACTTAATTGTTTTTCTCTAAACAGTTTGTAGTTGGGAATATAGAACAAAGATGTACCAATTTGAGTTAAATGTTAATTTAGTGGTACTGGGGAAGGTGGACTGGGCTTAAGGGCCTTCAACTCAGCTGCTTTGGGGAAGCTTTAGCAGAACTGAGCTGGGCATTTGGAGTTTGGCAACATATTTTGGGTTGAGGGATGGTTGAAGGAGGGTGCTGGTTTGTCATCAGAGAGGATGTGGATCTAATGTGAGGTGATGGTTGTTATCACAAGTCTGAGCACGAGTTTGTGCACGCTTCCTCAATTTATAATGTATAGTTTGGTATTTTGCAGTTAGTTCTGGGAAATTTATTTGAAACCAAAACACTGTGGGTGCTGGAAATCCGAAGTCAAATCACAAAATACTCGTTAATACTCCACACATCTGGCAGCATGAATGTGGAGAGAGAATGGAGTTAATATTTCTGACTTTTGATCAGAATGGGAGAAAGTTTGGAACTGTAACAGGTTTTGAACAAGCGAGAAGATGGAAAGATAAACCAAAGAGCAGTCTTACGGTAGGTCTGGAGAGGCAGGAGAGCTAAAATTATGAAAGGTTTCATGGTGCCCACTTCCGTACCCCTCTTTCTGGTGCACTGATACTGTTAACTACCCACCCTAATGTTGAACATTATGTCAACCTTGGCCTTCACAAAATCAGTCTCTGACTCTTTGCTTCCTTGCCTTGTCTATTCTGGCTCCGTTTCTTTTGTTAGGTTTTCAATTTTTAAAAAAAAGTGATTTAGAAAATAAATCTGTTCAGAAATCTTTATTATACACTCCTGGAACAAGTGGAACTGTAAATATTGACTGTAGATCCATTGACTCCCTGTTTCTGTGTTTCCTTCTTCCTCTTTCCTTGTAGGATGCTGTTCCATCCTCAAGTATCTCCATCGCCATTGCATTTTTTTTTTCAGACAATGTAAATATCCCTACTTATGCTTTGAATATGCGTTCCTTTTTCCTGAACAGTGGATTAGAACATAGAACATTACAGCACAGTACAGGCCCTTCGGCCCTCGATGTTGTGCCGACCTGTCGTACCGATCTCAAGCCCATCTAACCTACGCTATTCCATGTACATCCATATGCTTGTCCATTGATGACTTAAATGTACTTAAAGTTGGCAAATCTACTACTGTTGCAGACAAAGCGTTCCATTCCTTTACTACTCTGAGTAAGGAGACCAGCTCTGACATCTGTCCTATATCTTTCATCCCTCAATTTAAAGCTATTCCCCCTCGTGCTTGCTGTCACCATCCTAGGAAAAAGGCTCTCCCTATCCACCCTATCTAACCCTCTGATTATTTTATATGTCTCAATTAAGTCACCTCTCAACCTTCTTCTCTCGAACGAAAACAGCCTCAAGTTCCTCAGCCTTTCCTCGTAAGACCTTCCCTCCATACCAGGCAACATCCTAGTAAATCTCCTGTGCACCCTTTCTAAAGCTTTCACATGCTTCTATAATGCGGTGACCAGAACTGAACGCAATACTCCAAGTGCGGCCGCACCAGAGTTTTGTACAGCGTCGGTATAACCTCTTGGTTCCGGAACTCGATCCCTCTATTAATAAAAGCTAAAACACTGTATGCCTTCTTAACAGCCCTGTCAACCTGGGTG
The DNA here is from genome assembly GCF_030684315.1 of Stegostoma tigrinum. Classification (NCBI taxonomy): domain Eukaryota; kingdom Metazoa; phylum Chordata; class Chondrichthyes; order Orectolobiformes; family Stegostomatidae; genus Stegostoma; species Stegostoma tigrinum. The sequence goes on from NC_081357.1 coordinate 41,233,772, forward strand.
GCAACTTTCGAGGATTCTCTTCTCCCTGCCTCCAATGTGATCAATGGGGTCCTGAACCATGTCTTCTCTGTTTCACCATCTCCCCACCCTCTCAATACCATAGTAGGAATTCTGTGTTTTTAACTTTAACCCCACCGAGCTACATGTTCGTGGATAATCCTGTAGAGTGAATGCTGCAATCCTCCTCTTTCTGCTTTAGCATTCCGAAACCGTGCAAGCACCGTTGAATAAACCAATTACCCTTTTACCGCCTTTAATATTGAAAGTTCTGTTCACGTCTCCCAATTACACTCTCTTTCACCTTGTACCAAGGAATCTGCTGTTATTTAAACTAGTCTGCATTTTGCCCTTTTTATCCATCCCTCCACACTCCCCCTGTGAATTTATCAAAACCTGCCATATTTCCAACTGTTTCCCTGTTCTGATGAAACATGCTGGGACTAAAATTTAATTCTGTTTCTTTGCACAAATGCTGCCTGACCTGAGCATTTTTCTGTTTTTCTTTATGGAGATATCTATGTTTGTCTGTCTGTAGCATTGTATGTTTTTTTCCATCCCGACTGTCTTTCTGTCTCTTAGCAGCTCTCTCTCATTTTTGCCCTTATTTGTTATGTTCCTCCCTCTGATAACTGAGCAGTTTGTTCTTTTTTTGCATTTCATTCCCTGTATGACACATGGTTCCAGGGCTGCAAAGTAATGAGTTCAATTTCAATTTTCTCATTTGTGTGCTTTTAATCATTTTTGAAGTATTTGTTGGCTTTCTCTTTGTGCATATTGTAGTTTCCCCAGTGAAGACTGACAATGAAAACTCTGTAGATATCTATGATGGCCTGGACACAGACTATCAAGGAGGTGAACAGTCTGCATCACGTATGTTAAAAATAGTAACATTCACTACGTTTCAAAACATTTCAATGCTTACAGGTCGTAGTGTTGATGCAAAAAGTGCCCTGCAACCCCCACCCCACCTCTACTGGTTTTCACAGCTGCATGCTGAGAGAATGGCTTCTCATTTTGGCTGTGCTTAAACATTAGGGAAAAAGGCCAGCATATTTCAGTGCAGTAGATTACTATCACTCGTAAGTTTGGATACTTCTGTCACACATTGCACAATGTATATATCTGGGCCATGAATCAATAAGCTAAGTCCTAAAATAATAGCACTTGTCAAACGCCACAGGTGGTCATCTACTTCACGTTTGAGTTAGAATTTGTAGTATGCACTTCCACCTTACAAACTGTGTAAGTGATTAGTTTGAAGGTGTTTTAAAAGAATCTATTAGCACCGTATCCGTTAATGGTAGTTTGACTTGGCTGCAATGAATTGAGAACAAATGGATCATGATGCCTCTACAGTTCCAAGGAAAACTGCAATCAGCAACCTGTCCCTCTCTACTGGTTCTGTGTTGACAAGGACAGATAGCCTTTAACGTCAGCATTAAATATAGTGCAGGTCTTGACATCATCAAAATCGAATAGGTATAAGCACAAGGCAATATAATAAGTTTTCAGCATTTGGGGGTTAATGAAATTTCCAAAAAATGTTGGTTGTCAACTTCTGGCCATCAATCCCTAAGATTCCTCCAAATATCAGCTCTGAGATTTTTTTTTTCAGGAAGAACCCGTTTTTTGAAGAGCTTCCATTCTTTCTCACCCCTTTTATTTATTGCATAGAAAGAATATTTCTCATAAAAGAGCTCATAAACCTCAAGAAACGAATGAACCGCTAAGTGTGAAGAGAGTAAAAATAACTACGCTAATTAATTGTACTTTGGTGTGAATTGATTCAAAAAAGTGGAAGTGCTTGGAGAATGATGAGTAGATTTCAGCCTTCCAAATATTGAGGTTTGTGAAATCTTCTGAGATGGGTCAAAGGGAAAATAACAACTACTGTGGAGGGGAATGGCAAAGAGAAGTGTTGGGTAAAGGAAGGAGCAGAATTCGAAGTTATTCGAAAAGGCTGTCATTAGCTGAAGAAATTGATCCTGCAAAACTTCCAAATACAAGTTCTAACAATAATGTAATACTGAAACCAAAGCAAGTAGGAAGGGAGAGGAGACTATAAACTGAGTCTTCAGAGACGGGGTGGGGAACAGTAATCATTGGTGCTGTCTTATGTTATTTGTGAGACTTATCAGGACCACTAATGAATTGCGATGCAGCTGATAAGTTAGGTACTTGATGATGCTTTTCACATGCCCATTCTGATGAATTTACAGTCTGGTTACGTTTCTTGTATTCTGTCTTCTACAAAAACCTAGGAAAGAAGCTAACAGATATCAATTTACATTGTCATTATTGTACAAGCTAAAATTTAATAAAAGTTCGATAAAACGCCTAAACCAATATAAAGCCCATAAAATCTCTTGAAACACTAACTGCTTGTGAGGACAGTTGCTGGAAATTGTTATTGTGTGGGTGGAGTCTGCATGAGTAATACACAAGGTTTTTTTGTAAGCCTCGTGTGGCAGAACGTGCAATTGGTTTTGTAGGTTGATAACTTGCAAATCAATACCTGGTTCTAACCATAAGCTTGAGCCAGTGGCTGTTTTTTGCCTTCAGTCTGGAGTTCATTGCTTTGGAAATTGAGTGTATGATCTGGGAAAGCACCTGGATCCAATATTGAGGGAGAACATTGCTCATAGACCTTTGTTTTGTTTTATTTTGAATCCTAATGCTTCCTAAATGCTCAGGTGTGTAAGTAGGATACCCCATTTCAAGTCAAAGGGGAATCAAAACATCCATGTGGTGTCCTGGACCATATTTTTCTTTCAACTGCCATCAAGATTTCACTTATATAATTTGCTGGTAATAAGACTCTGCACTGAAAATGACAGCTGTGTATCCTTCTGAAGAACATTGATAATGCTTCAGAAGTGATATACTGTTTGTCAAATGCTTTGGGATTTCCTGAGGCCATGAAAGGCACTATTCAAATACAAGTCCTTTTGTTCTAATCTTGACTTAACAGTGTAAGTACAGAATATTTTGCCTGTTGCTTCTTGCATGCTATCTGAAGGTCAAATTTAAAGGAAAGTTTCTTGAGGTTTAGCATCAGTTAGATTTATATTTGTAGATGTCTGTTATGCCTTGAAGATCTTTTGAAAAGAAAATAACCCTTTTATTCCTGTAATTGATCTATGAATTTGTTATGAAGTTATATTTTTTATTGCAGTTGACACTACAGGAAAGGGTAAATCTGCTAAAGATTGTTTTGATCTATATGAGGAAATCCTCACTGAAGAGAGAACTGCAAACGAAATCTCATTGAAAGAGGTACATGTTTGGTTATAGCACCATTTGACCTGGATAAGGCCATCTAATGAAAAGAGCAAAGGCAGATTGGCGATGTAAAAAGATCAGTTGGGCTACAAAGCCTATCCCTTGCTGCCACCTTCTAAATGCTACTTAGCTGCTAAATGTACAAGTAACACAAACAAAGTTGCTGGAAAAGCTCAGCAGGTCTGGCAGCATCTGTGGAGGTGAAAACAGTTAACCTTTCGGATCCGGTGACCCTTCCTCAGAACTGACGGTGGCTGGGAAAACGTCAGTTAACGTGCAGAAAATAGGGAGGTGGGTGGTTTCTGGAGTAAACGATAGGATAGAGCCCAAAGAGAGAGAGAAAAAGATAGTTGGCCAGACAAACCGAGTTGCTAACGATCAGGCTAGGAGGGTGAATAGTTGTTAATGGGGACTGATAGTGACTAAGTTAAGAACTATTCACCCTCCCAGCCTGATCGTTAGCAACTCCTTGTCTAGCCAACTGTCTTTCTCTCTCTTTGGCCTCTATCCTATCGTTTACTCCCTATCCCACCCACCTCCCTATTTTCTGCATCTAAACTGACATTTTCAGCCACCATCAGTTCTGAGGAAGGGTCACCAGACCCGAAACGTCAACTGTTTTCTCCTCCACACATGCTGCCAGACCTGCTGAGCTTTTCCAGCAACTTTGTTTTTGTTCCTAATTTACAGCATCTGCAGTTCTTTTGGCTTTTAAATGTACAAATAAGCTGTTTGCTGGAATCAGGGTCAATTTATTTGAGCATCAACCAAAAATGTTGTCAGGATCACCAACCCAATCAGTTTTGAAAACTTGTTCCAGCCATTGTTACTTGTGTTAATGTCAAAATAAATACAACCTCACAATCAGCTGTATGATGTGTAAAAAGCTCATCTTCAGCAGTAGTGAAGATTGAATCAAAGTAGCCTTTTATGTCTTTGCTATATCATAGAGGTCAATTTTAGTCTCTCCTGAGGTACTGTTCGCTGTACAGATTTATTGGACCTCTGAATCCTCATTTTGGCTTTTCAAAAGATAAAATTCTTTCAAAGCTACTGACTGTTTTCTTCTCCAGTCTCACGAGGGCTGTCATTGTAGCATCTCGCGGCTATCTTCTAGAGCTGAAAACCCAGTCACTTTGTCATACAAACTTTTTTCTCAAACCAGTATCGGAAAGCAGTATTTCTGTTTGTTCTGATCTGTCCTTGCACGTATCCCGTTTAGAAATATGATCTTCAAGAATGTAAGTGATCAATGAAAAGATGAGCCTTTGAGCAGACATCTCAGTACCGCTTACTTTTATTTTGACAGTTTCAGGAAAAGTTCATTGAAAGAGAAAGAAAAGTTGAAGAGTTATTGAAAAAACTGCATGAAGTACAAATCCAGGTAATTGATGAACGTTATCAACCCATTTGTTTCATGATGATGATCATAAATTTCACAGTTTTTGCTTGTTATTTTGGAAGGTGGGACAATATGACTCGAGACAAAAGAAAACTTCAGTCACTTTCTGTGATATTTGATCATTTTCATATTTTGAAACTCGTTGATGTTGGTCCCTTGTTCCACCCTTCTGTGTGAGCATCTAACTTCAGTATTCAAAGACTTTCTGGAAATCTTTCTCATCTAGTTTGAGTGTGTGGACCGTATGGGGAAGAATGCATTTATTGCTTGTCATTAATTTTTCCTGAGATGATGAGGGTTGGCCTTGAAATGCTTGTGAAGATAATGTTCTCACAACAGTGTTGTATTGAGAATTCTAGGATTTTGACCCAGTTGCAATAAAGGAACAATATGCATCCCAAAAAAGAAGACATTTGGCATAATATATTATGCAATCATTGCATAATATAGGTGTTGCTGTCCTTAACAGTAGAGGTTTCTAGACAGTGAGTTACTGCAGTGCATCATTCACATGTGTGCTGTAGCACAGTAAACTGGACTTAATTATTGATGTCAAAACCAGTAGATAAGCAATATGAAAATATCAAATAAATATTTGGCAACAGAGCAAGATGTGAAAAGCCCCTCCTCTGGCCCACCCCAAGACGATACAAACTCTGTGCAGTTAGGCTATTGTGTCTAGAAAATGAAGCTAGTTGCAACATAATGCGTAAAATAAAAGGACTTTCACAAGGATTTCCTTCATTTGTTCATGGGGGTCACTGATGCTGGCTGGCGTTTTGTTGCCCTTCCCAATTGTTCAGAAGGTAATTGGGTCAACCATATTGATGTGGGTCTAGAGTCACATGTCGGCCAGACCAGCTAAGGATGAGGAAGTTTTGTTTTCGTATTGAAATGGTATACAACCTGGACACAATAGGTAGATAAGGAAATGCAGATTCAAACTAATACAAATTTACATTTAGGACAGCTGTTTCAAGGCTGTTTGTTATGTAAACAGTGATCAATTTGTAGAAAAGGACTGTTTGACAAAGAACAATGGCATAAACTCTGGAGTAATTTAAGAAGGCCTTGAACACCGCAATGGCAAGGTGGGGATCTGTGTATCTGATTCAGTGAACTAAAAACTTTCTTGGTCCATGTTGGTCTGACTAATAGCGCACAGAAGATGATGGAAAAAGGGAACTAAGTGTGTCTATATTTGAGCAAATGTATGTCATTTTATTTACTGTCGATATGAGGCAGATTGGTGTACCGTTGTGTTCCACTGGCTGTACTGTTAGATGCAGTTGACATGATTCCACCACCTACTGTGCAATTATGAGCTGAGCTGTAAAGTATTGTGCCCCCTTCTGTTTCTTCACAGAACTCCACCCTGTCAAATGAAAATACCCAGCTGAAGAAGAATATGTCAGCTCTAATAAAAACTGCTCGTCTGGAAATTGTCCGCAAAGACGAAGAAATTAATCGGCTTAACAGAAGGTAAAATAGTCGAGGCACTGAGATCAAATAAAAAGGAAAACTGTTTGTGCGTGCTACAGATACTTGAGCTATTACTTTTTAAACATTACAATGTGGTTGAGTTGCCCTACATATATTGTAGAGCAAGGGATTATCCAGAGATGTGAAAAGCAGGTGGACGTGAACAGGATGTGGTCATATAGTAGCTGAAGAAAAGAAAAGTGTTGCATTTTACAGTCTTAGGACAACCTGAAGTGATTTGTAGCCAATTAATTACTTTTCAAGTGTAGGGACTGTTGAAAAAGGGAAAACATGATGTAGCTCACGCAGCAGTGGAATAATTGATAAATTTGTTTTAATGATCCTGGCTGTGAACTAGCTTTGGGCAGACTGGGAAAACATTTGTTTGCATATGGCCTGGTAAATCCTCTAGATATGTTTAGACTTTGGCCACTTCTGAATTGGAGAGCTGTCAGTGAAGAGGCAGGCACAATTTGATTGAAGCAGTGAAGTTTAAGGAGCTTTTGTAGATATGTCCAGCATTATTTAAGGCTTTGATACCTTGAATAAGGAGTGCTTATTTTCAGTGGTCAGGCAATGAGTGTTATCGATTTAAAACCACACCAAATAGAGAGAATGTTAGGAGCACGAATATTGTAGCATTTGCTGTTTAGTGACAAAAAATGATTGAAGCAGAGTTCATTGTATCTTTTAAGGCAAAATCTGACAACTATTCAAGACTCAAAGAATATAGGTCTCTGAAGTGAGAGGAGGTCAGAGGGATTTGTTTTATATTATCCTAGACTAAGAGTTGGTATGAATACGATGAGCAGACTGCTTTCATATTCAGTGAATTTATTGATTTGTAACCAACTTTAAACTGTAATATTAACAGTTCCAATTTTCCTGTGGAACATTGACACCTTGGCTCAAATTCTGTTGTTATTGTGCTACAGAACCAACCTGGCAAGCCATTGAAAATGAATGACTTTGTTCCCTGTAACCTGTTATGTCAGTGAGAGCTATGCCTACAGACGATAAACCTTTTAACACTGTGGTAGAGCTTATTGTCTGCTTGGGCCAAGCTGCTTTAAATGGACTACATAATAGAGCAGGCAGGTGCATAAATTTTACTAAGGGTTGTACTCAGCAAAGAAAAACATAAACTAGCAGACGCCAGCTTTTGAAGATACCCAACATTGCTGCAGCAAAATTGAAACCCAGATTTGTTTTTGCCTTTCATTTCTTTGCAGTGTTGACTCCTTTCTCTAGGGTTGTCTTGTAGGCACCAGTTGCCCTCAAATCCCTTCTCACATGGTCAGACTTCATGGTTGACTTGCTGGCTGGAATATGCAAACAGTAATATTTCATGAACAAGAATGAGCAATGAAATTCCACTGCTTCTCCTTTGCCCATGCCCCCTGACCTGGGGCATGAAGCACCTCTGGCACTGTCACCTTTTACTGCCATTAATATGCTGACACTGCAGTCCCAAATGAAATAGACGATCTTCCTGGATTTTAGGTTTAATTTACTCAGTTGATGCTAGTTTATCATCGAGGGAAATGGTGGCAAAAGTGGCTGAGCCCATTAGCCACAATAGCCAGTAGCCTTTAAGCCATGTTCTTTTAACAACAGCGCCATCACATCTGCTTTGTTGCGTAAGAAGGGTAATGAGTTTCTAAACCTTAGTTTTAACTTCTTACCTATTTGTAATCATTGTCTCTCTGTTGTTCATTTATATCGGTAATGTGGAGTATTGTCTTTATGAACTGTTTCTTTTTGTTTTCAATCAGAGAGTCACTTAATTGGATTGGAAATCCAGGACTCCGTCATTACCATAAGCAACACCATCATCCCCCTGGATCATTCAACGTTCCAACTACACCACAAGCTGATAACAGAAGTTCCAGCCCTGTACTTCACTGTCCGTCCAGACCTGCACACTGCCAGCCAGCTGCTCATTTAAACAAAGAGGGAGATTGTTTGGAAGGTGGATCACTGAGAGGTGCAAGTAAACCTTTAGAACCAAAGGCACAGTGTAATTTGAAAAACTCTCTTTCCAACTCCCAGTCAGCCCTGTGCGTGAATTCTTATAGTAAAATTTCCCCCCACACAGATAAAGAACCAGTCCATCGAAGCAATGCAGTGATGGATAAAATGAGGCCCTCTCAGAGTGAAGAGAGAAGAAGAGTTGATAAAATAAATGGTGAACATTTGGGTAAACATACAAATACTGAAAAGTTAGACAGTTCTATCGTTGAGCTTTCAAACCTTCGGAAAAAGAGTAAAGGACCCAATTTTCTGGAAAAGACTGATAAATTTGAACCGACCTCCCTCAGCATGAGACCACATTCTGAAATCAGAGGCTCAAGCCGTCACGCTCCAGAAAAGAGGAGGCATCACTTCAATCAAGGTGAGCTCCTCAACTGTTCAAAAGAGAGTCTAGAGGCAAGAGACAAGAGAACCTATGCTGAAAAGGAGGAGAGGCATAAAGAGAAAGACACAAGAAGAAGTGGGCCCAGAGAGAGAGAGCAGAAAATGGACCAGAGAAAAGATCAGAAATGTAATAGGGATGTTGACAAAGATAACAAAAGAAATGACAAATTGAGAGGCCAAGCAATTGAAAAGGAAAGAGACCCAATAAAGTGCCATGATAAAACAAAAGAATATTCCAAACTAACAAGACCTGAAAGCCCTCAAAAACATCCTAGGCGAAACAGTTGCACAGCATCGGAGCACACAATTGGAGAACGGCAAGACCAGAAAATTGAGAGGAAGAATTCAGGAAAGAAAAGAAACATTGAGGATAATGGAGATCGAAGAAATAAACATTCAAAAGTGAATGATCATGAGACACCCAAGGACAATCGCAAACACAGTGATAAAAATGACAATAGAAGTTTAAAAAAAGCTGAAATTAGAAAAGAGGAAAAGAGTAAATCTGAACATAAAGATAGAAGAAACAGCAATGTTAGGCATTCTTCAAGGGATGGAGGGGATTGTGCTAAAAGAGAAAGAAAGCATAGAGTTGAAAAAGACAAAACCAAGTCACCTGAGAATCATGGAAATGTGACTGAAAGACCTTGTGTGGATCAAAAATCCCAAAGAATAGAAGAATCAGTCTGTGATGGTAATATGGCTAACTTGTTAACCGCAGATGAACAAAATTTAATAAGAAACACTGATCCCAAGTTGCATTTTATGAAAACATTGCAGCTTACTGTTTCTCCGGTGAAAAGGCCTTCCACTGTCCTTTGTGAAGTAGATGATGAAATGCAGTGCAGCCAGCTTCTCAGTGAGGATCTACTGGTGGAATCGGCTGAGAAAATGGCATCTGGATCTGCAGAGGCTAACTTTATTTTGGACAAAATTTCTAACCAATCTGATGAAGCACAAGCAATGGACACAAACTGCAAATCTACTGAGTTACCTGTGGGAGGGACTGAGGTACAAGCAATGGACACAAACTGCAAATCCACTGAGTTACCCATTGCAGGAACTGAAATCCGGGTTTCTCGGGACAGCCCAAAACCAGTGGAACATATAGTTGGGCAGGAGGAGCCACTGCAAGTTGAAGAGGAGGAAGAGGTTCAAGTCATGTTGGCAGAAAATGCTCCAGACCAGCCCATGGAGTATGACTGCATCGTGCATGACACTGAAAAGTTGACCCCAATTGTTGTTGAGACCATGGGCACCGTGGAAGTAGTCAGTGAAGCAATTTATGAAGTGACTAAAAGTGCAAAGCCAGTTGTAGAAATTAAAGGTACTGATCCAGCAGAAAACATGCAGTCAGTTGGAAATGCTTCAGAAGTTGACAATGAACGTGTTGGTAGAATGAATGGAAAATCTCCATGGCCTACACAAGCTAACAGTGTTTCTGTAGATGGACCAAGTGGGAGTTCACATTGTCTAATTGAACTTGATAGCACAATCAATAATGAGAAGATTGGAGCTCTGAATGTTATTGGGAAACCTGAAGATTCAGGGCAGCCTGTGGATGTCAAGACAGCAGCTACTGAAGCATGGACTGGGAATTCAGAAGTAGGCTTCACTAGTTGTGAAACACAGCAGCCAAATGGAAGTACTGTGGATTCTTCTTCAACTGTCAACAAAACACCTGTTAAAAACTTTTGTATAGCTGAAGACCAGGAAGAAAACTCCATTCAAAGCATTGACTTTACCTACATAGGGTGCATACCAGAACCTATCAGTCCATTAACCAGCCCTTTACGGCCTATTAGACCTTCAACATTAGAGACCGCTGGTATCCAAAAGGAAAAGGATGTTGACCACAAAGGTAAGTGTTCAATGTGTACTTTTATTTGTTAGAAGCATTTCTTCTTTTCATACATAATTGAGGATTGGCAGGAAGCAATTTTTAACAACATACAGACTAATGCACATTGTTATTTTGTTCAGCTAACAATCCTGTCCCTTTGTCTGAAAAGTGAAAGTTGCTAACCAGCTGTAAAACATTTGCTTTATTTATCTGTTCAGTGTATAGTAGTTGTGTGGTGTCGTAAGCACATCCATTTGACTTAGACTGATTGATTTTTATTTTTAAATTTTAGTCCTGTCCTTTCTTTCTGTAATTCATTTTTCACCCTTAGAAACAAGGTGATAAGAGCATCTGGAATTGTTTTCTTTAAAGCAATAAGGCTCAAGATGTGCAGCGGTATAAAATTTTCATAATTTGACACCTGACAGTGTAGGTAGGGCAAAACTTCTGCTGGTAAGTAGTGTTAAGTAGAGGACATAAATTTACATCAACTGACAAAAAATAGGGAGGAGATAAATATTTAACTTGGTGAGCTGTGATCTGAACTGCCTTGGCTGGAACACTGGCAGAAGCAAATTCAGAGATAGCCCCTTTGAAGGAGATTTGATTTAAAAATTCAAAGCAAAATTTTATTATGTAGTGAGACTAGAAAGCCGGCAAAAGTGTCGAGGTCAAATGGCTCCGAGATAGTAGGAACTGCTGATGCTGGAGAATCTGAGATAACGAGGCGTAGAGCTGGATGAACACAGCAGGCCAAGCAGCATCAGAGGAGCAGGAAAGCTGACGTTTTGAGTTTGGACCCTTCTTCAGAAATGGGGTAGGGAAAGGGGACTCAAATAAATAGAGAGAGGGTAGGCGATTAATAGAAGGTGGATAGAGAAGCGGATAGGTGGGAGAAAAGACGGACAGGTCAAGAAGGCAGGGACGAGAAGAGGGGCTGGTCTTGTGATGAGGTCGGGGGTGGGGAGATTTTACGAGCTTCAAAATGTTCCCACCCCCAACCTCATCCCAAGACCAGCACCCCCTCTCGTCTTTGCCTCTTTGACCTGTCTGTTTTTTCTCCCACCTCACTGACTGACCCCCACCCCCACTTCCTACCGATATGCACCTTTGCTAGCTTTATCTCCGCCTCCTTAACCTGCCCATCTTCTCTCCACCTGTCTGCTCCACTATCCACCTTCTATCATCGCCTCCCCTCTCTCTCTTTATTTCAGAGCCCCCTTACCCTCCCCTATTTCTGAAGAAGTCTTGTGGTCCAGACCCAAAACTTGTCAGCTTTCCTGCTCCTCTGCTGCCTCGCTAGTTGTGTTCATCCAGCTCCACGCCTTATGGTCAAACAGCTGCCCTCATTGCTGTTCGAACCTAGGGTTAACAGCATTCAATACGTTCACAAGGGGCATAGAAGTCACCATTAGGCAGTGAAAAGGAAGAATAGAACACAAATACAAGATTAAAATAAGTTGCAAGGGATTTTTAAAGGCCTGGAAAAAATAAGAATAAAGGGTGGGTTGGAGTGTTGAGGACTAATCTGTGAAAGTGAGACCCAACCCTCCTTCCACTGACCCCTTCACCCGCTTCCTACACAAGTCCTCCTCCTGGACACCACCCCCAGGCCTCCTACCCTCCCTCGACCTCTTCATCTCCAACTGCCGTCGAGACATTAACCGCCTCAACCACTCCACCCCTCTCACCCACTCCAACCTCTCCCCCGCAGAACGGGCAGCCCTCCGCTCCCTCTGCTCCAACCCCAACCTCACCATCAAACCCGCAGACAAGGGTGGCGCAGTGGTAGTATGGCGCACTGACCTCTACATCACCGAGGCCAGACGCCAACTCTCCGACACCACCTCCTCGATCATGACCCCACACCCGAGCACCAAACCATCATCTCCAACACCATTCACGACCTCATCACCACAGGGGACCTCCCACCCACAGCCTCCAACCTCATTGTTCCACAACCCCGCACGGCCCGTTTCCATCTTCTTCACAAAATCCACAAACCTGCCTGCCCTGGTCGACCCATCGTCTCAGCCTGCTCCTGCCCCACCGAACTCATCTCCACCTATCTGGACTCCATTTTCTCCCCTTTGGTCCAGGAACTCCCCACCCATGTCCGTGACACCACCCACGCCCTCCACCTCCTCCAGGACTTCCAATTCTCTGGCCCCCAACACCTCATATTCACCATGGACGTCCAGTCCCTGTACACCTGCATTCTGCATGGTGATGGCCTCAAGGCCCTCCGCTTCTTCCTGTCCCGCAGGCCCGACCAGTCCCCCTCCACCGACACCCTCATCCGCCTAGCTGAACTCGTCTTCACACTCAACAACTTCTCTTTTGACTCCTCCCACTTCCTACAGACTAAGGGGGTGGCCATGGGCACCCGCATGGGCCCCAGCTATGCCTGCCTCTTTGTAGGTTACGTGGAACAGTCCCTCTTCCGCACCTACACAGGCCCCAAACCCCACCTCTTCCTCCGGTACATTGATGACTGTATCGGCGCCGCCTCTTGCTCCCCAGAGGAGCTCGAACAGTTCATCCACTTCACCAACACCTTCCACCCCAACCTTCAGTTCACCTGGGCCATCTCCAGCACACCCCTCACCTTCCTGGACCTCTCAGTCTCCATCTCAGGCAACCAGCTTGTAACTGATGTCCATTTCAAGCCCACCGACTCCCACAGCTACCTGGAATACACCTCCTCCCACCCACCCTCCTGCAAAAATTCCATCCCCTATTCCCAATTCCTCCGCCTCCGCCGCATCTGCTCCCACGATAAGACATTCCACTCCCGCACATCCCAGATGTCTAAGTTCTTTAAGGACCGCAACTTTCCCCCCACAGTGATCGAGAACGCCCTTGACCGCGTCTCCCGTATTTCCCGCGACACATCCCTCACACCCCGCCCCCGCCACAACCGCTCCAAGAGGATCCCCCTCGTTCTCACACACCACCCCACCAACCTCCGGATACAACGCATTATCCTCCGACACTTCCGCCATTTACAATCCGACCCCACCACCCAAGACATTTTTCCATCCCCTCGCCTGTCAGCTTTCCGGAGAGACCACTCTCTCCGTGACTCCCTTGTTCGCTCCACACTGCCCTCCAACCCCACCACACCCGGCACCTTCCCCTGCAACCGCAGGAAATGCTACACTTGTCCCCACACCTCCTCCCTCACCCCCATCCCAGGCCCCAAGATGACATTCCACATTAAGCAGAGGTTCACCTGCACATCTGCCAGTGTGGTATACTGCATCCACTGTACCCGGTGCGGCTTCCTCTACATTGGGGAAACCAAGCGGAGGCTTGGGGACCACTTTGCAGAACACCTCCGCTCAGTTCGCAACAAACAACTGCACCTCCCAGTCGCAAACCATTTCCACTCCCCCTCCCATTCTCTAGATGACATGTCCATCATGGGCCTCCTGCACTGCCACAATGATGCCACCCGAAGGTTGCAGGAACAGCAACTCATATTCCGCCTGGGAACCCTGCAGCCATATGGTATCAATGTGGACTTCACCAGTTTCAAAATCTCCCCTTCCCCTACTGCATCCCTAAACCAGCCCAGTTCGTCCCCCTCCCCCCACTGCACCACACAACCAGCCGAGCTCTTCCCCCCCACCCACTGCATCCCAAAACCAGTCCAACCTGTCTCTGCCTCCCTAACCGGTTCTTCCTCTCACCCATCCCTTCCTCCCACCCCAAGCCGCACCCCCAGCTACCTACTAACCTCATCCCACCTCCTTGACCTGTCCGTCTTCCCTGGACTGACCTATCCCCTCCCTACCTCCCCACCTACACTCTCTCCACCTATCTTCTTTACTCTCCATCTTCGGTCCGCCTCCCCCTCTCTCCCTATTTATTCCAGTTCCCTCTCCCTATCCCCCTCTCTGATGAACGGTCTAGGCCCGAAACGTCAGCTTTTGTGCTCCTGAGATGCTGCTTGGCCTGCTGTGTTCATCCGGCCTCACATTGTATTATCTGAGGCATTGTAAATATTTTGAAATGTGTTTCGAGTGGTAATCAAAAGTCTCTAAGGAGATGAAATGCAAATATGAGAGCCATTGAAGTTTGACCCATTAATCTGTACTCGGAGGATAAGGCACCCGCAGTTATGGTACGCTGTTCAGGTCATTGAAAGAAGCCAGACCATGGAGGCAGTCAGTGAATCAGTTTATGAACTGACCAAAAGTGCACTGCCAGTTGTAGAAATTGAAGGCACTGACCCAGCAGAAGATGTGCAATCCTTAGGAAATGCTTAAGAAATCGACAATGAAAGTGTTGGCAGAATGTTGGAAGAATCTGCATGGCCGACATGCTAACTGCGTTTCTGTAGATGGACCAGGCGGGAGTTCAGACTGTGTAATTGAACTTAATCATGACAGAACCAACACAGCATTATATTAATTTTTCAGTCATCTTTAAGTATGTGAGTATTGCCGTGAGATTGAGGAAAAACTAACGTATCAAGTTTTCTCAATAAGCGGATATACTGGGTAACCAAAGATAGATGTGGTTCAAAGCCAGATTGAAGGGTGGCTTTTGCCTCGATAGCATTGTAAAAATGTGATTTTAAAAGGTTGATTTGAGATTTTTTCATGCTTCGTTCCGTCATTTCCTCCAAAGGATCCTCTTTTTTTAGAAACAATATGCTGGAGGGATCAACACTCTGTTAGACTGAGAGCTGGTCATGTAAATTGGAATTTTACCTGTCTTGCTACATTACTGACTTTGTGACTAGATTTTCCTTCAAGTTCCAAAAGTGATGTCTGTATTGTGAATTGCACCACGAACAAGTTCTTCTAGATGCCATGTGAGGTTATTTTGTAACTTCTTTCCTTCTCTTGTACTGCTGATCCAACTGCTTTATCCACCTCCTTCTCAACAGCACTGTCCCAGGGATCCAGTCAAATATTAACACATGTCCAGAAAACCATACTTCTTAACTGATATGTGCCTCTATGAAAGTTATCTTGAAGGAAACAAGGTTATGAATGACAATATTTTTGCAGCTATTTGCATCAAGTCGTCCACTACAGAAAACTGTGCTTGGATTTCTGAAATTCCGTACGGATCTGAAAGTTCTCATCTGACCATCTCTCCTGGAATGATACTCGTTCAGCTAATTTTGAAAAGCTTGAGTAATTTACCCCATGCATGTCTAAACATGATTTATGCATGCTTAAAATTTGGTGCAATTTTAATTGAATTTCTTCACAGTTCCTACCATCAAATGCTAGATTGTTATTTAAAGTTAGCATGTTGTGAATTGTTTATTTTCGTGAGTTTGTTCTGACATGGTGAAAAGGGTTTTCTGCGTTCTGCTTCATTTGAGTGTGGATCAGTGAAGGAGATGTTCAAATTATTTTTGAATTATGAATTCTATTTAACTCCTTTGCACATTTGTCCTAATTTAGATTCTGCCCTGAAATTCCAAGGTAATTGTTCTTCAAGAAATTGCACTCAAGAGTTGAATAAAGAAAATCAGGAACCATTGTGCAAGACAGGAGAAAAATCGTTAGGGATTTTGTTAGAGAATTGTTTTTCAGAAGAAATAGAAGAAGGAGAGATTGTGAGTGATGAGGAGGCATCTGTACCTGAAATCCAGAAAGCAGTGAGTAACATTCAGATGGAGAAAGAGAGCAACAAAGAGAAGCGTAATCCATGTAAAGGCAAACCCAAAGAAGAAGCAAGATTGGTAAATCCTGAAGCGTCTACTCTAAACTGCTCTGAGACAATGACCAAAATAAAGAGCAGTAAAAAACAAAGGAAACCAGAAAAGGTGACTTCAGACCAAAATGCTGATGTAGAAATTCTCAACCCCAGTTCCATGGAAAGAGATCAGATAAAGTCGTCAGTCTCAAATTTGATGGGAGCCTTAATGGTTGCTCGCAAGACGATCCGTAAAAAGTACATGAAGCTGCATAAACAGTTTGAAATCCACAAGTTCCAGCGTATAGTTGAAATTGCTTCTGCCGACTTCATCTCTGTTGTTAAAAGATCCAATTTTCCAAAGTCCAGACGGTTGTTAAAGACCTCAATCTGTGCAGAAATTGAAAGCATACTATTGCAAGCCAAGTGCAATGGGATTGTAAATAGTATTTTCTCACAGCAGGCTCCGAACATGAAAGAAAAACTGTGGCTGTTCGTGGACCAGCAATTTGATTTTATGTTTGGAAAGGTGCGTGAGATGTTTATCTCTTGTGAGAGTATAAGTCTAGAATTGGCCTTAGAGGAGAAAAGGGAAAATGAGAGGTTGAACAAAAAACAGAAGAAAAATACAGTGGTTAAACAGTTCAAGGACAAATTTAACAAATTACCAAAATTGAAGGGATCCCCCCCTTCTTCAAGGCCATCGTTGACAAATAACTCGTCAAGCAAAAAAAACTCTGGTAAAAATAAACCAACCAATCTTGACAAGAAACTAAAAGGAACTCCAGTCTTGAACAAACATTCAAAGAAGAGTGTGGTATGTTCAGCTAATGGTATCCCCAAGGAAGAAGCCCCTAGCACAAAAGGCAAACATGAACTGTCAGTGACTCAGGTGAATTCGATTGATCCATCAACCAATTCCAACACACTGAAAGATTGCCATGATAAAACTGAACTTGGCATTCTAACTGAACAACAGGCCTCCACTCTCACATTTAACCTGGTAAGTGATGCACAAATGGGTGAAATATTCAAGTGTTTATTACAGGGCTCAGACCTTCTGGACCAAGGGATTACAACATTGGAATGTAATTCCTGGCCTGCCCCAGAAAAGGTACGGCCTGACATCGGAGCACAGATTTTGAGTAATGATTCCAATTCGGAGAAACCACCACCTGTGTCCCAGCTGGATGCTGCTACTTGGCCTCCTGTTACACCAAGCGCACATGCAGTCGGGTTAAGACCACCACTCGATCTAGACATTCTAGATGAAAGTTGCATGCTGGAAATTCCAGATAAGGTGATGCAAACCAAAGATTCTGCGATCAGTCCACGTGAAGATTCAAACAGCCAAAAGATAATTGAAAGTAGCTCAGTTCAGCAAGCACATTCCTCTGTTTCCTCTATTCTTGTGGAGGATCTGGCGGTTTCTCTTACTGTCCCCTCACCTCTGAAATCAGATGGGCAGATCAGCTTCTTAACATCTCAAAATGGGGAATCTTTGCATGAAGGAGTAAGTAAAGCAATTCTGTCTGCACATTACAGTGAAAGTGCTCTTCTCGATGAAGAGGATGTGTCAGAGCAAGATATTCACTTAGCATTGGACTCCGATAATTCAAGCAGCCAATCGAGCAATTCTTCAATGTGGAACAAACAGGTTTTAGCCTCCCCTTGTCAATATCAGCTCCATCCCCCAATGCAGGCAGTTGTGATGGAAAAGTCAAATGATCATTTCATTGTTAAGATTAGATGCAGACCCCCTGGCAGCAAATCTACTCGGCAAAGCTCACCTTCTTTGGCCGCAGAAGAGAACTTGGGATTTGAGCTGGAACCAAACAATGACCTTGGCACAGAGATGGTCAATGAGACCGCAGCGTCCTGCAGCAGTGGGGGTGAAGTGCTTGGTCAGGATCAGACCCTGTTGGAATCGAGTCATGATCAGTCTTTAACTGTAAGGCGTCCAGAAGATAACAGCAAAAAGTTGGGAATAGATGCAGATGTAAAATTGCCTCATTCTGAGGAAGATCGACCTTCAATCGAAAAGCACATAAATGTGGAGCCTTCGCTCAAAACTCCCAGTGGCAATGTTGAGAATGTCCTATTGACCACAGCAACGTGTACAGAAGACCGTGGTACTTTGAGTAGCAGGAAGAGGAAGTGTAATGTGAAAGCGGATTCCACTGTGAAAAGACCACGAAAGGAGAATGAGCTTTTTAAAAGCACTAAGAGCAAAGACAAAGAAAGCAAACGCAAACAAACATCCTTGTCTTCAGCAAAGAAAGCTTTCACCAGTAAAGCAGTCACTTCAAAGAAATCAATGGCAAATCCTTCCCAGTCTACAGCCAAGTCACCACCAACCAGTCTTCCTGCTAAAAATATCATCAAGAGGAATGGTGAAGTTGTGGTAACGTGGACCAGGTAAGAACACTGTCAATTTGTAGACATTAAAAACTTCCTGCCATCAGATCCATTGTTAATAGCACCTCTTTGATACAATTGCAAATGTTCACTGTTGTGAATCCCTTATACTTGTATGTAAGGTGCATTTTGTTTATAACCACAAGGCCTGGGTGAGTGGACGCCATCCATGTTGCAGAATGGTCGATGTCGAGGAGGATGGCAGAGGTAACGTCACTGTACAAGAATCTCACCTGAAGACCCTTCCTGCTGTGTTGTAACTAAACTCTGTCTCTGGGCTTCCCCTTCTGGTTCCCATTTTGCATTTTAACACGCCTTGATCTAGTGCATAGTAACAGCGTTGTGGTTGGTTGGCTCGCCGAGCTGGTTTGTTGTTCCGCAGACATTTCATTACCCTGCTGGGTAAGATCATCAGGGAAGCTTCCGATGAATCAGAGGCTGCACTGGTGATGTTACCCTGCAGGGTAATGAAACATCTGCAGAACAACAAACCAGTTCGACAAGCCAACCAACCACAACCCAAGCTACAAATAGTACTGGAGGTGGGAAAAAAGGACGCAAGATGGCATAAAATAAGGGCCATGGTATGGAGGTGCTGGTGTTGGACTGGAGTGGACAAAGGCAGAAGTGACATGTTATTAGGTTATAGCCCAAGAGCAAAAACAAAGTTGCTGGAAAAGCTCAGCAGGACTGGCAGCATCTGTGAAGGAGAAAACAGAGTTAAGGTTTCAGGTCTGCTGACCCTTCCTCAGAAATGGACCCAAAACCTTAACTCTGTTTTTTCCTTCGCAGATGCTGCCAGACCTGCTGAGCTTTTCCAGCAAATTTGTTTCTGTTCCTGATTTACAGCATCTGCAGTTCTTTTGGTTTTTATTATAGTCCAAGAGGTTTATTTGAAATCACAAGCTTTCAGAGTATTGCTCCTTCATCACTTCACCCGATGAAGCAGCAGCACTTCAAAAGCCTGTGATTTCAAATAAACCCTTTGGACTATCACCTGGTGATGTGCGACTTTTGACCTTATCAAATAAGGGAGGAAAGTTTTTGAAAAAGACTTTGATAGAGAGAGATCAGAGGTTTAAGAAGAGAGAATGATTGATTGTTTATTGATAAGTTATTTCTGGTCTGACCTGTAGAGTATTAGAGCTACAAGAGACAGCCTGCGTACATGTCGAAGCAGTCTTTCAAGTCTTTTGATAAGACTTGAGCCTTGCTGTAAGGAGAAAAATGCAAATTTGTAACTGACATTATTAGACACTAAGTTTGATCAATATTGTAAGTGATGTATTGTGAAGTTTGGCAGTGCCAAAGCTTGCTGGGAGGTGTACGCTGCATTAGTTGTAAATTAATTAACTTATAGAACGCGGGACCTTCTGGATGCTGGTGTCACCCTGGACAAACACGAGTCATTGGTCTCCAGCTCAAACCGCAGGTATCGTGCCACATCAGAGGCCCATTATTCCAATGGTTAACATGCCCGTTGGGGGAGATTCTTCTGACTTGCACTGTCAAGATTGGGGGTGTGTAACTGTAGGTGAGGTAACCCAGAGGACAGCAACAAGGAGTCTGTACCTTGCACTTGTCCAATAGGTTTGAGTTTTTCTCAGCTTGTTTGGTGGCGTAAGAGAACTGACAGGAGGGTTAGCTGACTGACCATGCCACCATTGTACAGGAAACCATTTGGGAGGGTGGGGGAGCAGGAAGCAATGTCATAGTGATAGGGCAAGATCAGAAGTCACACGACACCAGGTTTTGGTCCAACAGATTTATTTGAAATCACAAGCTTTCGAAGCATTGCCCTTCAGTCATCTCCACATCATAGTGGTAGGGGGATAATAGAATGAGGGGGCTTGACATTTCTCCACTGCAGTGAGTACAAGTCCGGATGTCTGGTATCCGGGCTCAAGGTGTCTGCTGCGGACTGCAGAAGAACATACACTAGAAACTGGTCGTGATCCACACTGCACCAATAACGTAAGCAGAATTAGGAAAGAGATTTTGCAGAGGGACTGTGCAAAGTTAAGTCCTCAACATAATAAAAATCTCAGCAGTGACCCTTTCCAGATTACTGCCAGAACCACATGAAAATTGGCATAGGAAAATCATATTAAGGAAGTGAATGTGTTGCTCAAAGGCTCATGCAGAGGAAGTAGGTTCAGTTTGTAGGGCTGTTGTACTAGTACTGGGGAAGAGTGGGGTTCCAACAAGGTCAGTTTCTCAATGTTGAGGAATATTTGACAATCAAGAATAGGATTTCAAGAAAATGTAGATGGATAGCATTTCAAATCAAAGATGAAGTTGATCAAGTTACTAGTGCTAATTGACTTTGGTTCAGGAGTTCTTGGGTGTAAATGAAAAATCGTAGGGAAAGAAGTCATTTGTAGGATAAATCCACAAGCCTCGAAGCAATAAGCAGAATACTGGAAGAAATATGCAAAGAGAAATATTGAGTACTTGTGAAAAAGGGATGGCAATAATTATTAAGTTCAATCCACTTATGAACTGGAAAAATAAGACTAGGATATAGGCTTAATGAGCTTGTAGAATTTTTTTTGAGTTTCTTGGAGCAGTGTGAAGGGGAACTGACTAGAGATCAGGTTACACAAGACTTGGTATTCTGTACAGTGAAAGATTACGCCATAAGACGGGGGAGCAGAAGTAGGCCATTCAGCCCTTTGAATCTGTTGCCCTATTCAATACGATTGAGGCTGATCTAATAATCCTCAACTCCATTATCGTGCTTTTTCTCCATAACCCTTGCTGATTATAAATATGATGTGGAGGTGCTGTGTTGGATTGGTGTGAACAATGTAAGAAATCACAACATCTGGTTATAGTGCAACAGATTGCTTTGAAATCACAAAATTTCAGCCTGTTGGTCCTTCAGGTGACGACACCTTGCTTATGATTTCAAAGAAATCTGTTGGACTAGAACCTAATTTCGCAGAACTTCTTACCTTGATTATAAATATGCTTGTCTCAACTGAGAGTCATCTCAATGGCCCAGCCTCAAAAGCCCTCTGCAGTGAAAAATTCTACAGATTCCCAACCCTCTAACAGAAGAAATTTGTCCTCATCTATCTTAAATATGCAACTCCTTACTGTGAGTTTGGTCCTAGACTGTCCACAAGGGGAGAGAGCCTTTCCACATCAATCCTGTTAAGTCCTGCAAGAATTTTGTATGTTTTAATAAGGTCACTTCTCATTCTTCTACGTACCAACAAGTAAAGATAGAATCTGCGCAACCTATTCTCGTAAGACCATCCCTCCATATCTGTTATCAGTCCACTGAACATTTCTGGATTGCCTCCAATGCCAGTATATATTTTTCCTTTGATAAGAAGCCCAAAACCACATTTACAGAATTGCAGCTGTGGGCTGACTAATTCAGTGTATAATTTTAGGAAAATCTCCTACTTTTATACTTTGAAATAAATGCCAACATTCCATTTGCCTTACATATTACCTGTTGAACTTGGATGCTGCCTGTTTGTGATTCATCTGTGAGGACTCCTAAATCCCTCTGTTCTGCAGCTTTCTGCAGTCTTTCTCCACTTAGATAAAATTCAGCTCCTCTTTCTGTAAATGTTATGTTCTATCTGCCAAGTTTTTGCCCAAATACATAATGCTTTTTGCAGACTTCGTTACCCTAAGCACTTAGCTTCCCACTATTTTTGTGCCATCCACAAACTTGACTATAGTATGATAATTATCTCCAAATAATAGCACCTTCAGGTAGCAGAGATCATAATAGCATTCTTTCTTGCATCCAGTTTGAAGGGGAGAAGAGTGGGTGCAAGACTGTTTTGAAGCTTAAATAAGAGCAATTGTTTGAGCTTGAAAGCTAGCTGTAGTGAAGGAGATGTTAGTCTAGGAAAAGATCAGTAGAAAAGCAACAGCAGACATTGGGGTGGGTACATCAGAATAATTGGATAAATTCTACTTTAAATTGTAATTTATAAGGGATTACCCATGCAGGATTAATTAAGGAGTAAAGCATTAAATTTGATGCATAAAGTGTATAATTTGTAGAGGCCCAATAACTGGTCAGAATTAAAAGAATGGCACAAAGACAAATGCTCATGAGGACAAATAAATTAAAGCATGAGAGGAAGCTAGCTTGAAGGTAAAAACAAATAGCAAGAGTTTCTACAGATTTAAAACTAAGCTACAAGGAAATTTCTTCTTAGGGTGATGAATGTCTGGAATTGTCCACCCTGGAGAGTTGTGGTGGCTACTTCAGTTAGAGTGTTTAAAGAAGCAGAAAGCCCTTAACATTTCAAAGATTTGAGCTGGCACAAAAGAGGATTTGAAGCGTGGGACAGACCCATTGTGATTTTATTGGACAGCAGGATTGCAGTGCAGGTTTGAGGGGCTGAATGGCCTACTCTTGCTCCTATTTCTATATTTTTATGTTTTTAAATATGAAGAGCAGCATAGTGACTGTTGCACTTTTAACCGATAGGAATGGGGAACGAAAAGGAATTTATACTACAGAGGAATGGGGGATGTAATGACTAAATATTGTTAGAACTATTGCTAATTTTTCATTATTTTCATCTTTTTTTAATCCGGTTTTGGTTTGGAGCTGGGATCTGTGAGCTAAAGATGACTCTTGCATAACAGCTTTGTTACGAGGGAAAATGGGTCAAGCAAGCTTTTGTTTATTCATGAAGCCAGGCCTGGAATTAAATTGCAGATTGATTCCTGATCAAAAGGTTCTGTAGACTCTTCATCATTGAGAAAAAGCAATATGTTTATTCCATTATTAACCAACGAAGTAAAGCAGGAAGGTATCCAGCATTGGCTCCTATTATTGACTGTTGCATATCCATGCCTCATTCACCTGGTCACTAATCCAATCTGAGAAAAAACAAATTGGCTTTTTAATCTATATGACAGTGTTTGCTTACTTTGACAAGCTGTTAGTTTTTTGATCTAAAGAAGATATTCAAAAGCTTTAAAGCAAGTGTCGCATCCTATTACCTGACAGGAGTCAGTTTAATTTTTGAGTCTTCTCAAAGAGTCCATAATTAAATTTATTTTGTGAAAATTTGTAATTGTGTTAAATAAATCTGTGAAAAGTTTGACTCCTTGTTAATGGCTTTTAAATTGGCACAAAAAAATGCTGCAACTCTATTTACCATGCACGTTATTTGAGCTTAAAATTCTGAGGTTAAGTTATGTTTGTTTTAATCTAAATACTATTTAAATGATGCCATTGCTTTGTGATAATTATTCTTAGTTAACCCCTCTGATATGAATTTAACTATTAAAGTGCAGATGTTCATTCCCTCAGGTTTGAGAGGAGATTTTTTTTACAAGTTGGTAATTTTAAATTTCTTTGCATTTGTGCATCTCTTATTCCCGCTGAGCCCAATCGATTTCCTGTTCCTTTTCTTTCTGTGCCTGATTTGTTCTCAGAATTCATTTGTCAGTTGACACTTCCTCCTTATGTTGTTAATTTCTGCCATGCTCTGATTAAGCAGATATGTAGCTGATTTCTCTGTGTACCAAGGTCCTGGATGCCAGTATCCATCACTTTTCCATTTTCCATGTTCCGTGCAAAATATTGTGGTAATTTAAAACAAACGAAAGTGGATGGTTTTTTACCGTGTTACAGCAAATATTTGGCTCATTAATGTCTGTTGTTTATCAATATTGCCTAACCTGCTGAATGTTTCCAATATTTTCAGCCTGTGAATAAATTGGATAATTAGTTAGGACAAATTGTTTTTTATCTTTGCTCCTTTTACTGTTGTTTTAGATTATCCTCTGTAATCCCTTTTTGCTCTTTCTTGTCAGGGAGAATGATCGAGCAATACTGTTGAGCTGTCAACAGAAGGGAGCAAATGAAGAGACTTTTAGTTACATAGCTGGAAAACTGCATCGGTCCCCTGATCAGGTAAACACCTCAGTACCTGCAAAATGAAGCAGCAGCTAAACTTTTTGTTGAAAACAAGGGTGTAGAGCTGGATGAACATAGCAGGCCAAGCAGCATTGGTGGAGCAGGAAAGCTGACATTTTGGGTCTAGACCTTTCTTCAAAAATAGGGTAGGGGAAGGAGATTCTGAAATAAATAGGAAGAGAGGGAGAGGCGGCTGGAAGATGCATAAGGGAGAAGCTAGGTGAAGAGGTCAAAGAGACGGGGATGGAGCCAGTAAAGGTGAGTGTAGGTGGGCAATTTGGGAGGGGATAGTTCGGGTCAAGGAGGTGGGATGAGACTGGTAGGTAGGAGATGGGGGTGGGACTTGAGGTGGGTGGAGTGGATAGCTGGGAGGAAGGACAGGTCAGGGAGGTGGGGGCGAGCTGGGCTGGTTTTGAGATGTGGTCAGGGGAGGGGAGATTTTTGAAGCTTGTGAAGTCCACCTGAAGGTTGCAGGAACAGCACCTCATATTTCACTTGGGAACCCTGCAGCCCAATGGTATCAATGTGAACTTGGCAAGTTGGCACTCATGTTGCTCTCAACTTTACTAGAAAAACTGTTAACAGATGAATTGTCAATTACCTGAATTGTGAAGGGGTTTGACAGAGCAAAAACAGCAACTTGTAGTTACCAAGCATCTTTGACATATTAAAATGTTCCTGGGGTACTTCACAGGAATCTAATAAAACAGTTATTCCCAGCAAATATTATTCACAATTTGTTTTCTTTTCAGGTTTCGGAACGGTTCCATCGTTTGATGAAACTATTCAAAAAGTCTGAACACATGAACAACTGAAAAATTGTGCATCTATGCTTTGTATTTCTGTCCTGCTGAAAGCGTTAAAACAATTTTGGAGAAGAAATATTAAGCCACAGAGTTGACTGACAAATAATCCACAAATGTCATTTCCAGTGCTTTTTTTTAAACTGTTAAACTTGGAAATGTTTCCTGCGTTTGCATCTCTGAAGCATTGTTTTATAGAGACATATTTCAGAATGGCACGCACCTACAGGAATGACCTTCACACTTAATCCTGTCACCTTTAACCCTGAAAATTAACATTTTGCACTGGGCTCATTAAAGTTAACTTCACAGCAAGCTCAATAAAATGTATCTTAAATGCCATAATTTGTTTCTATTTAAGTTTCAATGGAAGTGAATTGTTTATCTCAAGTTTATTTAAATACATTCTTTGTTCTTGCTGTATTTCTGCGTACATTTGTCTGCATTACCAACACTTGACCAGGTATCACAATGTGTTCACTGAAGGGTACTGTCAAATTAATAGTCTGTAAAAGTATAAAATGTGTATTTGTACATAATGCAGTTTATATTTTTGTGAATACCTTTCAAAGCAGGTTTGAAACATTTTTGAAGCTTTGCATTCACACCTGTTTTTATATAAATGTTAAATAGAATGCTGTAAATTTGTTAATATTATAAATACAAGTTTTTGAAATTTACTGACATATGTTAAGTATGTTTCAAACTGTGGAGACTAATTATTGTAATTTATTTTTGCTAGGTTTCAATGTGAAAAGTAAAGGTTACTTTTTAATTTTTCTATGTTTCTTTTTGTATCATGTGAGAAAATGTGTCTAATGTTTGATGCAAGAACAGTTGGAATAGCTTAGATGTCTTGCTTGGCCTCAATGCTAAAATTCCCTAATACATACATCTTTTTATATTTTCACCTTACAGGTGCCTGATATTTCCCCATTCAAAACCAACTTTACAGATCGCTCTGACACTATTAGATTGAGGACTGGGCTCTTAAAGTGTTAGATGGATTTGTTCGGTGTTACAGATAGTTAGAATAATAGTTTACTATTTCTTTTAGGCTTGTAGTTACAGGGCTTTTCCAGAATAAGTATTAAAATTAAGAGTTTGAGAAATTTGAGGGATTGTGCAACAGGAAAATTTGGTGGTACTTTAACAAAAAAAGCAAATAGTCAAAGGTTTTGCTTGAAGATAAAGTGATTGCAACATCTTGAGATGGTATAAGTTAATGAGCTCTCATGTATGGGAAAAGCCTGCAAGTTCATTCTGATTGCCAGTGCAACATTGTATGAAACAGCTAATGCCAAGCAATGGGTAGTAGTTGAAATCAGAGTGGCAGCTACTGAATACTGAAATCTCAAATGCTGATGAAACAATCTTGATAAATCGTCTCATGATTTGGTGCTGACTTACCAAATATATGGGGGAAAAAATCACTCACATAGCACTTCTTCTAACACTCAATGAAAGTAGAAGCAGCATTTCATTCATTAGTTTTGTCCTATTTGTGTTTTGACCTTTTTGAAGTAAGTACCAGTTTCTTCCTTGAAGGATAGAATCATAGGCTGCAGGGCTTCTTCTGTGTCTATCAAGTCTGTACCACCAGAGCTGCACTAAATCTGTATCAGTCCCTTTACAGCAGTAGGCCCATAGCCTTGAATGTGTTCCAGATTTCTATAACCTTTTGAATGAAACATATTTCTGTCCTATTGAAAGACTTTGAATGCTAGATGAATGAACATTTTAAAGATTCAGATATGAGATTTTTGTAACAGATGTAAATAGGATTTTAGCAGCAGTAGGCCACCTTGCTGTAGTAACCTGCTTCGTCATTCAGGATGATGATGGCTTATTTGGTTGTGGTCTCTTTCAATTTTCTCCTTACGTCCCATAGCCTTTGACTGCTTTGTCTAACAATGAATCTATCGAACAAAAGCAAGTGATGTTGAGGTCCAAATATTCTCTCCACTTTCTTGTTAATTGTGTTGCTGACTTTTCCAAGTGCTGGTTGTGGAGTGGTTTAACCAACCGAATAAATCTCAAATTAAGTTTTCTCCCCATTTACATTGTGTTGAAAGAAAATTGAGAAATGGTTGCCATGACAGTCCTCATTATGCATATTCAACTAGAATAAATTTTACAGTGATAGTTTTAATATGGCAGAGGTGAAGATTAGGATGCTGCAATTGGCTGCAGTCTCTGGGTTAAGAGGGAAAACTTAGTTTACCATTCTAGAGTAAGATGGGATAGGTAGAGTGAGTTCTACAATTGTATAGATTGACTAATCTACATTTATTGCTCTCTTACCTGCAAAGCATGCTACCCTGGTCAACTACTAGGAGGAATCTGTTTTCCTGCTTTTTGCCATTTTTTGTTCTTTAGGTCAAAAATTGTAAAAGGTTTGCATTTGCTGCAGTTTACTTCAGGTTTTCATTTTTAGTCCTGCATTTCTGTAAATGTGTCTTAAATAGTGTCCTTAAGTTCTCTCTGTTCACTGTCTTGATTATTCGGTATCCTTATGTTCATCCAATGATTTGTATATTGTCTGTTCTAATGCTAAAGAAGTATTCATTTGTTGGAGTGTAAACTGCTCGGGCTAGCTGCATTATATAAAAATAGTATTCTTAGTTAAGGCATGGTTCTGCCCCTGCACAATTTAAATTAATAAGATCTTGATTTCACTTTTGTAACTTTATTTTTATAATAAAAACCTTTTAAAGTGTATTTGCTTTTCTATTCAAATATTCTGTAGAATTTGATGTTGACTTCAGTTAAACTTTGAGCTGTACTGCTTGAGTCATAAGAATGCTTCATTTCAAAACAAAATCGCTTGAGGAAGAACAATGTGCTTGTGCTTTTATTGCCACCAATTCTATTCTCCTTGACAACAATCCTTGGCTGAAACGGGCTGCATGTCATTTTGTTGATATATTTCAGATGTTTGTTTTGTCTTGGTGGCATAGTTCATACTTGTTGCCTCTGAGGTCAGAAGGATATTGCTCAGGTCCTCCTGCAGTGATCCTCCTTGGACAGTGCAAACATCTGGTACGTACAAATTCGCTACTAATGAAACACTGATACATTTATAGGTAAAGGGGGTGATTCTAGATTATCTGTAGTATACCATATTAGAATTGGAAACTTTGTTTAAAAAAGCATTTCAATTCAACCACATCAGAAACTGAAGATATAGCGATTTGAGTTACTAGTTTTTGTTTTCCGAGACACATTAGATTGGGGAAGAACTGGAAACAGTTCAAGCTTGAATGATAGAAGACCTGCTCTTCCTTAATGAAAGATGTGAGAACAGTTGCTAAACAGTAATAAATTCAACATTGCATGGCAGGCATGTGATGGAAAAATATTAGCCAACTTGTTTTCTTAAAGCTTAGCCAGAAGGAGCAGTGATCTTGCAGCAGTTTTGTTCAGTGTAGTTCAAGAGCGGATCAACTCATTGGGGAAAGGAGCTTGTCTTTTTGCTTGGAGCAGCAATTTGAACATCATTACTCTCATTTCAAAATTACAAGTGAGCAAATCTCCTGCAATTTAGAATAAAATTTAAAAGTTGCCTGAGAAAGTAAAAAGCAATAAATCAATCGTCAGCTCTCTTCAATTTTCTTTGAAGTGAGTTCAGCACTTTTGAATCTTGCAATATGATGTATGCACTTGGCAACGTTGCTAATCTGGAAAATATGAACTAAGTTGCACCTTAATTTGCATTGATATTGGGTGAAATCTGCAAAATGTATGAAAAAATGCAATATCACTGAGCTATGAATTGTTTTACCAGGAGATCCCTGATTGGAAACTTGTATGGACATGATATTGCGGCTTTTCATTAAGATGGTTTGAACTTCCCTCATTGCTTCTGTGATCTAAGGAATGCTGAAATGGAATGTTAGTGGTAATGTGTTAACAACTTCTAGGATGCATAATTTAAATGTTCCCAGGCTAGGTTGCACATTTGAATCCAATAAATTCGGTTACAAAGGAAATAGCAAAACTTAGATTGTCTTGCCAGCATGACTTATTTGACAGTGCCCCACACATTTGGTCAGCATGTGAGTCCCATATCCATCCTGCACCATTGACTCTTTGGCCCATAAACATCCACAATGGTACTTTAAACTCAAGCACAAGTGTAAAATCAGAGGTAGCAAATCCTTTCCATTGTGTGAACAATCCAAAAGTATCTTCTGTGCATACTGCTCCTCTGATGCTGCTTTTGCCTGCTGTCATCTCTGACACCAGCATCAGAAGTTCTTACTATCTCAAAGTTGAAATTTCCACCTGATTGCTCAATGTGCTGGATTCTCTTCAGCTGTACTACCTGACAGCAGAATGTATAACAATGGAGATAATATGTGACACTGTGAAGATTACCTACAAATCCCTGTTAACGCAACCAAGTTTTATGTTACTCACCACGCTGTACAGTGGATCAGGGTTGCCTGATGCTTAGCTGCCCTAACACACGTAAATGATGGCCAATTTCCTTGCTAACCTATCAACTGCAGGTCAGACCAGTGTGGAAGGGGTGGCATATAGGTTATGGGTATGGACATTTTTGTGGTTATACTACTGCATTAGCAGTTCAGTAATTTGGATCATGGCAGTATGTAAATTTAGGTACCCTTTTAAAAAGCTCACATCAATGAATTAGTTATCAGGCATCCAACAACCTAACCTAAGTCATTCATCATTATCCTTAGGACATTTGTAGCCTGGCCTATGTGTAACTCCAATCCCATATTAATGATGCTCATAATTGAGAAAAAGCTTCTTTGTCTAAATAATGGTGAAATAAAATGGTTGAAGCAAATAGACACATTTCATAGGAAGCCAGATAAGCATGCATGGAAGGAGAGAATAGAAAGTTGTTCTGGTGGAGTCGTGAGAGAAGATGGGTAGATGGTGGAGTCGAACGTTAACACCAGCATGGACTAGATGGGCTGAATGGTGTTTCTCGGTGGCTACTTCATAGTTACATAGAATATACACCAATCAAGATACCTCTTTGCACCCCTAAACAGTTCTATTGGATGCTTTTGAATTTTTGAAAAAGTGTCTTTTTTTTCCGTCAGTGAATAATGGCTGATCTGTACCTGAACTTCAATTACTTGCTTTGGTTAGGTCTACCGTGGTACCCATTTTTCAATTTTTGTTTAATACCATGTAAATTGGGAGAAAACTTAATTTGTTTAGTTAGATAACTCTCAACCAGTAAATAACAAATACTTAAG
This sequence comes from Stegostoma tigrinum, assembly GCF_030684315.1. Taxonomy (NCBI): domain Eukaryota; kingdom Metazoa; phylum Chordata; class Chondrichthyes; order Orectolobiformes; family Stegostomatidae; genus Stegostoma; species Stegostoma tigrinum. The sequence goes on from NC_081357.1 coordinate 41,264,232, forward strand.
TATAAAAGAGAGCAACATTGTTCACCAGAAAATAGAAGGGAATGTTTTTCTCTGCCATTCATTGAATAATGGCTGAACTGTACATCAGCATCACTCATTTGCCTTTGCTCCATATTGCTTGATCAATTAACTTTAGACAAGTCAAAGGCTATGGAATGCAGACAGAAAATTGGAACTGAAAATAAAGCAAAAGTGTTTAAAGAAAAGGGAGGGGTTAGGCCTTGGAGGAATTTGAAAATGAAGATGAGATTTTTAAATAAAAGCAAAATACTGCATAAATTTTAAATACATACAGAAACTGTTCAAGAAATTGAGGAGATCTGACAGACAGAAAAAGGGATTTATGTTCTGGAGATTTGATTTACATGAAAATTTTAAAATCAGGACCTTAATTAACTAGAAACTAATGCAAACCAGTGAACACCGGGCTGAATAAAATTTGCTGCAAAAATGACATGCAGAATTTTGAACGATCTTGAGCTTACAGACGCTGACCAGGTACGACGTTATAGTCAAGCGTAGAGGTAATGGTGGAGTTAGGTGATATTACAAAAGTGGAAATAGATGGTCGTAGCAATGGTGTGAACATGAGGCTGGTAGATCACTTGGGGTCAAGAGTAATGCTGTGGCTGTAAACAGTCCAATTCAGCCTTACACAATGACCAGGAAGAAGGATTGAATCGATGGTGAGGTAACAGTTTGTGATAAGGACCTGAATGATCTTAGTCTTCCCAATATTTAGTTGGAGGAAATTTCTGCTCGTCCAATGGTGTGACACTTTACAGTCTGAGTTAAAAGGTTTAGTGTTAAAACAGGCTGTTGAGAACAGAGATGAAATTGTTCTTCAGTCTGGAGAACAGTATACAATGGTGTTACACAGGAATCCCTTTTAGTCATTCTCTTTTGACATCTATTAATGACCCTGGTTTGAAAATCTTTGGCATAATTTCAAACTCAATGAAGAGGGCAGTATCAAGCTTTAAGAGAGTAAATTAACATGCAAGCTTTAACTTGGCTGTTGTTGCAGCTGTTAGATTTGCCGCACCTCTGACACTTATTTCAGATTGCTTATATTTACAGTTTTACTTTTGTTGTACACACCTCTTAGTTTTTGAAAGTTACAGAGAAAAGATACTATCTATTCTTTTTGGAATGAGATTCAATTATCACAATTGGTTTTAACCATCAGCATTTTTGCCATTTGTCGCATAAAACAGAAACCAGAAACATCTCAGCACATTATTTCTTCCAAACTTCAAACACAAAATTACCGTCTTTTCAAACATCTTTGTTGTGTTCAATCCTATACTGGGGCTTTTAATCAGATGTCAATTTGGAAAAAAACATCAACCTCACCCTCTTTACATTGTGACAGGGCTGTTTTACATTTTCAACATTTTCTGTTTAATTCAACATCCCTTTCTTCCCCTCAGGAATATTCATGGCCTTGACAGATTAAAGTTTTTCTTCGCCAAGCAGACATTTTCAAATTGTGGTCTTGGAAACCATTAAAAGTTTTCTAATAAATTTTACAACGGCACCTTGGATAAAGAGGTCTGACCTTGTCAAATCTAGTTGTTATTTTAGATATTAAAATGTACTTTGGTAGATGCACACTGAGGCTTTTTCTTCATTGTGCAAGAGAAACAGGATATAGTTAGTTTTGTGGCATTCTAACAAAGCTGTTAAAAATCCTACTTTCATCATTATATTTTGGCAACATGCTCAACAACTAAAAATACAGGAATGAAGAGAATGAGTTCAAAATAAAAAAAAACTAGTGGTTTTATTACTTTATTAGTGACAAGAAAATTGTGATCAGGATCATCAAATTACATGAAATCGACAGAAGGAAATTGTATTTATTATCCTGAACAATTAAAAATCATGATTTCTACAACAGAACACTGCTTGACATCAGAATCAGAATCGCTCAAGTGTGGAATTCAGCCTATCAAGTCCACACCATCCCTCTAAAAGTATCACACCTAAACCCACCCCAATGCTGTTGCATTTCTCACAGCTAACCCAACTAGCCTAAACATGGGCAATTTGGCCTGGCCAATCCACCTAACCTGTGCATCTTGGACTGTGGGAGGAAACCCATGCAGATACAAGGAGAATGTGCAAACTCCAGACAGACAGACAGCTGCATCAGGGAGGAATCGAACCCGTCTCTGCACTGTGAGGCTGCAGTGCTAACCAGTGATCAACTGTGCCACCCTGATATACTATATTTGATGATAATAATATAAAATTCATTTTAATCTATTACAGGCAAATTGCAGAATTAATATAAAAAATTAAAATATTTAAACCCACAAACTGAGTTATGTAAAGACTGAGTTAGTAAAGACTATTTGAAACACAAGGATGTCTAAAGGTTGTGTGAAAGAGAATTGTAGTCCATTCAAACCCATTAAATGTCCAAATTCAATTTGGTATCAGTGGTGCTCGTTCTTCATTGGTGTGTATCCCAGAGACCGACCTACATAAACATAACAATTTACATCATTATTTAATTGAAGACAATTATGTTTTCATACAGAATTATTAGGATGTGAAGATTTTGTTCTTAAAGATAAAAAAAACACAATCCACTACTTAACGAAAAAAAATCCTATGTGAACACATAATAAGGTGGTTTGCTTGTCTGATCCAGATATTGAATGTTATTTAAATATTCGAATAACAGCAGATATCTACTAAACCAAGTGCAATATCAACTTTTCAGTGGTCAATTTAATTTGAAGCATGTGCCAATCACTCACTAATCAACCCATACTCCCATTCTATGTCTTGCAGTCATTAAAGTACAAGTTTAACAAACTCAAATAACACAAAAACAGTGACGTAATTTAATGTTAACTTTTTTTTTCCTCATACATTGTTAAAGCAGGTGTATAATAACACAGGAAGACTATTATTCATTCACTGATTAAATCACTCAGAATGGAAATGTCACTATTTCCAGTCCTGAAATGCCCTTGTGAAGGTGTTGATGAGTGGGCTTCTTGAAATGAAGCAGTTTCTATAATGAAGGTACATCCAACGGGCTGTTAGACACAGGAAGTCGAGGATTTTAACTAAGGTGATGATGAAGGGGCACTGTTATTGTTCTAAGTCGAGATAAAGTGTCATATAGATATGGTAATGCTTTTCAGCCCATTCTCCCTTAATTGGTCTGCTGGCTGGATGCAAATTTGGGAGGTGCAGTTGAAGGTGGCTTGTTGGGTTACAATTGCATCCTGGAGATAATACATACTGCTGCCATTGTGCATTGATCATGAAGGGAGTGTCAGTGAAGTGTTTCTGAAGCAGGGTCTAGGCCCGAAACGTCAGCTTTCCTGCTCTTCTGATGCTGCTTGGCCTGCTGTGTCATTCCAGCTCTACACCTTGGTTATCCATCATTCAAGTGGACCGCTTTGTCATGGATGGAATTATCTGGAGTGTTGCTTGAACTACACTCACCTAGGTTAATGTATAATGTTCTATTAAAACCCAGTTGGAAATTCAGAAGTAAATTCTTTACCTCATAGGACTGTGGAAGTTCTATCATTGAGCACGCTCAAGGCAGAAATCGAGAGATGTCTGGAAGCTAAATGACATTAAGGTATATGGAGATTCTGTGGGAAAATGGCATGAAGGAGATGATCAGCCATGTAAAAGTTAGTGGGGCAGACTCAATGGGCTGAATCCTGTTCCTGTTTCCCTACTCAAAAGAGGGTTGAGGATGTGAAGACTGTTACTACAGAGAGTGGTTGAAGAAATAATAAGGATGCCTACAAGGGAAAACTGGATAAGCAGACGAGGGAGAAGGAAATAGATGGTTACAATGGTATATTTAGATGAGGAAAGATAGGAGGAAGCTTGAGCACAGCATAAATACTTGCATCGACTGAATGGCCTATTTCTGTTGTATATGCTGTGTAATCATTCTTGCCTGTTCTAAAATGTCACCATTCCTTCATTCACTCTACATCACAGCATTCTTTTAAATTTAACAGAATGAAAATACAAGTACAAACCTCCTTTTGTGAAATGTTACCACTATAAAGTACAAACCCAGCAGGGAACCCTGAAGATAGAAGAAAAGAAAATTACAGATGGGGATTATTGAAGAGACCTTGGATTTGGAATTTTATTTTTAAAATGGTGGCTTAGGGTTTTGACTCTCAATATAGTATGCATTATCCACATTGTGTTGACTTACAAAAAACAGTGGCAAGCTTCCTTGTATGGCTGCAGCCCACTCAAAACCCAATTTTTCATATAGGTATCCACCCAGCATTGGTCCTACAAATGACCTGATTTAAAAGAGGAAAAAAAAACTAGTTTTGATCCATGAGAACTATTTTGTACCATTGTAAAGTTTATAACTTTCTGTTCATAACCTGTATTATCTCCAGCAGTACCTTGTCTTCTAGGAGGTCAATGTGTCAGCTCCAAGGACTTCGAGCTGAGACGGCCATATTATACTCATGTAGTTTAATATTAAAGTTAAATCTTAAAATCAAAGCTTGTGATGTGCACCAGCAGCAACAGTCATATCTACAAACCTGGGGGTGCAATTTTTGGGTTAGTTACAAGCACTGGGTAACAGCTGTGTTGCAAGACTGTTTCCTTGCATATTTTTGCTTCTTCACACTTGGATCAATGTCAGTGAGTAGATACAAAAGTATGAAATAGCTGTCCATAGGTATCTCCACTTGCTTAAAATTGTGAAATTAATTATATACAATTGGTATAATTTGAGGCATTATTTAGAACACTAGTTTGAGCCAGCAACTTGGGTACAAACCAAAATACTGCAGTAAATAAACCTTCCAAATTTACTAAACGCCAGACCAAAATTAAATGGATCCAATATATTGTTTCATAATACAATATTCTTTATGCATAAACAGCTAGACTGTTTTAGCAGGAGTCAGAATAAGTAACACCAACACAATTTAAAAATGATATTTGAATGCATGCATTGTATGGCTAGAACTTGTCTTAATGAAGTACATACACTTATTTATTAAAAATTTTCATGTAACAAGCCCTTCCTGGAGCATGTTCCTTCACATCTGCTGTCACAATTTAAAAAATATATTTAAACGGTGGTCTATAACAGTCATCCCAGCTCCAAGAATCTCTTCTTAAATTATCCAGTTTACCGAGTGGTTACTCTTAATATCACATCTGAGTTCTACTCCTTCCCCAAACATTGAGCTAGTATTTTTCCTCTTGATTTGACTAGCCAGCACATCTAGCTACAAAAGCTCAAGTATTACTTTGGGTTATTTGAGCACATTGAGCTGAAGAACTTGAAACAGAAATGACTAAGATATAAAAAGTGAGGCTGGATGAACACAGCAGGCCAAGCAGCATCTCAGGAGCACAAAAGCTGACGTTTCGGGCCTAGACCCTTCATCAGAGAGGGGGATGGGGAGAGGGAACTGGAATAAATAGGGAGAGAGGGGGAGGCGGACCGAAGATGGAGAGTAAAGAAGATAGGTGGAGAGAGTGTAGGTGGGGAGGTAGGGAGGGGATAGGTCTGTTCAGGGAAGATGGACAGGTCAAGGAGGTGGGATGAGGTTAGTAGGTAGCTGGGGGTGCGGCTTGGGGTGGGAGGAAGGGATGGGTGAGAGGAAGAACCGGTTAGGGAGGCAGAGACAGGTTGGACTGGTTTTGGGATGCAGTGGGTGGGGGGGAAGAGCTCGGCTGGTTGTGTGGTGCAGTGGGGGGAGGGGACGAACTGGGCTGGTTTAGGGATGCAGTAGGGGAAGGGGAGATTTTGAAACTGGTGAAGTCCACATTGATACCATATGGCTGCAGGGTTCCCAGGCGGAATATGAGTTGCTGTTCCTGCAACCTTCGGGTGGCATCATTGTGGCAGTGCAGGAGGCCCATGATGGACATGTCATCTAGAGAATGGGAGGGGGAGTGGAAATGGTTTGCGACTGGGAGGTGCAGTTGTTTGTTGCGAACTGAGCAGAGGTGTTCTGCAAAGCGGTCCCCAAGCCTCCGCTTGGTTTCCCAAAGTAGAGGAAGCCGCACCGGGTACAGTGGATGCAGTATACCACATTGGCAGATGTGCAGGTGAACCTCTGCTTAATGTGGAATGTCATCTTGGGGCCTGGGCTGGGGGTGAGGGAGGAGGTGTGGGGACAAGTGTAGCATTTCCTGCGGTTGCAGGGGAAGGTGCCGGGTGTGGTGGGGTTGGAGGGCAGTGTGGAGCGAACAAGGGAGTCACGGAGAGAGTGGTCTCTCCGGAAAGCAGACAGGGGAGGGGATGGAAAAATGTCTTGGGTGGTGGGGTCGGATTGTAAATGGTGGAAGTGTCGGAGGATAATGCGTTGTATCCGGAGGTTGGTAGGGTGGTGTGTGAGAACGAGGGGGATCCTCTTGGGGCGGTTGTGGCGGGGGCGGGGTGTGAGGGATGTGTTGCGGGGAATACGGGAGACGCGGTCAAGGGCGTTCTTGATCACTGTGGGGGGAAAGTTGCGGTCCTTAAAGAACTTGGACATCTGGGATGTGCGGGAGTGGAATGTCTTATCGTGGGAGCAGATGCGGCGGAGGCGGAGGAATTGGGAATAGGGGATGGAATTTTTGCAGGAGGGTGGATGGGAGGAGGTGTATTCTAGGTGGCTGTGGGAGTCGGTGGGCTTGAAATGGACATCAGTTACAAGCTGGTTGCCTGAGATGGAGACTGAGAGGTCCAGGAAGGTGAGGGATGTGCTGGAGATGGCCCAGGTGAACTGAAGGTTGGGGTGGAAGGTGTTGGTGAAGTGGATGAACTGTTCGAGCTCCTCTGGGGAGCAGGAGGTGGCGCCGATACAGTCATCAATGTACCGGAGGAAGAGGTGGGGTTTGGGGCCTGTGTAGGTGCGGAAGAGGGACTGTTCCACGTAAACTACAAAGAGGCAGGCATAGCTGGGGCCCATGTGGGTGCCCATAGCCACCCCCAGCATCTGCAGTTCCCATTATATCTAAGATATAAAAATACTGGATACCCAACATTAGATACACCAAAACTACTAAAATACTAACCCAGGAAATTAAATACATTTCTACATATAAACAAAATGCAGATACATACCCAAGACACCACCATGCTGCAAACACTCCAGACACTAGACCTAACGTACCAAGTCCCTCTTCAAATCCATTCTCACTAGATGAAAAGGTGAAATTCTATGTCAGTTATTACAATGAAATCTTACTAGGTCATTAGAATCTGTTCATTGGTATGCTTCTGTATATAAAAATTTTGGTGTAATAAGTCATCAAGTAGTCTCAATCTTCTCAATCAGCATTCCAAATGCAAGTTAATTTCAGGAGAGGTGATGATGTCACTGGACCAGTAAATTCAGACAGTCAGGTCAATATTCTCGGAACATGAGTTCAGACAGTGAAATTTAAATTTTAAAAATCCAGAAATCAGTAACAGCAGATAAGCTTGTTAGAGACACTCAAATCTGAATTGAAATTTAAAGGAGTCAACCAATGTTATTAGTAATCATGCTGGCTCCAGCCTGTGTTTATCTGCATGTGTCGATGGAACTGGCTGCCATGGTGACCTGGATCAAAGTGAACACAATGACTCTGAGAAATGCACTCTATTGTTTTAGCCATTAGTAATCAGTACCAGCAGTAAAGCTAAGGGAGATGAGGAGCCTCAACTTCACTCAAGCACTCCTTCCTCTGAAGGAGACAAGATAGTGCCAACAGCGTCCAGTCAGAAAGAGGAAGAAAATACAAGTTCCCAAAGTTTCCTCAGAATCACAGAGTTGTAATGGTGCACAAGAAGGCCATTCAATCCATCATGTCAGCACTGGCTCCCTGAGCATTTTAACTCAGTGCCACACTCTTTCCTTATCTCTGTTACCCTAAATTTTGATCCTATTTGAATAATCATCCATTTCCCTCCTGAATGCCTCAATTGAACCTGCTTCCACCATAATTCTGGGCCATTCCCTAACTACTCACTAGGTCAATAAGGTTTTTTTTCTCATCTCACATGTGTTTCATTGCAAAACAGTTTAAATTGTGCACTCTAGTTCTTGATCCATTTACGGCCCCAAAAATTGGGTCAATCAACGGAGATGAATGGGGGGGGGAAATGACGGTTAACAAAAAGATCCCGGGAGCTTAGCCACCATTCTTTTAGGGGAAGACCACAACTTCCACTACGTCAACTGGAGAGAAGAAAACACTGCTGCCATCAAAGGCAATTATAAAAAAATTGCAAGACATCTGGGGCATGGGACAGCACTGTCTCCAATCCTCCATTTTAGAGAGCAGCTTCAGGATCAGTAAAGCATTTGCATCTGTCTCAGGTCATTTATTTTCTTTCTTTGCCTAATAAACCATCGTACCATATCTAAACTGCTTCTCCTGAGTAAATGATCAGAACATTATTATAAATTGTCAACTGCCTATATTGTGATCACAAACCCCTGTCCCAAGATCAATAGTCGCGTAAAGCTACTTGTCTATGTGAGGAACTAAATTCCCTGTCTGTTATCCAAGCAAGTTTTGCTTAAGTAGAGTGTTTAATTGTTTCATAAGCATTTCAGTTCACTTCACAGATTTGTCCTGAAAATTACCTTTCACTGCAGGTTGGCATTAGGATACAGTTGGATTTATGACCATGCTGCACCAGCTTTCATAAAATGCAATGTGAAGTAAATGTGAAGTGCTCATGCCTCTTACTGATGTTAGATCTTTCTAAATTCTGCATGAATCCAAGATCAGAGCCCAATGTGAAAATGAGGAGGGAAGCTCTGCTAAGTAATGTTGTCCACGGTGCCTTGGTGTCACCAGTGTGGGTGACTTTGAACTGTCCTCTGGGCAATTAGGGATGGGCAATAAATGCTGCCTAGCCAGTGATGCCCTCATCCCATGAATTAATAATGAATAAACCAGAGGGTCTCAACACCCCAATAGCACCCGGCATTAATCTTAAACTAAAAGCATTTGTTCACACAGACACTGCACGCTTGGTACCTTTCATCATAGGTAAGCATGTGCAGATTAACAGACCAAGAAATCTTTCTTTTTCTGAGCAATGACAAAACAGAAAATTGCACACCGAGTTCTGAATTGGGCAAAGTCAGTCATTTATCTCAAATTGGCAGACTACTTAGACAAACTAATATGTACAGCAGGGCCAGAGCAGCTAAACAGATAGACAGCAGCATGAATATTTATTTAAGCATTTCTAATTTTCTATTTAAGGGATTTACAATTTTTACTGTAAATATTAAAAATTACTGCTCATATTTTCAGGCCAGGTATTCAAACATTGACAAAACTGACATAATAAACCTCTTGAAGTTGGGAAACCAGGAGTGCCAAGAGGTGCTGTCTAACACAACAAAGATGGAAATAAAGACCAAATCTGAAGAGTTGATGAGGCAAAATATCATTCTTGTCAAATTCAGTCAGCTAAACCTTCCTCAGTTACAATAAACATGACTATTAAAAAAAAGTATCTAAGCATCCTTTAAAGTAGAAAACATAATATCATAAATTAAAATTTCTTACTAAACACAGGTGATGATTTCTGGGAAAACTGGAATTCCACTCAAACTGAGTGAAAACCCACTGAGTACCAGCATCAAAACCAACATCCAGAGCCGGCTGCAAAGGAAACAAATAAAATTGAATCTTAAAAAGGTACCTATTTTGACCCAGGTAGGTATCATTCATCTAGTACTTGAAATGTGATCTAAAAAAATTGCTCTGTCCTCTCCTGTAAAAACAATAACCTATAATGACTGAGTACCAAATTAAATGTCTTGGTTACAGGTGGTTTGCCAATTGTTTGCAGATTGTAAGGTCAGAAAATGATTAAAACTACAGGAAGAAGGAGCATCATTCTTGGAAATGTAAAATTATTCACCCCGATGAGAGGTATGGAAAAGTATAATTTTTTCAAAGATGTGGAAAAATATTAAGTGCAACACACAGAGTGATTAGGATGTAGATGGATAAGAGGGAGTCTATGAATGCGATGTACTTAGACTTTTAGCAGTTATCTAACAAGCTGCCACATCAGAGGTTACTGCACAGAAATAAGAGCTTACCATGTAGGGTATAATATACTGACATGAGAGAGGATTGGTTAGATAATAGGAAACAGAGAAAAGGCATAAATTGATCATTCTTGCGCTGACCAAATGTGTTGAGTGGATTCAATTTTGGGGCCTCGCTATTTACAATGTATCAATGACTTGGATGAAGGGACCTAAAGTTGAGGATTACTGTAAAAGCATACATTTTTAAGACCTTCAACTTGCACTCATCAGCGAAGGAAATATCAATGTAAAGGAAAACAACCTCTTGTGTGTGCTGAGAAAAACAAACCTTTTTTTCCTTTACTCTGGTGTTTCTAACAAATCTTCCTGATGACTGTAAGGCGTAAAACGAGTATTGCTGCAAGAAGATCTAACTTCTGTAATATTAAATGACTGAATAGATGGTTGCTAAATTGCTGATGTCACAAAGTTAGATCGGAAAGAAAGTTGGAAAGAACACAAGGAGACTGCAAAGAAAATGTTATTATAAGAATATTATAGGGAAAGGTTATTCAGGTTGGCCCTGTATTAATTGGAGTTGAGAAGAAAGAGGTGAAGCTACTGAAGTATATAAGATCTTGTACGGACTTGACAGGGTAATCTGCTTTCCCTTACTGCAGAATCTAGAAGCAATGATCACAGAATCATAACAAAGGATTTAGGACAGAGAAATGAGATTTTTTTGGCACTGAGGGGTTTGGGAATCTTTGAAATTCTCTAAGTTAGAAGATTGTCGCTATTCAGTCAGAGTATATTCAAGAGTTAAGGAATGACAGATGTCTTGGGCACTATGGAGATCAAATGATGTGAAGGTATGATGAGAAAATGGTGATGATGTACAAGTTCAGCCATATTCTTATTGAATAGTGGAATAGGTTCAAGGAATGCCTTTCTCACTCATGCTCCTATTTCTTATGCTTCTAAATTTATGACCCTTTATGTGTTACCAGATGTAAAATATTTAGCAGGAGAAGGTTCTTCTAAATGGAGTGAAAGTCATAATTACTTTCTAAATACTTACATGACAATGCTATCTGACATGTATGGCCTGATCAGTAAAACAGACTGCAGAATGTATAGTTTTCCCCACCTTTAAAGACAGTACTGCATTATTCAAAGAACAGAAGGAAACCATTTGATTTTTCATTCCTACATCAGGTTTACAAAATAAAACTATGAATTAGATTCACTCTCCTTTACTTTCTCTACGACCGTCAAATTGTCTTTCATTCAACTTTTTATCTAATTTCCTTTTGAAATTATTACTGGATCAGTTTCCACTATTCTTTCAGGCAATGAATTCCAAATCATAATATAGCAATGCTGAAGTAAAAACTTATGAAAACAAAGCAAGATAATACATACCACTTGATGTGAAAAATAGGTGCTGGTCCCAAAAGTAAAAAGCTAACAGCAATAAGCCAACTTCCAACAAGCATTAGCCACTTCCTCATTCTCTGGAATTGGAAGAATGAGAAAGACAATAAAATGTAACTAAATTAAAAGTGAACAAGAAGAACATATTGTCACATTTCACCTTTTCAATGAATATTGAATGCATGAAATTAATAGAGAAAGGAGTATACTGGAGAAACGGACTGAAATTCACCTTCAGCAGCATTGCAAAATGGTTGCTAGTGGATTGCCTGCCACTTATACAATGCATTAAACTTTTCGTCCCACTAATTTCGGTGGTGGTGATGAGAATTCTGAATTCTGGAAACCAGAAATTCTTAGTGTACTGAATTAAAACATTGGTTGATTCTATTTCAAAATAATTTATACAGGCTAAGTTAATACATGTTGAAATGCACTGTACTACAAAGGCATTGAGCTGTATGTTCCCATAAAATTAGACTATAAGGTCAATTTTGCTATGGTCTGAAAGTCAACCATAGACAAATGGAGCCAGAACAGCAATAAAACATCTTGGAACAGAGATGCTCAGATTTGGGTGAAAACATCCCAGCTAAATCACAGTGTCTCTTCACAGAATCACACAGTTGCTATGGTGAGGAGGAAAGCCATTCAGACAACTATGTCTGCACTGGTTCTCTGAGCATTTAACTCCGGCATTTAAGTTAATCTACTGTCTTTCCCTGTAGAGCTGCATATTGGTTCCATTTAAGCAACTGTTCACTACCTATGTGAATGACTCAATAAACATACCTACAGCACACTTCAACACAGTGCATTGTATATACTAACTATATTCTGTGTGTAAAAGATATTTTTACAACGAACGAAAGAACAAAGAAAATTACAGTAAAGGAACAGGCTCTTCGGCCCTCCAAGCCTGCACTGATATGCTGCCTGTCACCATTAAAACTCCCCAGCCTTCTAGGGACCGTATCCCTCTATTCCCATCCTATTCATAAAGATGCCCTTTAAATAGCAAAAAACACAATTTGCAGTCACAGTCAATCAGTGTGGCATTTTATAAATTCCTGCTTTCTAAATAAAATCAGCCTGATTCCAGGTTAGAACCCTGACAAAGATTCTGAATGAGGACTAATACCTACAATTCAGTGCCTGATCTTTTACGTCACCTTTTGTCTCTCTGCCTGATGGAAGTTTGGAAAGTCAGGCAGACATTAATGAAACCTTTAATTATCTTGGGGCAGTGACTTGAAACTGATTCTGTAATCAATCAAAACTTCTGTCTCCTTTCTAATAGAGTTCTCCATCAGCCATTTTATGTTTGTTCACTCAACTCACACCAGTTGTATGATCCTTTGATCTCTCTGCCTCTCAACTGTGTGTCTGTATGCCCTCTCAGTGCACCTGATGAAGCAGTGACACCGCAAAAGCTTAAGATTTCAAATAAACTTGCTGGACTATACCTGGTATCATGCGATTTTTGACCATGGCAAAGGCAGCATCTATCTTTAAGGTGAACACAGATGCAAAGTATTCATTCAGCTATGCCTCTTGCCTCTAAATATAATTCTTATTTTTGGACCCTGATCAGCCTTACTCCTCTTGCTACCTGCTTTTTACTACTGACATACTTACAGAAACTTTGGGATTTCATTTTATATTAACTGCGAGTCAGTTTTCACAATTGATCTTTGCATCTTATATACATTTTAACACCTCCCTTCTGAAGCTTCTATATTTTAGCTTGGTTCTCAAATGTAATCACTTCTGTCATTATTGGTTCAAAATCTGTGGTCAAACAATCAGAACTCATTGTCATTATCCTGTGAAACTGATAACAGTTTCACAGGATATTGGCAGGTAAATACTGAACACCAGAAGTTGCTGTCAATGATTCCCTGTTTCTCACCAGACTGTACAATTGAAAACCCCACACCTATCAGTTTTTAGAACCCACTGAACATTAATAATGTTATCCCTAGTTAATGAGGTATACTTGAGTTTTCAAACTGAGTGCTAAGTCATTACTGCTGCTGAAACTAATTTTATTTCTTTAATGACAAATATTTTCATTTTGCGAGAAAAGCATTGTTTAATGTAGTTATTTTTTCAAATGTTTATCAAGTTTATAATATTTTTGCTTCTAAAGGTGCATGTTCTAGTCATTTATGCAGCTGTCTATAAAAATGAGTGAAAAATGAACTATAATCAGTACATTTTGCTTCCTGGTTTGCTGCCTAAGAATTCTTCATTGCAATTGGCTATTTTAACCTGCTTGATGACATCACGTAGCGCTGGTGACCGTGATATCTACTTGGCTTGGTGCCAGATTCAGTGACATCAGAAAAGGTACATCTGTGCCACAGTAATATCTTGGTCTTTGTGGGTACGCATCAACGATATGCACAATTGCTTAGCTGCTGACCACAGAGTACAGTTCAACATCTCTTCATGAATCAGAGTTTGACCTCATCACAGAAATGCAGAGTTGATAAACTATCACAAAATGAAGCTATTTTAATTCAATTTTCTTGCAAATTCTTTCATGCTGTGAAGCAATAAAGGGGATGATTATACTCAGCAGTTTAAAAATATTTCTGTGATGGAAAAGATAGAGTTAACATTTCTGAGCAGGGTCACCGGACCCGAAACTTTAACTCTGTTTTTTTCCTTCACAGATGCTGCCAGACCTGCTGAGCTATTCCAGCAATTTTGTTTTTGTTCCTGATTCACAGCATCCGCAGTTCTTTCGTGTTTTAAATATGTTTCTGTTCCTGATTATCAGTCTGTTTGACCTTCATAAAAACTAATGGGCAGATCACAATGAGACTTGGTACACAGTTAGATGTGATTCCAGATTCTAGAATTTTATGTTGCCAACATTTGTCTCAGGCTTGCTGCAGAGCTCCAGCAAAGCTCAGCTCAAGCTGATAGAACAGACCTCATTTCTCCCTTGGGAACTCTACAGCTCTCTGGACTCGATACTGAGTTCAACAATTTTTGGGCTTCAGCTTTCCCATGTCCTTACCCCAATCTCCACACATCTGGCCCTGTTATCACATGGCATGCTATTAAACACAAGCCATTGTTAGCCAATTACAGTCCCCATTAACAGCCGTTAATCCCTCTAGCCTAATTATTATCCACTCCTTTCTCCAAATGTGCTTTTCTCTCTTTGGGCTCTATCTCCACCTATCATTTACTCCTTATCCCCTCCACCCACCCTATCTTCTGCATAAAAACAAACATTTTCCTAGCTACCATCAGTTCTGATGAAGGGTCACTGGAACCAAAATGTTAACTCTGACTTCTTGTCACACATTCTGCCAGCCCTGCTGAGCTTTGTGAGCAACTTCTGTTTTTGTTCCAGGAATTTTAGAAAAGGTAGATGAGGTGGGTTGACATTTGGTAAAGAATGTGAGGTCTGTTTTATTTAGAATGTTATTGATTGCTGTAAAATATTTTGGATGCCTCAACTGTGGTGGGAGAATTTGTCTCAGCTCTCAAAATATGAACAGAGATTTTGGAGTACATTGCTGGACATAGATTGGCCTGAAACCTAGTCACTGAGATGTATGCTCTTATCTTGTAATTGAGAACATTAACTAGGCAAAGCAAAACCTCCACGAAGATATGTGTGATGGTAATGAGGTGGAGTTAACTCAACAAGATAAAGGTACGCACAGTGTTGTCTTGTTTTCTAATTTGTTTTTTTATTCACTATTCATTATGGGTGTGAGCAATCTGGGCTTAACCAGCATTCATTGCCAATCCTAGTTGCCCTTGAGAAGGTGTTAGCAAGCTGCCTACTTGAACTGCTGCAGTCCTTGCTGTAGGTACACTCTCAACACTGACAGGGAGGGAATTTCAGAATTTTGACTCAGCAACAGTGAAAGGAATGGTGCTATATTTCCAAGTCTGAATGGCGTGTGACTTTGATGGAAACATGCAGGTGGCAGTATTCCCAAGTATCAGCTGTCCTTGTCATTATAGATGGTAGTGGTCATGAATACTGTTTAAAGATATTTGGTGAGTCTTTTCAGTGCATCTTGACAACAGTACACACTGCTGCTGAGTGTCATTAGTGGGGAGAGCGGATGTGGTGCCAATCAGTGTTGGTTGGATTGTTTTGAATGATTCAACCTTGTGTATTGCACTAATGTGCTGGGCTCCACCATCACTGATGACCAGGATGTTTGTGGAACTTCATTCTCCAGTGAGTTTGCTCTCTCACTCACTGCTAACTCTGTTCAGCTTGCAAGCAGTCCTGTTTTGTAGCTTCAGCGGGTAGACCTCTCATTTATAGGTACGACTGCTCAAGTGTGCTACTCTTAGCATGCCCTCCTGCATGCTTCATTAAACCAGGATTGGTCCCTTGGCTTGGTGGTAATGGTTGAGTGGGGCATATACCTGGCCATGATTGCAGATTGTGTTGGAGTACAATTCTGTTGCAATTGATGGCCCATAGTGTCTCATGAATGCCCAGTCTTGAGTTAAAAGATTTGATCAAAGTCTGACCCATTTAGCACAGTGATAATGCTACACAACACAATGTGAGGCATTATCAATGTAAAAGTGGTCCTTCATCTTAACAAGGACTGTGGTCACTCTTACCAATACTGTCCTGGACAGCTGCATGTGAGGCAGGCAGCTTGCTGAGGATGGAATCAAATGAGTTTTTTCCCTCTTGTTGATTCCCTCACATGTCACAGAATCTGTCTAGCACTATATACTTCAGAGCTCAACTAGCTGCTCTTGCCATTGTTGTTTCTAGTGTCAAAAACACCAGAATTTTTTTTAAGAAACCATTAAACTAATAGCACAATGTGGAGTGACTTCTGCTCCCCAACCCTCCCTCTTATCTCATCTGTGACCCCCGCTCCCCTACCCCTCATGCTTCCCCCAACCTCCTGTTCCACGACCCATCCACTGCCTGTCCCTCTTACTCACCACTTTCCTCCCTGACCCTTGCATTCACAGTAGCTTTGATTACCCCATTCACTTCCTTTTAATGTCCAACTCCTGAGCCCCAGCTTTGACCAAAAAAAAGCAGTTTAATGACATATTAAATGTTCAGTTTACTTTACATTCATGGTTACAGTAATTCCAAAATGTTTTCGAGGCAATGAGATTTCATTGTAGTGTAATCACCATCATATTGTGTTAAACACAACAGCCAATTTACATATGGAATATTCCCTCAACCTGCAATAAAATAATGGCTGGATAATCTGTTTTTGAGGGATGTTGGCCAGGAGAATATGGAAATTTTTTTATATCCCCCAATCAAATTTTTTAAAAAATAAACTTACACCTCAGAGGGCAGATTGGGCTGTCCTGCACTGCAGTGTCGGTCTTCCTTTTTGTACTCAATCCTAGGGAATGAGACTGAACCCACAATCCTTAGATTTCAGCCGTGGCTCAATCACCAGTGAATCAATCTTAAATCATGTTTATTTTATTTATAGAAATGATATTACAAGCAAGCTTTGAAATAAGACAAACTGTCATATGCACATTCATAAGCTGAAATGATTGATTTGAGTAAATGCTGTAAATCAAAGTATTAAAAATCAAATTTGTTTAAACACTAACAAAATCAATAGAACGGGAGGTATTTATTATGAGTGATAATGAATCTGCATTTAGAAAATAAAAGTTTCAAAACACAAAAGACATCCAAGCTATTCTGCATACTTACTGGTAGATTATCACTTAAATATCCAAGTAATGGAGAGGATAGAGCATATGACACAGCGAATCCTAGAAATACTAGTCCTATATATCCAGAGTGCAAGTTGAACTGGAGAATAAACAAAAGACTATATTCAACACTGATCAAATCATACCTTAAGGAACATTCACTGGGGTTTAATCCAGCAGTCAAAATAATTTTTTAAAAAATGTTAATCATATTATGACATGTCACTCTTCTGTACTGTTAAATAATCCATCCTCAAAAAAGCCTGACTTCTATTTGATTTCTGGTGTTAAATTTATAAAATCCAATGGTACATATTAGCAGAATTTTACATCGCATGTTGGATGCTGTAAGGTTTCTATTAATATTCATAACTACTGTAAGGCCATTTAGCTAAATGTGTATCAGTGGTTTGGTATGATTACTTGAAGGTTCACATTTTGATGACATCCTCACCTAATTATTAAAACATAACAAAGTGAGAATTTCAGCCCCTTGAGACCATTCTAGGCCAAGACTGAATTTAGAGCATAGAAACAAGGTCAATCGATCCACTTGATTGTGACTGTGTTTATGGTTCATAACGGGGTCGTGGGGGAGTGTAATATTCATGTGGGTTACAGTCTTTGTATCGAAGGGGTATTTCCACTGAACTAGAGGTTGATCCTTCCTAAAGAAAGCATTCCAAGTTGTGCACCTTACTTCTGCTTTTACCTGCTGCATGTTTATTGTAAACACGGAGACAGAATTTGAGTGCATAAGCAGCCACTAACTTGGTTACTTATTGGCCTCAAGATAGATGGTAGATGGGCTACTGGACACCTTCACTACCCGCTAGAATATGCAAGTTAGATCTGGCTGGGCTGGAAGGAATTGGCCACTCATTTCTCCACTTTCAAGTATAGTGAGCTTAAGCAAACACAACAATAAAAATGAGGAAATTCAGAGACAGGAATTCTTACCTTCTCAGTTACAAACAGCGATATAGTGGGATCCAGAAAGCCAATACAAGAACTTATAGAAAATACAATCAGGCACACAAGTGTTACCTTGGGGATTGCAAGTAGTTTCCAAAATGACACTCTGCTGGCAATTCCACCTGGAAAAACAACAACTTTGATCAACATATAATTCTGCGAAAGGGTCACCAGGCCCAAAATGTTCACTTTTTTTTTTCTCCACAGATGCTGCCAGATCTGCTTAGCTTTTCCAACGGCTTCTGTTTTTTGTTCCTGATGAACAGCATCCACAGTCCTTTTGGATTTTAAAGAAGTTAGGATTTCATGTTGAGGCTATACAAGACATTGATGCCACATTTGGAATACTGTGTACAGTTCCAGTTGCCCTGCTATTGGAATGATATTAGAGAGGGTTCGGAAATGATTTACCAAGATGTGGCTCTGAATGGAAGGTTTAAGTTAGAAGGAGAGACTGGATAGACTGGGACTTTTTCTCTGGAGCGTAGGAAGTTGAAGGATGACCTCATTGAAATTCATAAAATCCTGAGGGCATAGATAAGGTCAATAGCAAATGTCCCTTTTCAAGGGCTGAGGGAATTCAAAACTAGAGGGTATATTTTTAATGGGAGAGGAGAAAAAAAATTGAGACACCTGCGAGGCAATGGTTTCTCACAGAGTGGTTTATAAGTGCCAGAGGAAGTGGTACACGCAGGTATAGATACACTTAAAAGATACTTAGACAGGTACCTGAATAGAGAAAGTTTAGAAGGATATGTGCCAAATGCAGGCAAATGGAACTAGTTTAATTTGGGAAACTTGGTCAGCATAGATGAGCGAACCAAAGGCTCTATCTCTGTGCTGCATGATTCTATTTGCTTTTCAACTTAAAAACAGCAATAACAAAATTTTTAGTTCAAGTTTCAAATCAAAGAGTCATGGTGGGGCAGGCTCGAGGGGCCAGATGGCCTACTCCTGCTCCTAGTTCTTATGTTCTTATATAAAGCATGGAAACAGACCCTTCAATCCGAATCAGCCAACTAGATATCGGAAATAAATCTAGTCCCATTTGCCAGCATTTGGCCCATAGCCCTCTAAACTCTTCCGATCTATACACCCATCCAGATGCCTTTTAAGTGTTATAATTGCACCAGCCTCCACCACTTCCTCTGGCAACTCATTCCCTACAAGCACCACCCTCTCTGTGGAAAAAGTTGCCTCTTTGAATCTTTCCCCTCTCACCTTAAAAACTTAAGCCCTCGAATTTTTGACTCCACCACCCTGGGGAAAAGATTTTGGCCATTTACCCTATCCATGCCCCTCATGCTTTTATAAATCCCTGTAGGATCACCGCTCAGCCTCTGACGCTCCAGGGAAAATAGCCCCAGTCTATTCAATCTCTCCCTATAACTCAAACCCTCCAAATCTGGCAACATCCCTGTAAATTTTTTCTGAACCCTTTCAAATTTCACAACATCCTTCCTACAGCAGGGAGACCAGAATTGCACCACAGTATTCCAATAGTGGCCGAACTGCTATCCTGTACAGCTGTAACATGACTTCCCAACTCGTGTACTAAATGTACTGATCAATAAACGTAAGCATACCAAATGCCTTCTTCATTATCCTATCTACCTGCTACTCTGCTTTCAAGGAACTATAAACCTGCACTCCAAGGTCTCACTGGTGACTTCGTCAGAACTGATGAAAAGACATTGGACTTGAAACATTAATTCTGCTTTCTTCCCACAGATGCTGCCAAATCTGCTTAATTTGCCAGCAATTTCTGTTTTCATTTCAGATCTCCAGCATCCACTGTACTTTGTTTTCTAGTAACAAACTTTAAATGAATCCCTTGACCTACCTGAACAACCTAACAACAAATATAAAAAAATTAATGAATTTCATTTATTTAGCTGCTAAATTTTTGATTTTTACCTTCTTTACTTCTCGGAGGCCATAGTCAATGCTTGTAAATTTATACATTTGCACTCTAATATCTAAATAACATTTGCATTAGCAGATTTCTCAGAACAGAAGAATGTTCAAATCTGCTCACAGTTCGAAATATTATTATACCCTAATCCCCTACTGGCTGGTTTACTCCCTTTTTAAGGATAATTTCAAATTTACCCTCTGGATATTTTGAGCATTACCTTTTCAGATGTGTGCAAAGGAGAAAAGAGTGAAGCTACATCGAACATTTGCTGACCACCAAAAACAAACCAAATATTCTTTCACGTCACATCAATTCCATACATGGTGAATTCAGATTTTCACCTGTTTGATTTGCAATTAATCTCTGGCTGTTCTCCAAAGAAATATTTCTGGTAATATTCACCCATTCCATCCTGAAGGAGTTCAACATTTGCAGGACAAGGCTTTAATGGCACTGAACAACTTCCAATAATTTGCTTAACTGGCCATACATTGTTTGAACACTCAGGCAGAGCTTCAGCAGACATTTTGACCACAAGAGGTGCCACAGCCAAGTCCAGTCCTGTTCTCACCTTACATCTGTATAGCATAACTTGAAAATAATCAGGTACAAAAACCAAGTCTAAATTTTCCCCAGATTTAAAGACTCAATTCAGCTTTGATGGCCAGTTGAATTCTCAGTTGAGAAAGAAGTTGGCTATTTCAGAGGCTTCCTCAAATCGCTATTTAGGTCCTGATTTATTTAACTCAATTATTTACAGCTTAACTGCTGAGGTATTAAGTGAATTTCAGCTATTTTTGACCAAAAAATGCAATTATTATCTTACAATTTCCAAGAAATTTCCAAATGCCACAACTAATTGGACAAAAAGACATTAAGGTACTTGTCTATGGCAGCCATCCAACATAAAGTTTAACAAGAATCTTTTCTGAGGATGCCAACTTCGACAAGGAAGCCTCTGAAACAGCCGACTTCTTTCTCAACCAAGGATTCCACAGCACCATTGTCCATCCTCAGCTGGATCTGACCCATCTCCTGCCCTCTCTTCCTTCTTGCAAACAGCAATAGGGACTCCTTGTCCTTATCTACCATTCCACCAGCATTCACATCCTGAGGATCATTAGCCAGCATCTCCCCTACCTCCAATGAGATGTCACCAACAGACAAATATTCCCCTCCCATCCGTTGTTCACCTCTTGCAGGGACTGTTCCCTCCCAGACACCCTGGACCACTCTTCCTTCGCTCCCAATATGACCCATACAGCCCCATGGTAGCTGTCCTTGTAACCACTGGTGTCCATTTACTTCCTCCCTCCTCAGTGTCCAAGGGCCCAAATACACCTTCCAGGTGAAGCAGCACTTTACCTGTGCTTCACACAATGTAGTCTACTGCATTCGCTTCTCACAATGTGGTCTCCTCCACATGGGGGAAACAAAGCGTAGACTAAGTGACCGCTTTGCAGAACACCTACGTTCTGAGTGCAAAAGAGAAAAGAAACATTCTAAGCTTCTAGTTGCCTGCCACTTTAACACACCATGCTGTTCCTTGGCCAACATCTCTATCTCAGGCTTGTTGCAATGCTCCAATGAAGCACAGCGCAAGTTGGAAGAACAGCAGTTCATTTTCCACTTGGGAACCCTTGCATCCTTCTGGACTCAACATTGAGTTCAGCAACTTTAAGCCTCCAGCTCTCCCACGTCCTTACCTCAAACTCCATAAAGGGCCTTGTTATCACATAGTCTCCCACTGTTAAACACTATCAGTCTGCAAATAGCTATTTACCCTCATAGCGAGGTCATTATCCACTCCTTTGTCTGTCCAACCATTCTTTTCTCTCTTTGGGCTCTATCTTCACCTATTGTTTACTCCTTACCCCATCGCCCTACCCGACATTTTCCTAGCTATAATCAGTCTTGAGGAAAGGTCACTTGACCTGAAATGTTAACTCTGATTTCTCTCCACAAATGCTGCCAGATTTGCTGAGCTTTTCCAGCAATTTCTGTTTTTTTTTCTGATAAAGTTTAACAATATTTTTACAGGTAAGTTAAAATGGAGAGCTTTACCATAATTTGGTAGAATACACATGTTCAAAGGTACCATTGAAAGAACGATACATCCTAGTGCAATGAAAGGAACTTCATATCCAAACATCTGGTACAGAAAACCTCCAACAGGTGGACCTAATACTAGGCCAAGCCCAGTGAATATTTCTAGAAGTCCCTGAAAAAAAAATTATAGTTTATGTGTTAGTGCTTTGTTTGCTGGAAATACAAAATCATAAATAAATTACATTTACTATTTTATTATAAAGTATTGTCAGCTTTAACAGGATTTTCTCTTCCAGGTTTCTTCACTCTCTTCTCAAATGGCAAGGCATCATCCCACAGACCTTCACTATTTTAAAAAATGGGCATTATCCATGAATGATTATTGATTGGACAGTTGTTTGGAGGATTAACACAATGGAGGCAAATGTTGTCCTCCTCTAACATTCAATTCTACTATATGATGGAGGAATAGCTGGATAAAAGTCAAGAATAGGAACTGGTTAATTCTTTCTTTTTTGACTTATGGTCTTGTAGCCACATGTTGCATTGACACATTTACTGAAATTAGCTGAGATCTCAAAGTGAGGATCAGAAAGAACACTGGGAAGACGGAATCAGTAGCTAGAGAACAGAGATTATGGTGAACGTAAAACAATGGCTACAGTTCCTTTACCTGGCAATATTGTGGAGTTCAGCCAGTGGATTCATTACCTTGCTATCACATTTGATTCCAAAATTAGCTTCTAATCTCTGTAACACCATTCACTGTTTCAGCTCATCTGCCACTGGAAACCTCATTCATTCCTTGGTTTCCTCTAAACCTAACTATTCCGACATAATCTTCGTTGGTGGCCCTCACACCCTTCGTAAACTTAATTAAATCAGCCGGTATGCTACTTCCGGTACAGCCAATGCCATCGACACTGCTGCTGATGCTGCCGCCTCCGTTTCTGAGGCTGACACCACAGACATTGAGGACACCGTTGCCACCAACATCCAAGATTTACCAGCCTATGTCGCTCCACCCATCTCTGACGTCGCTCCGCCCACTACCTCCACAGCCAGCAGCTCCAGAGGAGACAGTATCACCCAGCCCTGCCGAGTCTTCACCATCCCCCCCGACCTCCACCATACTGAGGACAAATGGTCAGTCCTCAGTAACGGCTCACCTTTGTCCCCCTCCACCCAAACATCAACGAATACAATTCACGTTCGTACGTTGAACAGTTTTTCCACCACATCCGCGCTTACATCTTTAATCGTGAGCCTAACCCTCCCTCTACTGACCCTTTTTCGCGCCTCCAACACACCCTCTCCTCCTGGACACCATCCCAAGGCCTGCCACCCTTCCTCGAGCTCTTCATCTCTAACTGCCGGTAAGACATCAATCGCGTCAACCTCTCCACTCCTCTCACCTACTCCAATCTCTCCCCAACAGAACGTGCAGCCCTCCGCTCTAACCCTAACCTCACCATAAACACGCAGACAAGGGAGGGGCAGTTGTAGTATGGAGCACTGACCTCTACATTACCGTGGCCAGATGCCAGCTCTCTGACACCTCCTCCTACCATCCCTTTGCTCATGATCCCAAGCCCGACCACCAAACAATCACCTCCCAGATTATTCACAACCTCATCACTTCAGGTGACCTCCAACCCACAGCCTCTAACCTCATAGCTCCCCAACCCTGCACTGCCTGCTTCTATCTCCTTCCCAAAATCCACAAAGCTGACTACCCTGGCCGACCCATTGTCTCCGCCTGCTCCTGCCCCACGAAACTCATCTCCATTATCTCGAATCCATTTTCTCCCCCTTGGTCCAGGAGCTCCCCACCTACGTCCGTAACACCACCATGCCCTCCACCTCCTCCAAAACTTCCAAATCCGTCATCCCCAACACCTCATCTTCACCATGGACATCCAGTCTGTGTACACTTGCATTCCCCATGCAGATGGCCTGAAGGACCTGTGCTTCTTCCTGTTCCGCAGGCCCGACCAGTCCCCCTCCACTGGCACCCTCATCTGCTTATTCAAACTCATCCTCACCCTCAACAATTTCTCCTTCAACTCCTCCCACTTCCTACAGACAAAGGGGGTGGCCATGGGTACCCACATGGGCCCAAGCTATGCCTGCCTCTTTGTAGGTTACATGGAACAGTCCCTCTTCTGTACCTACACCGGCCCTAAACCCCACCTCTTCCTCCGTTATGTTGATGACTGTATCAGCTCTGCCTCGTGTTCCCATGAGGAGTTCAAACAGTTCACCCACTTCACTAACAGCTTCCACCCCAACCTTAAGTTCACTTGGACCATCTCTGCTTCCGAGATTAGACATTCCACGCCCGGACATCCCAGATTTCCTCGTTCTTCCAAGGATCGCAACTTCCCCTCCACAGGGGTCAAAAACGCCCTCGAGCGTGTCTTTCACATTTCCAGCAACTCATCACTCACACCCCCTACCCGCGATAACAACCAAAACAGAATCCCCCTCGTCCACACGTACCACCCCACCAACCTCCAAATCCAATGCATCATCCTCCAACACTTCCACCATATGCAATCTGACCCCACTACCAAAGATGTTTTTCCCTCCCCACCCTTATCTGCTTTCTGGAGGGACCACTCTCTCTGTGATTCACTTGTCCACTCCATGCTCTCCACCAGCCCCACCACACCTGGCACTTTTCCCTGCAACCTCAGGAAGTGCTACATCTGCCCCTAGATCATCCCCATCCCAGGCCCTAAGAAGACGTTTCACATCAAACAGATGTTCACCTGCACATCTGCTAATGTGGTACATTGTATCCTCTGTTCCCGTTGTGACCTCCTCTACATCAGGGAAACCAAGCAGAGGCTTGGGGGCCACTTTACGGAATACCTACGCTCAGTTCGCACTAAACAACTCTACCTCCCAGTCACGAACCATTTCAACTCCCCCTCCCATTCCTCAGACAACATGTCCATC
Organism: Stegostoma tigrinum; assembly: GCF_030684315.1. Taxonomy (NCBI): domain Eukaryota; kingdom Metazoa; phylum Chordata; class Chondrichthyes; order Orectolobiformes; family Stegostomatidae; genus Stegostoma; species Stegostoma tigrinum. The sequence continues at coordinate 41,289,291 of NC_081357.1, forward strand.
CTGGGCCTCCCGCAGTGCCACAGTGATACCACTGATCCTCCCTGGACTGACCTATCCCTTCCCTAACTCCCCACCTACATTCACCTTTACTGACTCCAACCCCGCCTCTTTGACCTGTCTGTCTCCACTCTACCTATCTTCTCCTTTATCCATCTTCTATCCGCCTCCCCCTCTCTCCCTATTCATTTCAGAATTCCATTCCCCTCCCCAATTTCTGAAGAAGTGTCTTGACCCGAAACATCAGCTTTCCTGCTCCTCTGATGCTGCTTGCCCTGCTGTATTCATCCAGCTCTACACCTTGTTATTTTAGATTCTCTAGCATCAGCAGTTCCTACTGTCTCCATAATCTAACCCTGTTGCCCATGTCTTTTACAGCAGTATGATGCTGAAACACCACTTGTGCCTGCTGGCTTACAAAGACTTGTAAGCAAACAATGTTTTGCATATAAATTCTCCTTCTCATTTTTAAATTGCTGTTGTCCCTCCCAATCTATGTAATCTCCTCCAGCCCCATAATTCTGGAGATGTAAGCACTCCTAAAATTCTAGCCTCTTGCACATCCATGATTTTACTCATTCGAACACGAGGCACCACATGTTCACTTTCCCAGGGCCTGAAGCTCTGGAATCCCCTCCCAACATTTCTGCAATAAGACCCTCCTTAAAACTCAACTCTTTCACCATCTGACCTAATATCTCCTTATGCGGCCTTTTTCTTGGCTGGGCAGTGGAATTGCTAGAATGGTGGAGAAAGAAGGAATAACCGATAAAATAAAGAACAAACTAAAATCAATGATATTCTTAAAACTATTCTTCCAACTACATCCTTGTATTATTTATATATACATAATAAAAATAAACAAATATACTTATGTTAAAACAAGGTCCATACAAATGCCATAAATAATTGCTAATCTTATTGGTAGACTGAGAGTTATACATTAGTGACATTACTAAAAGAATTGAATTCATTCATACCATTATCGTGGCCACGTTGTTTGGGAATGTTGCAGCAAGAATTGAAAATGATGCAGTAACACACCCAGAAAACCCTATTGCATCCAATGACCTTATGATGAAACACAGAACGATAAATATAAGTCCATCTGGAGCTTTATCCAATAGGCTGAGAATAGAAATAAAAGACATCAAATTCAGAAAAAGAATGCAATACATTGTCTCTAGTCTTCTGCTTCACCATCTTACTTGACTCGTCTCCTGTTGCTTAATCATCAGACTACTTGCCTAGTGTCCATTACTGAATAAACAGAGATTTCCTTCACTAAATATTGGAAAATCAAAAACTATTGCCTTGTTGCCTCACAGCGCCAGTGACATGTGTTTGATTCCAGCCTTGGGCGACTGTGTGGAGTTTGCATGTTCTCCTCATGCCTGTGTGAGTTTCCTTGAGGTGCCCCAGTCTCCTCCCACAGTCCAAACTTCGGCAGGTCAGGAGGATTGGCCATGCCGAATTACCCTGTAGAGTCCAAGGATATGCAGGCTAGGTGGGTTAGCCATGGTGAGTTCGGAATTACAAGGATAGGGTGGAGGGGAATTGGGATGCTCTTTGGATGGGGTAGTACAGACTTGATGGGCTGAATGACCTCTATTTGCACTGTAGGGGGTTCTACGGTCTTTCCACAAACTCTGTTCCCTAGCTGAGTGTCTAACGTTGAACCTGTTTGTAAGCTTCCAACTACATCCTTGTGCTGTCACTATGATGACTTACTTGCACTTCAGTAATATCATCCAACACTGCTCCTGCCTCAATCATCTTCTGTTGAACCCATCATCTCTGACCTTGGTACATCCAAACTTAGCTATTGCAAAGCATACCTGACCAATGTGCATTTGTACCATTTGCAAATTTGAGGTTATCTAAAAGTCTGCAGCTTGTGTCCTTATTTGCACCAAGTCCCAGTCACTCATCAATCCTCTGCTATGCTAGCGCCTGATTAAGCAACTGCTTGATTTTAAAATTCTTATCCTTATTTTCAAACCCCTTCTTGATCTCACCACCTCTGTATCTCTGCAATCTCTTCTGTGCCACATTCCTTTGAGTTATCTGTGCTTATCGAATTCTGCCCTTGAGAATCCATTTTTTTATTCTTTCGCATGATGTGGGCATCCCTAATTGTTCATGAAAAGACAGTGCTGATAAACTGCCTTCTTGAACTACTGTAGTACATGTTGTAGATATGTCCATAGAGCTGTTAAAGTCCTGCATGAGATTTGTTGTGTTTGAATGAGATGACCCCTCATTAACAGTAAAGGCCAAGTCCATTTAATTTCTTATCATGGGACTATCCCTTTATCCCAGGAATTAATTTAGCGAGTCTTTATCACACCTCCTCTATGACAATTATATCTTTGAAAATTCTTCTTTTTGATTAGTTGAAGAGACACACTTTTGGTTGCCTTTGTTCCTAATCTCTTTCTGTGTTGAGCTGACGACCATGCAGTGATTGCCATTTAAAAGCCAGCAAATTTAAAAAGAAACAATGGGTAATTGCTGGCAAAGTATCACTCACTGCTAAATTAGGGCCATTAAAGTTTAGCGCGTGGACATAAATGTAGAAAAGTTATTACACCACTTTGCGAACCAGACCATGGCTGTTGAACGTGTGAGTTGGGGTTCAGATTATGGTGCTTTAGTATACAACTACCACAAACAACCAATATTTAACCAACAATTTTGCCTCTTGCAAATACATGACCATATGGATTTTGTTCTCAATACTGCAAATAAAAAACATCAATCTGGTAAAATTCCAGTTCTTGAATTTTAAATAACTTGTCCCTAATTCAATGTTAGTAACTGCATTCCAACCACCTTCTATTACATAATTTACTGAAATTATCAGTACTGTTGAAAAGTTGTTTTCACAGTTGTATACAAATGGAAAAGCACCACAATCTGAACATCAACTTACACATTCAAATGGCAAAGACTGAACTTCAAGTAAATGCCAAATAAAATCCAATGGATGGCTTACCCAAAAAGGATAGTACAACAGCCAGAAATGAACATTCCAGAGACAAACATAAATTTTGCTCCAACTTGTACAATCTGCAAATATATAAACAAGTTATCAGAAAATTTAACCTGTCAAAATTTAATCTCAACTTATTACATCAATTGTGCAGGGCTATAATAATTTTTAAAAGCGCAAGTACACGTAAAATATCTACATTCTAAACAGGTGGACATTTCGTGCCAGTAAGATTAATTCCTAGCACCTTTCAACCCACTATCATCTAGAAGAAAAGACAGCTGATACAAAGGAATACCACCAACTGCAAGTACAAAACGCTCATCTCTCTAACTTGGAATCGAATCATTTTTCCTGCACTGTCACCAAGTCAAAAACCTGGAACTCCATCCCTAACATCATTGTGAGTGCACCTACACCAAATAAACCACTTCAAGAAGGCAGCTCAACACTACTTCCTTAATGATAGAAACTAGTGTGGCAGTGGGGTGGGAACCTAAGCAGGTCAGCTTGTGGAGTGTTTGAAGAGAACAGAGGAGCTAAATCAAGTAAGTCCAGGAGGAACAAAAGACAGGGCCAGGTTAATAAACAAAGAAGGGCCAGTGGTCTGAAGTGTATTTATTTTAATGCAAGGAGTATAACAGATAAGATGGATGAGCTCAGAGCTTAGATTAGTGCATGGGACTTAGATGTGATAGCTAGTACAGAAATTTGGTTGATAGAAGGGCAGGACTGGTAGCTCAACATTCCAGGGTTTAGATGTTTCAGGCATGACAGGAAGGATGTAAAAGGAGTCAGGGAGTTGGATTACTGATGAAGCAAAATGTCACAATTGTACTAGGAGAGGACATCTTGGAGGAATCATCCAGCAAGGTGATATGGATAGAAGTTAGGAATAAGAAAGGTCTACTCAATATGATGGGGTTATGCAACAGGCCTCACAACAGCCTGTGGAAATTACAGGAACAGATATGTAAGCAGATCATGGAAGGTTGTAAAGACAACAGGGTTGTGGAAATTGGTGATTTCAATTTCCTCAATATTCACTGGGACTCCCTAAGTGTCAAGGGCTTAGATAAGGCAGAATTTGTTACATGCATCCAGGAGGGATTCTTGAAAAAATATGTAGATAGTCCAATTAGAGAAGGGGCCATATTAGACACTGTACTGGGGGAAGAGCCTGGCCAGGTGATTTAAATTTTACAGGGGGAGCATTTTGGGAATAGTGATCATAACTTTCTAAGTTTTAAGTTAGTTATCAAAAAGGATAAGACTGATCCTTGGGTGGAAGTGTTAACTTGGGGGAAGACTAATTATAACAGTATTAAGCAAGCACTGTTTGACGGTAAATCCACACTTGATATGTAGGAGCCTTTTAAAAGCCAGTTGACCAGGGTTTAGGACCTACATGTTCTTGTGAGCACAGAGTAGCATTTTAACATTTCCCTTGTAGCACTTCTGAATTTCCTAAATTCTTTCAAGCAGCACCACATAAGCTCAATTTCCTACCTATAGGTCTAGTTATCCAATTTGCTACCACACTGGTTTCAGATTGGTTCATGTAGAGCCTAGCCTTCTACCTTACCAATATCTGTCCCAATGAGCCACAAATCAAATTCCCAGTTTCTTCCGTCATTCTTTCAGGCAATATTCAAACTTCTAATCCATTTTTCCTCATTCCAATTAGATGTAACACAAGTAACAATCCAGAAATGTTGATGAGGGGTCTGGGCCCGAAACGTCAGCTATCCTGCTCCTAAGATGTTGCTTGGCCTGTGTTCATCCAGCTCCACACCTTGTTATCTCGGATTCTCCAGCATCTGCAGTACCTATTATGTCAGAAATGTTGATGCTCTGCTTTTTAATTTAAACCATAATTCTTCAAATCCTCTCAGAAGACTTGAGGAACCAATATCAGTACTCCATGTAACACAATGAAGCTAGCAGGCTCTGCCATGTATTTGATGCAATGAAGATTGTAGCTGTAGGTTACACCCAGTTAATTGTCTAGAAGCATTAGTAATATACTGCTTTAATAAAAGAGACTGTGCTTTCCTAACATTAAATAAATGTTGACTGTGGCAAGTGTTATTAGCTTAAAATAAACCTAAGGTCCTAGTGCAAAAGAATAAAAATATTAAAATATTATACTTACATATTTCCCTAGTAGCAGTGAAAATATAAGATTAAATAAAGCAAAACATCCAAAAATCATTCCGACAACAGTGTCATTGGCTCCTTTCCTTCCTGCCTGCAAAGAAAGTAATATATAGTAAATGCAATACAAATGATTCTACTGTATGGAAAGTAGCAAATATGACTCATTGACTCAAAACGGAGAGAAACAAAAAGCAGCAAACTAAAGGCAATTATCTTACCATTTTTCATTACTAAGATATTAGGAGCTGTTATTAATGAACTTATAGCAGGACACTTAGAAAAATTCAAGGTAATCAGGCACAGTCAACATGGTTTTACGAAAAGAACATGCTACTGAACAATTTATTGGAGTTCTTTGAGAAGTAACACGTGCTACGGATTGAGTGGAACTACTGGATATTCTGCACTTAGAATTCTGGAATGCATTTGGTGAGATACCACATCAACCATCATTACAGAAAAAAAGTTTTCAGGTGTCCCTTCCTCTCAAGAAGGCACGTTGGTGCCAACAGACATTCAATCTGAGGGGGAACCTTTTGTGGGCTCCCCAGAAGTCTCCTTTCTGGACAGTCAAGAGGGGCCTTGCCCCTCCACCTCTACCTTATGGATGTACAAACCAGGCAGAGTTAGCTCATTTCTGGCCAGGACACTATCTGCATATCTTGGCCCTCTTGGCTAAAATGCTCGTGGGGTTATCCGTCCAGAACTCAAACTTCAATAATCTCCACTAGTAGGTAGGATCCCTCCACCCCACCTGTGAACCCTAGAACTGCACCTATAAGGAAACGAAAAAGAAAATCCCGTGAAGACAATAGGTGGCACAGATGAAACTTCATTGTAAAGAATCTCACACTTATAAATATGTGTTCATTTTATATCATTACCTATGTGATCAATTGTCATGTTAGCTGCAGCTACAAGAATGAACACAGAGTGGCAGCCTTCCTTAGTGCCAGGCAATCTTATGACCCTTTCAGAAAGTTAGCTTTCTTCCTAGTACCCATAGAAGCACAACACTTTGATAAATACAAGAGGAAGCTTCAGATAGAGTCATACAGGATGGAAACAGACCCTTCGGTCCAACTAGTCAATACTGAACATAATCCCAAACTAAACTAGTCCCACTTGCCTGCTCCTGGCCCATATGCCTCCTAACCTCTCCTATTCATGTACTTATCCAAACGTCCTTTTGAACATTGTAATTGTACCCACATCTACCACTTACTTGGGAAGTTCATTCCAAACTTGAACCACCCTCTGTGTGAAAAATTTGCCCCTGATGCTTTTTTTTTTCATCTCTCTCCTCTCACCTTAAAAATGTACCCCCAGTCTTTAAATTCCCCACACTTGAGAAAAGACAAATACCATTAACTCCATCTATACATCTCATTATTTTATAAACTAATATCAGGTCAGCTCTCAACCTCCTATGCTCCAGCAAAAGCCCAGCCCATCCAGCCTTTCCTTATAACTCAATTCTGGTTAATCTCTTTTGAACCTCTCCAGCTTGATCATGTCCTTCCTATAACTGGGCGACCAGAGCTGGACACAGTATTCCAGAATAGGCCTCACCAATGAACTTTACAAGCTCAACATGACTTCTCAACTCCTACACTCAAAGGACTGAGCAATGAAGGCAAGTGTGCCAAGCATCTTTTTAATCACCCTGTCTATATGTGGTGCAAACTTCAAAGAATTACTTCCCCGCATCCCTCGATCCCGTTGTTCTACAATGCTACTCAAGGCCCCATCATTAATTGTGTAAACGTTACCCTTGTTTGTTGTGCCAAAATGCAATACCTCACATTTATCCAGATTGAACTCCATCTGCCGTTTTTCAGCCCATTGACCCATCTGAACAAGGTCCTTTTGTAATGTTAGAAAACCTTTTCACTGTCTACTTTTGGTGTTGTCCACAAACTTACTTTACATGTTTTCTATATTCTCATCCAAATAATCATTATATAAATGACAAACATAAAAGAGATTAAGAGATGCAATTGAACTAAGTTGTCGACATCTAAAATAAGATTTTCCTTTTATTCTTTACTAAAACCTCAATATCTTTATTCATCCATTGTTCCTTAATCTTACCAGCCTTATCTTCACCCTGACAGGAACAAAAGCCTCTGAACTCTCATTGTCTAACTTTTGAATGCCTCCCACTTGTCAGACATCCTTTTACCTGCAAACAGTCTACTCCAATCAACATTTGAAAGTTCTCATTTCATACCATTAAAATTTGCCTGACTCCAATTAAAAGTTTTAATTTTTATGGATGGCTTATCTTTTTCCTTAACCATTTTGAAACTAATAGAATTATGATTACTAGACCTAAAGTGTTTCCCTCACTTTTACTTCAGTCACCTGCCCTGCTTTATTGCCCAAAATGCTGTGAAAGCTGAACATTTCTAAACAACAGAGCCCCTTGACTATGTCCAAGAGACTGGTTAGATATTGGACTAGGCCCACGACTGACAACGTCTTGTGCACCTCAACTAAGCACTTCTCTCCTTTCATATTCAGTACTCTGAAAACTGGTGCTTTGTTAAGGTCAACTTCCATGCATGGAGGATGCAGGCAGTTGTTGCGAGTGGAGCATGACCTGAGGTGCTGAGGAATGCTGACCAACTTGAATGTCTGGGAGAAGATGGTCTAGGGGCTGAGAGTCTTTGGAAACAGAGTCCTTACATCCTTTTAATGCAGAGTGAGAAAGATTCTTAAGCAAGGGTGAAAGGTTATTGGCCAGTAAGAGTAGGCAGGAATGCAGTGTAATCAGCAATTAGGTCAGTCATGATCATACTGAATGATGGACTAGGGTGTAGGGGTCAGGTCTTACTCCTGCTCGTTATACATGTATTTGTATTATTAATAAGCTGCCTATAGTCAAAACATGTCGGTATCCATCGTTGGATCTTTTTCTTTATTCCACAGGACATCTTTTAATAATTTGATTTACAGTTTGTCAATTCTTGATACACAAGCAGGACCAAGCTTCGCAGTACCTTTCTCAATCATATCAAGACAGATGCTGTGTGGCTTTGGCAAAGTGTTATATGTCAAAAGGAGACCAGCTGGTGCATTGTGTCTGCACTGGCTCTCCAAAAGACCATCATGACTTAATGCCATTCTCCTGTCTTTTTCCTGGTATACCTGCACATTATTTGAATAGAAATAGTCGTCCGATGCCCTACTGATTATCTCAGTTCAACCTACTGCCACCACACTTTCTGTCAGTGCACTCCTGACACAAACTACACATGTGAAGAAGCTTTCTGTGTCTTTAATAAATCACAACATCCTCATTTTAAACATGGGAAAAACTCTACTTAAATGTACCCTAAATGCTGAGCCCTTGCTACTGACTGTCTTGTCTCAGCCTGAATCAGACCGCTCACAATTTCTAATAAAAACCAAAAGGATTGCGGATGCTGTAAATCAGGAACATAAAGTTGCTGGAAAAGCTCAGCAGGTCTGGCAGCATCTGTGAAGGAGAAAACAGAGTGACCAGTTCAGGTCCAGTGACCCTTCCTCAGAACACTTACAACTCCACATTCTTTCCACTAAAATTGCCTACTTCTACTTAATTCACACCATCACACCCTATCAGCTACATAAAATTAATTCACACTAGTCACGTCCGGATGCAACTATTCCAAATGTTCTCCTGGTCAGCTCTTCATTCTTGAATTTGCATTCAACTTTGCCCCCACTAAAACCAATATCTTACGCTACAGCGTCCCACTCACCCACTCCCTTGGCTCCACTGACTTACTTTAGCCCAATGCTTTGGAATTCTCTCTATACACTTCCATCTTCCTCTCCTACTTGAAGACTCTTCAGAAGATCTGTCACTTTGGCGGAGAATTTGACAGTCTCACCTAATATCACCTTTGACTTACCAACCGAAAGACCAATTTTTAATTGCTTCATTTGTTTGCAACAATAGGCTGAGGTGAAGTCATTTGGTTTCAATTATTTGCATTTATATATAGTGTCTTATTATGTATGAATGATTTATTTTATGACATTCTTCCAAAAGCATAAAATAAATTCAAAAGTTGACACTAAAAAGCAAATAGATAACCTCATTCTCAAGCCTACAAATATGTACTACAAATATGAGGAGTGTCTGTTAAGGCAACATGTTAGACCAAAAGACACAGGAGCAGAAATTATGCCATTCGGCCCATTGAGTCTGCACTGCCATTCAATCATAGTTGATAAGTTTCTCAAGCCCATTTTCCCACTCTCTCCATGTAACTTTTGATGTCCTTGAAAAGCAAGAACCTATCTACCTCTATCTTAAATATAATCAATTACGTGGCCTCCACAGCCTTCTACAATCAAGAACAAAGAAAATTACAGCACAGGATCAGGTTCTTCGGCCCTCCAGGCCTGCACTGATCCAGATCCTCTATCTAAACCTGTTGCCTATTTTCCAAGGATCTGTATCCCTTCACTCCCTGCCCATTCATGTATCTGAAGAGATACATCTTAAATGACACTATTGTGCCCGCCTCTACCACCACCACTGGCAATGTGTTCCAGGTAGCCACCACCCTCTGCATAAAGAGATTTCCACGCATATCTTCCTTAAACTTTTCCCCTCTCACCCTGAAATCGTGAACCCTAGTAAATGAGTCCCCCACTGGGGAAAAAGCTTCTTGCTATCCACCCTGTCTATATCTCTCATGATCTTGCAGACCTCAATCAGGTTACCCTTCTTCTTCTTTCTAATGTAAATAATCCTAATATATTCAATCTCTCTTCATAGCTAGTGCCCTCCATATCAGGCAACATCCTGGTGAACCTCCTCTGCACCCTCTCCAAAGCATCCACATCCTTTTGGTAATGTGGGAACCAGAACTGTATGCAGTATTCCAAATGTGGTCAAACTAAAGTCCTATACAAACTGTAATATGACCTGCCAACTCTTGTAATCAATACCCCGTCCAATGAATGAAAGCATGCCGTATGCCTTCTTGACCACTCTATTGACCTGCGTTGCTGCCTTCGGGGTACAACGGACCTGAACACCCAGATCTCTCTGTGCATCAATTTTCCATTTACCGTATAGTGAGCTCAACTATAACATAAATGAATTCCATTGATTCACCACCCTCTGGCTGAAGAAGTTTCCCCTCATCTCCTTTATAAAGGGGCTTCCCTTTACTCTGAGGCTGTGTCCTTAGTCAAAACAAAATTATATTCCAATGAGAAGAGGGTGATAAAGAACGTCATCAACAAAATTATTTTGTTAAATTTTAATAGACAGTTCATTGATCAAGCACATTCTATTAGTGCAATACTTTTGAACAGTAGAAATACCTAGGCATATTCACCAAGTAACACAATTAAAAACCCCCTACAGACTTCAGGGACTTGAGAAGGCAGCTCACCATTGCCTTCTTGAAGGGCAATTGGGGATGGCCAATAAATGCTGACCTAGCCAGAGGCACCCAAATCCTGTTAATGAATAAAAAGTTATGAAACCAACCCAAGTTACAAATGCACGAATCATATTTTCAAGGAAGTCTTCAAAAAGAATGCAACTCAGGTAAATACAGAATATGTTTATTACCTCTTTTGGAAAGAAAGGTGCCAAAATTGAATAACAAATCATCGAACTAAAGTTCAGTGATGCTGCAGAGACTAGTGTGAAAATTTGGGATCTTGTCCACTTCTGTGATTCATTTCTTGAATTTTCATTTTGATCATCTGCAACTTTACAAATTTAAGTTATCAATTTCCAAACAAAAACTGTACAACATTATAGAGAAAGTAGAGTTCACTTACAAGAATATTAGGCAACACTGACTGAGAAAACATAAGTAGTAAAGACTAGAAACCTGACTATAACTTGCAAAGTCACTCTCCCATTTCCCTCTTTAAAATGTCACAATTCATAATTTAAATAGCCTGAATCACTAAAATTGAGCCAAGATTAGAGTTGAGATATCTCTTTTGGGTCTTAGTCATCATAACTCAATACCACACTCAGGGAATGGTACCAAAATAGTGTACAGTTTGAAAGTTGACTGCCTCCCGCCTCAGTTTCAGCTCTCCAGCTTCCACATCTCTTTGTTTATTTATTAAGTTGAAAAATGTGTGTACTTTAACACTGAATTTTCCTTCAATTTACTTTGTAGCATGAGATTTCATTTAATTGCTGTTACTAGCTTTACAAATTTCCAGCCCATATGAAAACAAAAGGAAAGTTACAAAAATCACCGAGGTCATGATGCTCCATTGAATTGATATTAATGATTTATCTGTCACTGTATGCACCCTATTACCAATATATCGCCTGGGAAAAGGAGCTTTTGCTCTTAGAAATAATGTTAAGCTGACCCTCAGATTTAGGCAAGCAATGGGACAACTGTCATCCTGCTGTCATGAGAAGCTGCCCATTATCATTAGCTAGAAGGGCTCAGATGGGTGATTGTCAGAGTACAGATCATCAGCCCCCAAAATAAGGTGTATGAACCGCGTAAGTGTGTTCGAGGTGGAATGTCTCGTGGAATGAACCATCACCTTCTAGGGAGAAGACAAAGAGTTTGAAAGAAGAACAAAGACTGTTAACCAGGCTACCACCAAAGAATACAAAATATTAGAGATAAACACCCACCACTCAAAACCACTGCTTGTGTTGGATGGCTTCTGGGCTGGTAAAGCATTCTCTTCCAGAATGGCAAGTAGATTTCCTTTCTGTGTCTAATTAAATAATGCATACCTAAACTGCTGCTTCGTAACAAAGTTAATAAATTATTTGAATATCCCTACAAATGACTGACTGGCTATATTTGGCAACTGTGATCGCAAACACCTGACACTTTCTGTTGAAGAGTCTAGGCCCGAAACGTCAGCTTTCCCACTCCAATGATGCTGTTTGGTCTGCTGTGTTCATCCAGCTCCACACCTTGTTATCTTGGATTCTCCAGCATCTGCAGTTCCATCTGCAGAGCTGCTCGGTGGCACTACTATTGAATGACTCCTAAAGGATATAGCTTTCAAAGAAGCTTGCTGCTGATGGCGACATAGCCAATAGGAAGGAAAAGTTTACATCAATTCTTTGCTTTTCTGCTGAGAGGGAACACCACACCGTGCAAGCAGAGATGAGGATTTTTCTTCATATTGAAAGAAAGCAAATGTGAAATAGTGCCAGGCACAAACACGGTGATGTTAAAACAAAATAAATGCATAATTTTCAGCAAATATGAAATAGATAAAGCAAAGCCATCCAAAAATCAATGGACCAAATCAGAACTTTGCAGTTCTGTCACATCCAGTCCCGAATGATGGTGGACAATTGAACTACTAACAGTGATTTGGAGTACTTTCAGTGTGCAAACCGCAGTGGTTCATTACTTTAGGGCCATTTAGTAATAGACAACAAGTGTCAGGCTTTCCAATAGCACATATAAACACAGAACTGCAGAAACTCACCCTATCAGCAATCCAGTTTGACTTCTTTAGAACTGAAAGGTCTGATTTTTTTTTAAAAAAACACACTTTTGACAGTGTTGGGGGTGGAGGAGGAAGGGGCCAGATGTAATAAAAAATGGAGAACGGTACGGAAAGGTGGTGAATGGGCTGGCGGAGCACCCTGCATCAAGCCTGACAGTCCACACACCCCCTCCACATGCTATTACAAAAGGTATATAACGCTTGCTCATTCACCTCCTCCATTCCTCATTGTCCAAGGCCCCAAATACATCTTCCAGGTGAAGCAGAGGGGGAGGCAGGTTTTTTTTGTACTTCTTTCAATCTAGTCTACCATATTCGCTGTTGATAATGCCTTGTCCTCTAACCTGCCTTCCTGTGTTCTGAGGAAGGGTCGCCGGACCCAAAACGTTAACTCCTTTTTTCCTTCTCAGATGCTGCCAGACCTGCTGCTGAGCTGTTCCAGGAACTTCGGTTTTGTTCCTGGCAAGGCTAAATACAGACCGGGTTGCACTACACCTCGCCTTTGTCTACAGGAATGATCCTGGCTGGCCAATTGCTTACAATTTCAATAAACCTACTTGTTCCGGAGCTAACATTTCTCTCCCGGGATAACACAGCGTGGAGCTGGAAGAACACGGCAGGCCATGCAGCTTGAAATGAGCAGGAAAGTTGACGTTTCGGTTCGACACCGTTCTCCTGGGCTCGCTGCAACGTTCCACCATTGCGCAACGCACCCTCCAAAGACCACAACCCGTGAATGAATTAAGAAAAACATTCTGGTCTTTAAAGCAAGTGACCCTCTCTGTGCCGCATGTTCATATTCATTACACTCCAAATAACGAAATCCTGTTCTTTGGAACTATTATTTTTCTGGTCTTTCGTTGCTATAACTTTTACTAGAAAAAGCCTATCAGGTAAATACCGGGGGATGGGGTGGAACAGAGCAGAGGTACTTACTTTCATTTCCTTGAGTGGACATTGTCCGTTGGTGGGAACAGACCTTTGAGACCAGCCGGCGGAGACACTCTCCTTACCGCGTATCCCGAAGAAATGAAAACGGTGGATCCGATCAATTCGTTTGATCCGTCCAAACTTGCAGTCAGGACTTTTCAATTCTGCGAAGTAACTCCCTCTCACCGGCTCTGTTTTATAAATGGAAATTGTTTTAAAAGTATTCAATTTGTTTGTTGCGTTGAATAATCCTGTCCTCACAAGTTGTCCCACTTCTGTTGCAACAGTCAAGTGAAAACCCAGCAAAACTCTCACACTCACCCCAGTGACTACTTCCAGAATTACATCTGTGCCAGAGATAGCACGAACTGCAGATGCTGGAGAATCTGAGATAACAAGGTGTAGACCTAGATGAACACAGCACGCCAAGAAATTTTCTGAAGGGTCTAAGCCCGAAACGTCAGCCTTCCTGCTCCTCTGATGCTGCTTGGCCTGCTGTGTTCACCCAGCTCTACACCTTGTTATTTTTACATCTGAGCCAGCTTGTTTCAAATGCGACACTGCTTGCAAACGTAGGAAATTGTTACAGAGATAGTAGGGCCTGCCGATACTGGAGAATCTAAGACAACAAGGGTGTAGAGCTGGACGAACACAGCAGGCCAAGCAGCATCAGAGGAGCAGGAAAGCTGACGTTTCAGGTCCAGACCCTTCTTCAGAAATGGGGGAGGGAAGGGGATTCTTAAATAAATAGGGAGAGAGGGGGAGACCGATATAAGATGGATAAAGGAGAAGATAGGTGGAGAGGAGACTGTCAGGTCAAGGAGGCGGGGATGGAGCCAGTAAAGGTGTGTGTAGGTGGAGAGTTAGGGAGAGGATAGGTCGGTCCAGGGAGGACTGGCAGGTCAAGGGGGTGGGATGAGGCTATTAAGTAGGAGATGGGGTGGGGCTTGAGTTGGGAGGAGGGGATACATGGGAGGACAGGTTAGGGAGGTAGGGACCAGCTGGGCTGGTTTTGGGATGCAGTCAAGGGAGGGGATATTTTGAAGCTTGTGAAGCCCACGTTGATACCATTGGGCTGCAGGGTTCCCAAATGAAACATGAGATGCTGTTCCTGCAACCTTCGGGTGGTATCGTTGTGGCACTGCAGGAGGCCCAGGATGGACATCGGTCAAGGAGTGGAAGGGCGAATGCCACCCAAAGTGGGATGTCTGTATCTGGAAGTTTTGTCACCAGATAGTTCTACTTTACTTAGTATTCCATATTTATTAAATACTAAGCAGAGTAGAACTACATCGCTTCATCAGAGGCCGCATTGATGATGTTACCTAGCATGGTGACAAAACATCTGAATTACAACCAGCCAGCTTGGCGAGCGAGTCAACAACCTGTATAAGTTCTGCTCTGATTTGCCTTTCCAAAATGCAGCATCTCACATCTATTTAAGTTAAATTCCATCTGCCACTCCTTTGCCCATCTGATCAAGATCCTGTTTTTACTCTGAGATAACCTCCTTCACTGTCCACTACACCTCCAATTTTGATGTCATCTGCACACTTACTAACCACACCTCCTATGTTCAAATCCAAATCATTTATATAAATGACAAACAGCAATGATCCAGCACTGATCCTTGTGGCACACTGCTAGTCACAAACCTCCAGCCTGAAAAGCAACCCTCTACCACCACCCTCTTTCTTCTACATTTAAGCCAGTTCTGTATCCAAATAGCTAGTTCTCCCTCTATTCCGTGTCATCTAACCTCGCTAACCATTCTCCAAAAGGAACCTTGTTGAACACCTTACTGAAGTCCATATAGATCATGTCCACTGCTCTGCCCTCATCAAATCTGTTTGTTATTTCTTCCAGAAACTCAATCAAGTTGGTGAGACACGATTTCTCACACACAAAACCATATTGACTATTCCTAATCAGTCCCTGCCTTTCCAAATACATGTAAATCCTTTCCCTTAGGATTCCCTCCAACAGCTTGCCCACCACTGATGTCAAGTTCACCAGTCTAAAGTTGCCTGGCTTTTCCTTACCATCTTCCTTAAGTACTGGCACTGTGTTAGCTAAACTCTAGTCTTCCGGCACCTCACCTGTGGCTATCGATGATACAAATTTCTCAGCAAGGGGCCCAGCAATCACTTCCCTAGCTTCCTACAGTGTTCTGGGGTATGCCTGATCAGGTCCCAGGGATTTATCCACCTTTATGCATTTTGAGGCCTCCAGTATCTCCTCCTCTGTAATTTGGACATTTTTCAAAGGGTCACCACTTATTTCCCCACATTTTTTGTCTTTTATATCCTTCTCCATAGTAAACACTGATGCGAGATACTTGTTTAGTATATCCCCCATCTCTGCAAAGGGTCCAGCAATCACTTCCCTAGCTTCCTACAGTTTTCTAGGGTACGCCTGATTACATCCCAGGGATTTATCCACCCTTATGCACATATGGGCAGCCTTGCTGATCGTTAAGGGGCCCTATTGTCTCCCTGGTTACCCTTTAATGTATTTGTAGAATCCCTTTGGATTCTCCTTACCCTGATTTGCCAAAGATATTTCATGACCCCTTTGTGCCCTCCTGACTTCCCTCTTAAGTACACTCCTATTGCCTTAATACTGTTCTAGGGATTCACCCAATTTCTGCTGTCTATACCTGATATATGCTTCCTTCTTTTTCTTGACTTTTTTCCAAGTCATCCAGCATTCCCTATACATACCAGCCTTTTCATTCACCCTAACAGGTACATACTGTCTCTGGACTGTCATTACCACATTTTTGAAGGCTTCCCATTTTCCAGCCATCCCTTTACCTGAGAACACCTGGCCTATGAGTACCTATATAACAGAATAAAATAATTAAGTAGCTAATTGGAACATATTAAGGATGACAGGACAGATGATGTGTCATAGTTGCAGCATGTGGAAGATCCTGGATGTCAGTTTGATCTCCATTTAGATGTATGACATTCTATGTCATCTCTTAAGTAGGATTTTATCAAGGACCTTCTAGAAATGCATGAAAACACATATAGACAATCCCCTGTCCATTAACTTAGTCACCTCTTCAAAAAAATTTAATGAGATTTGTCAGGCATGATGTACCTGTTACGAATCCATGCTGGCTATCTCTGATTCATTGAAAATTGTTAAAGTGTTCAGCTACCCCCATCCTTGATAATAGACTCCAACAATGTCCACACCACAAATCAGGCTAACTGGCCTGTAACTCCCTGGGTTTTCTTCTTGCACTGTTCTTTTGAGCATAGAGAACATTTTAACTGAGAAGGTGCGATTCAGACATTTAGACATACTCAACCTTGGTTTACTTGGAGGACACATGAATTCCAGCTCCTATGAAAGGGCTTAGATACAAAACAGAATTCTTTTAACAGATGCTGGCTGTAAACTTTTTTTTCCAGCTTTCCAACTTCTGCTGTATTTTACTTTGGACATGGCCATAATGCAAGTGTCAGCAGAGGCTGACGACAGTACATCCTCAAACCGAGTTGGATGATTCTATGGACATGGCCATAATGCAAGTGTCAGCAGAGGCTGATGACAGTACATCCTCAAACCGAGTTGGATGGTTCTAACCGCAAGTGGTTGGATCCCATACACATAGGCTGATATTCTGTGAACAATTGAAGGAATGTTGCAATGTCGGAGCTACATCCCATCGTTTGAAAATTTCATCCACCCTGTCCAGGCAGGGGGTGACACCAAGATACTTTAGCGCTATCTTGAAGAAAGGTGAGTCATTACCTCTAAATTGTTCAAATTCCAACACTACAACAAAAATCAATGCAGTGTGCAGAACTGAGTTTGCTGCATGTGAATTGATTGTTCACTTACACATGCAGCACTTTAAAAGTACTTCATTGGGCAATGGCATGTAGCATCTTGTGGGTCCCTGTGAAAACAGAAACTGCTGGGATAACTCAGCAGGTATGGCGGCATCTTTGGAGGTGAAGTAGAATTAACGTTTCGGGTCCAAGGATCATTCTGCAGAACCTTTCACTGGACCCCAACATTCTGTCCAGAGATGCTGCCAAAACCTGCTGAGTTTTCCTGGCTATTTCTGTTTAGGTTTCCCATTTCCGGCATCCGCAGTCCTTTGGGGGTTTTTTGATATTGTCCATATCTCTGGGTTGGGAGGTCTGGGTTCAGGTCCCATCAGCTTCTGAAATGTGTCATAACATCTCTTGCACAGGTTGATCAGATAATACCTTGCTCATTGCTGGGAGGACTCCTGTGGGGCGCTGGTAATGTCCTTTATCCATCTTCTATCCGCCTCCCCCCTTTCGCTCTATTTATTTCAAAACCCCCTTCCCCTCCCCCATTTCTGAAGAAGGGTGTAGACCCGGAACGTCAGCTTTCCTGCTCCTCTGATGCTGCTTGGCCTGATGTGTTCATCAAGCTCGACACCTTGTTATCTCAGATTCTCCAGCATCTGCAGTTCCTATAATCTCTGAAGCGCGTAATAACATCTCGGTCTCACTTGGAGGAGGAAGTGAGAGAGAAGAAAAAGCAGTAACGTAGCAATCAGACGCTGTGCCGAAATCGTGGAAGAAGGCGCCACCTAAACGGTTGTTATTGTTGTTCTATTAACGATCATTACGGTGACGTTTCCCACCAGGCGAGTTGCGCGGCCGTCTGTCTACAAGGTCACGTGGGGGAAGCGGGGTCCGGCGCGAGTGAACGCCGTGACGTTAGCGGCGCACGCGCGCTCCTCTCCCCGCCCTTTCTTCCGTCTCTCCTTCTCTCTTTCTGTGGCCGTCGGTGAGTACGCGCCCGAGCGGCGGGTTATCCCAGCCCCATCGCCGCCATCCTCAGCTCCAGCTGCTCGCGGGAGCGTCCGATCGCACTGGCCGCCGCTAACAGTCACATTCTGCTTTATATTGCAGCACGAAACCGCCGCCTTCCGGCGCAACCAGACCCGCAGCGCGATGGCCGAGGAATGGTGAGTGAGTTGGCCCTGACACCCGCCCGCCATCTCGTCGTCCTCTTCCCAGGCCTGCGGGCCCGGGATCTGCACGGACCGAGTTGGGGAGGAAAGGTGGCGATGGGGAGGGAAAAGGGGTTGTCAGGCAGCAGAAAACCCAGTTGGCACAAATCCGGAATGGGATCCCACTGTTCCGGGGGGTGAGGGGCGGACTGAGGATGGGGTTGGGCCGCTGGAGCAAGTTTTAATTTTTCTCTTCCCCTCCCGCCTTCAGGTGGGGATGGTGTGCTACTGTGCAAAGAGCAGCACCCTAGGGAGTTGGAGGGTGGTTCCCTGACCGTGGATGACCAGGTCAGGGGTTTTGAAAGCAGCAGCCATTTTCAGCGGTTTGCTCTTGCCACTGTGCTGCTGCTTGGTTTGTTCCACGTGTCCCACATTTTTCAGCAGCCCGTGCGCAGCGAACCCGGTGCTCTTTCTGCAAGAACTTGCAAGCGTTAAAATAGCATAAAATGTTGGGGAAGAATCATAAAGCATGAGGTGTGCTGGTAGGGAGGGATTGCAGTTATCGATGCACAGGTGTTTGGCTGTCCTGGGGCATGGGTCACAAAAATTTAGTATTCGAAACTTCATAACAACATGAGGGACTTGGATGGGGTGAATACTCAAGGTCTTTTCCCCGCAGTAGGAGAGTCCGGAAGTAGAGGTTATAGGTTTAAGGTGAGAAATGAAAGATTTAAAAGGGACCTGAGGGGCAATGTTTTCACACAAGGTGGTGTGTGTATAGAATGAGCTGCCACAGGTGATTGTGGTGGAGGCAGGAACAGTCAACATTTAAAAGACATCTTGGGTTTATAAATGGGAGGGGTTTAGAAGAGCATAGGCTAAATGCTAGCAAATGCAACTAGATTAATTCAAAACGTCTGGCTGGCATGTATGAGTTGGACTGAAGGGTTAACTTCTGTGCCATGCATCTGTGACCCTGTGATTCAAGTGCAGCAAATGATTGAGAACAAAAATGGAATGTCAATACTGTTTTTATTTTTGCAAGAAAATTAGGCTATAAACAAAATAGCCTTATTCCTGCACTTGTACAGGGCTTTGGTCAACCACATTAGTATTGTGTACAATTTTGGTCTGTGTTCTTGCAAAAAAGTATATAATTTTATGAGAAGCCATTTGGGAAGTGTCCACTTGGCTCATGTAGGGCTTGTGAATAGCTAGGTTTGAGAAGATTTGTAACTCAGGTTGAGGTTCTGGATGTGAGTTTGCTCACTGAGCTGGAAGGTTCGTTTTCAGACGTTTCGTCACCATTCTAGGTAATATCAGTGAGCCTCTGGTGAAGCCCTGGTGTTATGTCCCGCTTTCTGTTTCTGTTTAGGTTTCCTTGGGTTGGCGATGTAATTTCCTGCGCTGGTGGTGTCATTTCCTGTTCTTTTTCTCAGAAGATGGTAGATTGGCTTCAAATCATTGTGTTTGTTGATGGAGTTCCGGTTGGAATGCCATGCTTCTAGGAATTCTCGTGCGTGTCTCTGTTTGTTCGGCTTATCCTAGGATGGATGTGTTGTCCCAATCAAAGTGGTGTCCTTGCTCATCTGTATGTAGGGATACTAGTGATAGTGGATTATGTCTTTTTGTGGCTAGTTGATGTTCGTGTATCCTGGTGGCTAGCTTTCTGCCTGTTTGTCCAATGTAGTGTTTGTCACAGTTCTTGCAAGGTATTTTGTAAATGACGTTCATTTTGTTCTCTGTATAGGGTCTTTTAAGTTCATTAGCTGCTGTTTTAGTGTGTTGGTGGGTTTGTGGGCTAGCATGATGACAAGAGGTCCGAGTAGTCTGGCAATCACTTCTGAAATGTCTTTGTAGGGGAGAGCGGTTATGGTTTCTGGGCATGTTTTGTCTGTTTGTTTGGGTTTGTTGCTGAGAAATTGGCAGACTGTGTTCATTGGGTACCTGTTCTTTTTGAATATGCTGTATAGGTGATTTTCTTCTGCTCGTCGTAGTTCCTCTGTGCTGCAGTGTGCGGTGGCTCGTTGAAAGAGCGTATTCCATCCCGGTACATCTTTGGACTATGGGAGCACCTGGAGGAAGCCCATGCAGTCATGGAGAATGTGCAAATGCCATACAGACAATTGCCTAAGACTGCAGTCAGGCTGGCGGTGTGTGGCAGCAGGGCGAACCAACCCACTGGAGTTTAGAAGAATGAGTGTGATTTGTATTGTAGCAGGAAAGTGGCATTGAGGCAGCAGCCAGATCTTATTGAACCCTAATTCCCAACCCTCTAAACAGATTTCTCCTGACCTCAGTTCTATATAAATGGAGCCTTATCCTAATACTTACCCCATATTATGGATTTTCCAGCATTGCAATCATCTGTCCTGTCAAATGCCTTCAGCATGTTGCATGTTTCAATGAGAGAACCTAATTTTTCTAAATTTTAGAGAACATAGACTCACTCATGTTGTGCCTCGTACCAGGAACCATTTTTGCGGTTCACTCCAAAGCAGTCATCTAATATATATGGAATCAAAATCTGCATTGTGCTCCTGGTGTAACTTCAGCAAAGCCCTGTGTGACTAGAATGAAATTTTATTTGTCCCTTCCCTCTGTCTTGCTAATAGCTTATGTACCTGCATGCTTATACTAGTATATGTAAATCTCTTTGAATGTTGGCATTTAACAGTATTTGGGCTTTTATAATATTTTACAGTTCTTAGGACCAAGTGAATACTTCCTAAATACCAACTCCTATCTGTCATCTTGATGCCCACTCACTGAAGCTATCTAATTATTTTTGTAGCCTTAGTGTCCTCTTCAGTGTTTAGTTTTGTGTTGTAAGGAAACTTAGGTACATTAATTCATTATTGCCTATATCATTGATATAAATTGTAATTAGCTGAGGTCTCCAAACTGATCCTCGTGGCATTCCACTAGTCAGACGCTGTCAGCTTAGTAATATCCATTTAACCATACTTCTTGCATCTGTAGGTTAGAACAGAATTTTGATATTGTAACACCTGTCCTGCTAAAGGCTAGCAGGTTCACAGTTGGACCCAGTGATGGGCTGGAATGATTTGTATGAATTATTGACAAACTTACTTTTGGTGAAAAAGTGGTGAAAACGTAAAGTTGTTGCCAGTAGAAGCACTTCTTAAAATAACAAATTGCTCTAAGTGTACGTGCAGCTCTGAAAGTTTCGAGTTTCATCAATTGATCAGGCCTTTTAAAAAAAGACTTAAAAATAAATTGAGGTGGTTCCTTGTCAAATCAGTTTAAAATCCCGTTGTAACGCTGATCATAATTGTCAAATTCTAAGTTCAGAATAACTGGTTGTACGAATTGAATTAAGCTACATGGTTGGAATGATGAACCTTCTATGTCGGATACCCCTTCACTCTTGAGAATGAGTGAAAAATTTCTTCTGACAACTTGTAGCTCAGGGACATTGACTGCTTTGCTTGATCTAATATAAGTTGAATATTGGCAGGTAGTGGGATTCTCAAATGTATAATGATTCTTAAATGTATAATATGTACTTTTTTGTCAGCATAACAGCAGGTGGTGTTATGGATGTGAATACTGCACTTCAGGAAGTGTTGAAAACTGCATACATCCATGATGGCTTGTGTTGTGGTCTCCGGGAGGCTGTCAAGGTACTGGACAAGTGAGTAGCTTTTCAGTAATTCCATAAGTGACTAATAATTTTGACTCGCAATAATAGTATTCGTACATGGTTACATACGGCGGAAGGTGAGCCGATACAACTATTGTGCATGTAAATTATTGGAATTAGTGTTAAAAGCAAGGTTGTGATATTGAAATGAGTTTTGTTCTAACAGCTTATTGCTAAAATCGATACGGTGTACTGACAATCAAATTGCTGAAAACACAGACAAAATATCGAGTATTTAGCCGGTAGCATGAATGCAGTTCTGTGCTTTTAAGTTAGTTTCTCATTTAAACTGTTAAATTCATTGTGAAATGCGGCTGTTAGTGAGTCTTGAGCTTACGCTGAATGTAGGTGTAACATTTTGTGGGAGCAGGGCAGGATATCAGGAAGAACTTGAGTTAGGAGCTCCTATGGAATGTGCATTTGGATGCCTGATTGCTTCACTGTATGGCAATTGGTAACTGTTTCACAGAGGTCACTTACGTGGTCGACTAAAGTCCGGTTACTGTTGGCAGAAATGTACCAAGTAAGCAAGAATTTTTATGTGGTAGGATGACAGCACTTGTTGCCCATCCATAGTTGCCCTTGAGAAGGTGGTGAGCTGCCTTCTTGAACTGCTGCAATCCACTTGCTGCAGGTTGACCCACAATACCATTTGGGTTGGAATTCCAGGATTTTGCGTCTGTGACAGTGGAGGAACAGCAAAACATTTCAAATTCAGGATGGTGAGTGGCTTGGAGAGAAACTTGAAGGTAGTGGTGTTCCCATATATTTGCTGCTATTGACCTAAATGGAGGTGGTTTTTAGAAGGTGCTATCCGAGGATCTTAGGTGAATTTCTGCAGGGTATCTTGTGGAATGTTGGATTTAAAACTCAGATGAAAATGAACTTGGGTGATGAATCAGTTTCAGGATTCCCTGTAGCTGTGCTTTCTTGGACCTATCTGGATACTGTCTCAAGAACAGACTAAGTGCTTGTGGTCTATCCAATCATTTGTATATTTATTGACATTTTTTGACATATGTGTGTGTCTGTTTGATAAATAGTAATTGCTTTAGTTCTTGAAATTGTTCTATTCACTTGACCATTTTGGCTTAAATTGTGGTTGCATACTGCCAGAAATAGCTGAATGTAATTTTGTGATTTCCTTTTAAACCCACAGGCGACAGGCTCACTTGTGTGTCCTGGCAGCCAATTGTGATGAAGCACAGTATGTTAAATTGGTAGAAGCACTCTGTGCTGAGCATGGGATCCACCTGATGAAGGTAAGTATTGCATTGAGCAAAGAACTGTTGGAATCCTGACCAAGCTGTGTTCCGTTGCCTTTTTATAACTTTAAAATGCATTGTTCTGGATTTTGATTTGTACAATGAACTGTATTCCGAAGCTACAAAATCAGCTGCAAATTCCCTGATTTTTCATTGACTTGGGCTCCTTCCACCAATTCAGTGATCATTTGATTTTTGTTGATCAGGTGTACCCTATTAATGGCCAATCGTTTTATCATACAAACTGCTAACACTAAATCAAAATCTGTTACGTTGTCTAGTTCATTAGTTATGATTGGTGGATATTTTGGAAACCTGGATAATTGGAGTCATGGCTGATCTTGTAATTTCAGCCCCACATTCTTGCCTACTCGCAACTACCTTTTGTACAATTTATAATGGGTTAAAGGGTTATGTCAGAAAAGTGGACTTGAGACATGATTATATTGAATAGTGAAACAAGCTCAACAACTAATTTGTGCATTCCTACTCCATAGTTTTTCTGTTCTTTCATCCCTTCTGTTTAGCAAAAAATCTGTACTTCAGCCTCAAATATTTACAAATTATGTTAATGCTTTTTCAAGAAAAGATCCCAAGATTCTCTATTCTTGAGATCAAAAACATAACTTATTGTTTTAAGTAGGTAACTTTTTTTAAAACATGACCCAATTCTAGATTTTCCCTGATGAGGAAATATCCTCTCCACGTCTACCCTGTCATGCCCCACCTCAGGATCTTGTGTTTCAATCAAATTGCTACTTATTCTTCTAACTACAGATGTAAGCTTAACATCTCCAAGCTCACTACCAACACCTCGAGTGATTAGTGATGGACAAGGAATGCTGACCTAGCTTACAACATGCATCCTGTGAATGCATTCCTAAACTGATGTTGAAGCTGTCTTTGCTCCTGACATCTGGAACATGAAACATGAGGATATTTGTAAAACTTTACCCAAAGAGTCAGTACCTCAAGGGGGATAGGGTTGCACTGTTGAGGCATTTATCTCTAATTTTATGAATAATGAATGAATGTAGATGTGCCTGACATATACGTATGTATGTAAAATATATATATATTGTGTTGGATTTAGAAAGGTTTGACCAGACTGTATCTGTGATGACCACTTGGCTCCCTCACCAGAAATCAAATGAAGAAAAATGCCAGAATTGTTACCCAAGAAGAGTCTGAGATGCAGTATTTTTCATGCTATATGTTGGTGAAACTTGGTACTGTTTGTCAGATGCTGCACAGCTGCCTTTTTGTACATTGCAGGTTGATGACAACAAGAAGCTTGGTGAGTGGGTAGGTCTTTGCAAAATAGACCGAGAAGGGAAGCCCCGCAAGGTTGTAGGCTGTAGCTGTGTTGTTGTCAAGGTGAGTTACTTCAATTAAAGGTTAAGCTTATTCATAGAGAAACATGGAGGTACTCTGTTAGTTTTTGTGCCTATGTCTGTGTATTTTATACGATGTAATTTAGTCTAACAAACTTGACTTAAATGAAAGAACTGCTGCTCATTTGTACAGAATTGTTCTAATTCTTCCAAATTGGAGATTGTTAAAACATTTAATCTGACACACATTAATACATATATTGTGTGATTTTTTTTTTTAGGATTATGGGAAAGACTCTCAAGCCAAGGATGTCATTGACAATTATTTCCGAGGAAAGTGATATATTTCATAAATAAAAAGAAAAGTTTAATTTTGTGACTCGAATTCTTTTCACTGAGGTTATGCTATTTGTGGTATTAATCTTGGAAGTGATGCACAATTTATTCTCTCAAAACAAGAAAATTCTTTGTTGATAAGGTTGTAGTGTCATTTAAAGTTTACCAAATTGGTGGACTACAGACCATGACGAGTAACTATTACTGTATCTATGATGATCATTTGGCTCCCTCTACTGACGTAACAGTGAGGAAGATTGCCAGAATTGTTACCCAAACCTTCTGAGATACAGTGCAAGTTCACCTTTGCAATACTGACATTAAAACTCCTGAGAAAGCTGTAAACTAGTTCTTTGTATGTATTGGGTGTTCTCCCTGGGGAAGTAAGATTTAAATTCATAAGTTGGAGCAGACCATTCACCCACCCCACCGCCACCTGCTATGCCCTCCCAAAAAAAATTGTCCTTCCTTAAGTGCAGGCAGAATAGAAATGGTTACGTTTTTTCTACTTATTCACTGCTTTGTCTATATATCTTTAAAGACTATCTTCAAACTTTGCTTTCCTATCCTTGTGTCAACAGCAAATATGGCTACAATGTAGTTGATGGTCCTTTTTGCAAGTTACATAGTTTGTACTTAGTTGAAACTTGAGCACTGATCTCTGCAGCAGCTATTAGCTACAGTTTATCAATGATGGAATAATTTTTAAAATCTATGGTTAGCTAATTCTTCATGCTGACACATCACTCCCAACATCAATTTTTTGTAGAAACCTTGTCTTTTTTTAACACAGATATGCCATATCTCATTTTGCCTTATCTATTTTACTTATTACATCCTCAAAGATTACAACTTATGTATCCACTATTTTTGACAAAGTGCCATGTAAAAGGTTGCTTAACAAAATTGAGACACAGATTCGAATCACTGTCACCTTGGTGTAAACGTTGACCTAAGGGCGAACTGGAGTACGGCAAACTGCTATTTGCGAAGAGTTAGTGCTCGGACCAGCATCTCATTTTATAAAAATATTCAGATGCGCTGTTAGTCACAAATGGGTAGGTTTCTCTTCCCCATTAACAAATACAGACAAATGCTTCATGGGAAAAAAAGTGCCATTTGACTATAGTTGAACTTGGATAGGTTTGCAGAATCTACAGCGTAGTGTCAGATGAAATTTAATATAAAGAAGTTGCAGAAGGAATGGTGTTAGAAAACTTGATATCTAAGTGGAGAAAAGTTGCAGAAAGCTGTTAGCAAAGGGACTTTAGTGTATTTGTATGTTTCTGGATACTAGTAATATCAACAAATGTGGAGGGGGAAGACATGGTAGAGACATAAATGATCAGCTCAAATGTCAGCACATTCCATGAACCATATGGCATATTATTGAGTTTTCATTATGGACTTGTCGTTATTTGAATTTAAATGCCTTCAGTTACCTTGGTCTGTTTTGTTTATCTCCAGACCTTTAAGCAGGAAACAAATGGAATGTTGGCCCCTATTTCAAGGGAGTATGGAGTATAAGATTTTGGGAAGTCTCCATACAATTGTACATGGTGCTGGTGAGACCATGTTTGGAATATTGAGAGCAGTTTTGGTTCCCTTATTTAAGAAATTACATGATCTTACAGGAGACAGTTCAGAAAAGGTTCACTAAGATGAGCCCTGGTATGGAAGGATTAGCCTTATGAGTAAAAGGTTAATAGGTTATGACTGGAGTTTAGAAGAATGAGAGGATAATCTCATTGAAATATATAGGACTCAAGGGACTTCACAGGAGAAATGTTGAGAGGGAAGTGTCCCTCATGGGAGAGTAGGATCAGTGTGTAGCCTCCGAATGAAAGGGTGCTAATTTAAGACTGAAATGAGGAGGAAATTCTTTTGAGTGTTGTTCTGAAGTCTCTCAAAGTTGTGGGGGAAGATTGCTCTTTTAAAGTTGGGATAGATTAGTGATCAGTAGGGGAATTGAGGATTATGAGGAAAGGGCTGGAAACTGGATGCAAGTTTTGAATCAGTCATAATGCTGTTGAATGGTAGACTAGCCTTGAGAGGCTAAATGCCCCATTCTTGTCCCTATTTCTTAGAGTTTTGTAATTCAGATTTGATGGCATTGCAGAGACAGGAACTGGAGAGTTCATATACAGAGATCTTTAAAAGCGGCACAGCCCTTCAAGAGAACGGTTGTCAAAGCATGTGGCATTTTGAACCTGGTAAAGTGAGTTATTGCTGAACCTTTATAAAACTCTGGTTTGGTCTCAGCTTGAGTATTGCACCCAGATCTGATCACTGTACTTAGTGTTATTGCTCCTCTAATATCATTAGTAATTCGGAGTCCTGACAACGTTGTGGAGATAAACATAAAACTGACCAAGGTAACAAGGAGTAGAGAATTCTAAAGCTTTTGAGTGAAGATATTTCTTTTTATCTTGGGTTTAAATGGCTGATTCCTTAATCTGAATTGGTGTCCTCTTGTCCCTTACCAGCTAGGGGAAATGTCCTCCACATATCTACCCTGTCATGACTGTAAGCACTGTATTCTAGTGAAGTCACATGCTTTGAAACAGGAGAATGCAACCTTAATTTCTTCAAACTTCTCTAGTAATACAATTCCACCACCCCAGGGATTAGTGTGGTGAGCCCCCTCACTGGTAAGTATATTTTTCCCTAGGCAAGGGCATTGAAATTCTACAAAATAGTCAGGTGCATCTCAATAAGGCTGTTTCCAAATGCAGCAATGCATCTTTACTCCGGTGTTCAAATCTGGCAATAAAAGTCAGCATGATGAGTATTTCATAATTGTTTGCTGAGTATGAATGCAAAGGTTTAGTCATTCAAATGTGGATACTCAGGCCTCTGATAATCTGTGCTTCCCAACCCCATCCTCCTTAAAGTATGCTCTGCCTTGCTGTTTTCCAGCAAAGTGAATAACCTGAATAGCCGCTGAATTAACTGATTGTATTTTGAAATGAATCTTTTTGATTCACAAGCACCAGTGGGAGAAAATATTTTTCTGGGCGTGGATTGCATTGCCCCTTTCTAGAGCTATGTGGTTGAGTCTTAACTGCCCATTGAAATAGACTAGTGAGCCACTAAGTTGAATGAAACTGCTATGTAAAGTTCTAATAAAACTCAAAGAACCTGACATTCATCTAGCTACCAAAAACCATACAATCACAACTCACCAAGAAGGATGGGAAAAGTTCTTCCTTCACTAACACTTCAATTTGCCAGACTTAAATTACCTAAAATTAAGTCTAGTATGATGCACATAAAAATTCTAAATGAATTGTATGAATTTTGTTTGTTTTAAACTTATCACACTACAATTAAAGTTGGGGAAATTGAAAATCCCATTAATTTTACCCTATTACCATTATACTTATTTGAAACTTGACTACCAATGTGCTGTATTATTTCTCAAGTTACAGTGGGCCTATGCAATGAGATTCATTGTTTTTAAGTTTATCCATGTGTTTTTATTTGAACCTGTTACCTCATGAAGACCCAATATCCTGCAAAGTTGCATGGGTTTCCAGAAACATTTGCTAAATTGCCACATGACGTTCGCATGGATAGAGAATTGGCTGAATAAGGGGAGAATTGGGATAAGGGTACATTTTCAGGTGGTAATCTGTAATTCGTGGAGTGCCACAGTGTAAGTGCCAGGGTCACAATTATGTACAAAATTTACATGGATGCAGAAAGTGAATGAGCTATATGAAGTTTGCAGATTGCACGAAATGTGGTAGGATATAATGTGGGAAAATGTGAGGTTAAACATGTTGGTAGGAAGATCTGAGAAAGTTTGCAGAAAGCAACAGCACAACATGGAAACACCCTTTCGTCCAACTTTTCCGTGCTGACCATATATGGTAAATTAGTTGAGTCACATTTGCCTGCATTTGGCCCATATTACTCCTAAGCCTTTCATATTCCCATCTAGATGCCCTTTAGATGTAATTGTATCAGCTTCCACCACTTTGGCAGCTCATTCCATACGTGCACCATTCTCTGAAAAAGTTGTCCCTTAGGTCCATTTTAAATCTTTCCCCTCTCACCTTAAAATAATGTCTAGATTTTGCTCCACTACCTCGAGGAAAATAACCTTGGATAATCACCCTATCCATGTCCTTCATGATTTAATAAACCTCTATAAGGTTTCACCTCAGCCTTTGAGGCGCCAAGGAAAAGTAGCCCCAGCCTATTCAGTCTCTTCCTACAGCTCAAACCTCCAAACCCAGCAGCATTCTTTGTAAATCTTTCCTTCAATTTGAGACTCATGCATAAATCACAAAACTACGTACAAGTTCAGCAGGTGAAATGGAGGCAAATGAAATGTTAGCCTTAATTTCAAAGAGAATGGAGTGTAGAAATATGGAAATCTTGCTAAAACAATACAATGCACTAGTTAGACCACGTCAGGAGCACTGTGAATAGCTCTGGTCCCATTATTTAAATATATAGGCATTGGAAACAATCCAGAGTAATTTCATTTGGTTGATCCCAGGCATGGAGGGACTGTCTGACTTAGCTTATACTTATTGGAGATTAGAAGAATGAGAGGCAACTTGATTGATTACTGTAGGCAAAAATATGTTTGACGAGTAAATGCAAAATTATTTTTTCCCCCCCTTGTAGGCTGGTCTAGGGCCAGAGGACATAATCCCATAATAACGGGTTGCCCATTGAGGCCAGATGTGGAGAGGGCAATGAGTTTTGTAAATTCTTGGCCAGTAATGTCTATAGAGGCTGCGTTGTTAAATATATTGAAGGCTGACATTGACAGGTTTTTAATCAGTAAAGGAATCAAGGCTGATGGAGAAGGCAGGGAATAGGAGCTGAGGAATACCAGTTCAGGCTGAACCAATTGAATGTTGGAGCAAAGTGTGAAGCTGGATGAACACAGCAGGGTCTAGGCCTGAAACGTCAGCTTTTGTGCTCCTGAGATGCTGTTTGGTTTGCTGTGTTCATCCAGCTTCACACTTTGTTATCTTGGATTCTCCAGCATCTGCAGTTCCCATTATCACTGAATGTTGGAGCAGACTGGATGAGTTGAATAGCCTACATCTCCTATCTCATATGGCCTGAACGCCAACAGTAAATGCCATAAGATGTATTTGGGGTAGTGAGATTTCAATTTCTATCACCAAGGGTTACTCAGAAGCAACACAACTGAATATTGAAGAGCATGGCTACTAGATTTGGTCTGTGGGCAATACTCTGGACGTGAGCATAGGAGGTATGGTTAGTAAGTTTGTGGATGACACCAAAATTGGAGGTGTAGTGAACAGAGAAAAAGGTTATCTCAGAGTACAATGGGACCTTGATCAGATGGGCCAATTAGCTGAGGAGTGGCTGATGGAGTTTAATTTAAATAAACTTGAAGTATTGCAATTTTGAAAAGCCAATCAGGGTGGGACTTATACACTTAATTCTGAGGTCCTGGGATGTGTTGCTGAACAAAGCTACCTTGGGGTGTAGGCTCATAGTTCCTTGAAAGTGGAATCTCAGGTCGACTAGATAGTGAAGAGGGTGTTTGGTATGCTTGTCTTTATTGGTCAGTGCATTAAGTATAAGATTGGGGAGGCCATGTTGTGGCTATACAGGATATTGGTTAGACTACTTTTGGAAAACTGCAGGCAATTCTGGCCTCCCTGCTATAGGAAGGGTGTTGTGAAACATGAAAGGGTTCAGCAAAAGAATTTACAAGGATGCTGCAGGGTTTGAACTCCAGGGAGTGTCTGAAGAGACTGGGGCTATTTCTCCTGCAATGTTGGATGCTGAGCAGTGACCTTACAGAGGTTTATAAAATCATGAGGGGCATGGATAGGATAAATGGCCAAGGTCTTTTCCCTAGGGTGGGGGTGTCCAAAACTCTCATAAAGTGAGAGGGGAAAGATTTAAAGGGACCTAAAAAGGCAACATTTTCTCACAGAGGGTTGTGCGTGTATGGAATGACCTGCTAAAGGAAGTGGTGGAGGCTGGTACAAAGGCACCTGGATGGATATATAAAGAAGTTGGGTTTAGAGGGATATGGCCAAATGCTGGTAAATGGGTCTAGATTAATTTAGGATATCTAGTTGGCATGGACAAGTTGTACTGACTGTACAGCTCTATGAGTTTAAGAGAGCTATCATGGAGGAGGAACCAGTTTCAACAATGTACACCCTCACTGCCTGTAACAGATGTATATGTTCATGACAGTATTGGCAGGAGTGATTCGTGTCAAGCCTTTTGAAGGTAGAGGTTCCATTTGCATACCAAACAACAAAATAATTCAGCCAGAGAGAGAATCTAACATAACATGCCCCCTGACATTCACTGTTATTACCAACATTGAAACACCAGTATTTTGGTGATTACCATTGACCAGAAACATAACTTGATTACTCAGATACTGTGGTTACAAAAACAGGTCAGAGGCTAGAAATTCAGCAGTGGCACCTTCTGACTTCCCAAAGTTTACAAAAACAGGAGTTTGATGGAATATTCCTCATTTGTCTGGATGAGTGCAACTCCAAGAAGACAAGAAACTTGATGCCATCCAGGACAATGTAGCCTGCTTGATTGGCACTGCATTACAGATTTTCACTATCTCTATCACAGATACATTATAGCAGCTGTGTGTAATGTCTACAAGATGCATTGCAGAAATACAACAATAGTCCTTAAACACCACCTTTGAAACCCATGGCCACTAACATCCAGAAGGACCAGGCAGCAGCTGCGTGGGAACATCACCACCTGCAAATTCACATCTAAGCCCCACACCATTCAGACTCAGAAAGGACTTGCTGTTCTTTCAGTGTTGTTAGGTTAAAGTCCCTATTGTCATTGTGGATCAACTTGTACCAAATAGAAGTATATTTGAAGATGTCCTGAGATAAGGTCCTCTTCCTTTCAAGCTGATCTGTGTTTCTTCCAGATCTCTGTTTGATTATTATCAGAGTGTCTTTAAGCTCTTTGTACTGTAATATATTGGACAAAGTCTCATAAATAATGCCAACAACTGTTCTTAAGAATTTGGACTTTAAGACATCACAATCATGTCTCTCCACTAGTCTGCAGACATCCTTAATTAAATGACTGGATTCAACAGATGCTGTATTCTGCTAAATTTAGTTCCTCAAAGAATTGTATTAGAGTTTGAACCAATTGTCAAATGCTTTCAGTTCCTCTTAAGATGCAACTCTTGTGTCTTTTATTGCTGTTGAGCAATAACATCATCTGATATACTTCAATTTGTTATAGAAGTATATTTATTTGTGGACTTAATTTCCAGTTCAGAAGCTGTTCTATGTATCAAGGATTACTTTTGCCAGGCTGTCCAATTCTATGTTGCACTTGGCCCATCTCCGAAATTAAATCTGCCTAGCAATACTATCTGATGCAGTAATAGCTGTTTTATTTGTGTTGCTGCAGTTCTGGAGTGATTTTCCATCCTATGCAGCTTTAACAGAAGACTCACATCTTTTGTGCCTGTAACAGATCATTTTCACCTTTCGCAGCACTGATGGAGTGTTCTGAAAATGCTTCAGTCTTAGATCAGAACTGTTCATTTTCTTGTATTGCCCAACACCTATCTGCTTTAAGTAACTGGGTCTGTGATATATCTGACTCTGCTGATTTAGGCAGGTTTCTCTAAGCTGTGTTCTGCTTTTTCTGCCTGGCTGTGTCATTATATTTAGACGCAAAATTCAACGGGTCCAGCTGGACTTCCAAAGTTGCTGCCCAACCTACTGTGTTTCTTGGGCATTTTATTTTTAATTCAGATTTACAACTTGCAGCATTGTCCTTTGATACTTTTGGAACAGGTTAGCATTGCCACCATCTGTTACTTTATGGTACTGCTGTGTGGATTTCTAATGACTAAATTTGAAAGCACCATTTTGTTTTTATGTTTGCATTTTATGAAACTCACATTCAGGCTACAAGAAGGCAACAAGGTGTAGAGCTGGATGAACACAGCAGGCCAAGCAGCAGAGGAGTAGGAAGGCTGATGTTTCGGGCCTAGAGTCTTCTTCAGAAATGGGGGAGGGGAAGGGGTTTCTGAAATAAATAGTGAGAGAGGGGGAGGCCGATAGAAGATGGATAGAGGAGAAGGTAGGTGGAAAGGAGACAGTCGGGTCAAAGAGGCGGGGATGGAGCCAGTAAAGGTGAGTGTAGGTAGGGAGGAGATAGGTCAGTGTTTTATTAAAGTGAGAAAAATGGTTAATCCTAAAACTATATAAATCAAGGTTCTGTGATTTATTTTTATCAAAACTCTTGAGTAAGCTTCCTGCGTTAAGTATGCATCTTCTTACATTCAAAATCGTTGTAATCAACCCTTATTAAAATACCAGCCCATTGCTTAACTTCGTTTCTCAGAGTACTTGTATATATGGCATTAATTTTCCAACACCATGCCTATTTTCCCCGCAGCTCCATATTTGAATCTGTCTAATTAAAGCCTTATACTGCAACACCTAAATGACCTTTAAGTTAAAAAGTTCCTTATTGTCACCTCTTGCAGCTTTTATCATGTTCACCTACTTCATTTTCCTCAAACACATCTCTGCCTAGCTTAATGGAATTATCCTCACTTAGTTTATGACTAACCATTGTAACCCAACTATTTTCCTATCCCTCCCACCCCACATTTTAGAACGATCTTCTTTCTCTGTACTAACACCTATTTCCAATCATTTTTCTCGACTATTTACTGTTCCTTGGTAACATTTTATGACATGGGATATGGTTCCACTTAAGTGCTGACAACACCCAACCTGGCCTCAGCCAGTTTATCTGACATTAATACTGTGTGAGGCACAGTTTCCTCGAGTTAAACATTGGAATCTGAACTGCTCATACTTTTGTAGATTTGGCTGATCGTCTCCATCTACTGCACAATTTGTCCAGATTTCTTCAGAGTCTGATAATCTAGTGACCTGAGTCTTGAATATGCTCGGTATCAGTCCAATCCTCTCAGAGAATGAGACCACCTGTTATTCTTCTAAAACTAGGAGCCACAGAGAAGCATTCTACTCAATCACTCTTCATAGGACAACCCTTTTAGCGCAGTGATGAATCTTTGTTGTAGTACCTGGTACCTGTAGTACCTTGTTGCATGCAATTTCCATAAACAGCTGTGAACTATCAATATGTGACTCTACTAGTTAAAACATCAACCCTGTTTCAAAACTCCTACACACACTTATAACCAGACACAGACAAAAAATGTTTGTAGGGTTGGAGGGAAAGAAACTGGGAAAGCAGTTAAAAAACACCCATCCATGGGGTTTGTTAGATGTTCCTTTTGGCTCA
Source organism: Stegostoma tigrinum (assembly GCF_030684315.1). Taxonomy (NCBI): domain Eukaryota; kingdom Metazoa; phylum Chordata; class Chondrichthyes; order Orectolobiformes; family Stegostomatidae; genus Stegostoma; species Stegostoma tigrinum. The sequence continues at coordinate 41,323,702 of NC_081357.1, forward strand.
CCAGGACTTTCTGTTCTTCAATCTTCCTTCACCATGGTTTTTCGTCTTTTTGCAGGAGCCACACTGATGGTACACTCACTACAAAGTCTCTCAGTTACTGTTTAAAGGGGTTGGTTATCTCAGTTGGCTGGAAGGCTTGCTTGCGAAGCAAAGATACCAACAGCATGGGTTCAATTCCTTTCCCAGCTATGGTTAACATGAACGTCCCACCTTCTCAACCTTACTGCTCACCTGAGGTGTGGTGACCCTGAGATTAAAGCATCACCAGTCATCTCTCTCTAATGAGAGAGCAGCTTAATTGTCTTCTGGGACTATGGCGACTTATTTAAAAGGCAACGGCATTCAGCAACTGGTTTGAGGAAAATAATGGACTTTCTTCAGGTAATTTTATTGCAAGGAGCGAGACACACACATTCTTCTGCCAGTCCAAAGGCTTCTCTTAGTAGCATTCACACCTAAAAGCTGTTCAGCTACCCTGAAAATCTGCCGGCCTTACCTAGTCTGGCCCACAGCAATGTGGTTTACTCCTAACTGCCCTCTAGGCAATTAGGCATGGGCAATAAATGCTGGTCTACTTTGCAATGCAACATCCCTTAAATGAATTAAAATGAGACTCAGCTTACATATTTATTTACAGAACCTTTAATTAACCATCACAGAATGTATCCAATTGCAATATCTGACTTTAATTTTCAAAAGAGGCACCAATTCTTTGTAGACCCCAATGATTCTCTGCACTGTCTCAGGTACTGCTTTCTTTTCGTGTTGCTGCTACCCCTCAGCCTCAGCAACTTGTATACAATTCCATCGATTGGCCAGCACAAGCCAAGTTTGACAGTGTGATCTTGGCAAAATTATGTCAGCAGGACTTCATGGAATTACAGTCATTTCAAAACTATAGCATCTCACTTCTCTATGAATGTGATCTCTACTGACATGTTCAACAGCACTTCTTTCTCAATGTATCCATCTGATATTATAGTCTTTGCAGCTTTCATCAAGCAGGATGACGCTCCCTGATGCCACAAGAGACATTCCCCAACTATAAATATGCATGTGCTTCAACTGTTTTCTCTTTTGTTAGCAGACTCTGTTTTGAATTAGAGAATTAGACCTTCTGGGTGCTGAGACAATGGTCTTGACATGGGCACTTGTATATTGTCACCATCAGGATGTGATTCTTGCTATCATGTTCTTCAGCAAGTCATACAGTCATAGAGCTGTACAGCATAGAAACAGACCCTTTGGTTCAAGTTGAATTAATCTAGCCCCATTTGCCAGCATTTAGTCCATATCCCTCTGAACCCTTCCAATTCATATACCCATCTAGCTGCTTTTTAAATGTTGTAATTGGACCAGCCTCCACCATTTCCTCTGGCAGCTCATTCCATACACACACCACCTCTGTGAGAACGTTGCCCCTTAGGTCCCTTTTAAATCTTTCCCCTCTAAACTTAAATCTGGGTCTTCTAGTTTTGGACTCCCCCCACCTTGGGAAAAATACTTTAGCTGTTCTCCTTATCCCTGCCCCTTATGATTTTTTCTCACCTCTATAAGGTTACCCCTCGGCCTCTAATGCTCCAGGGAACATAGACCCAGCTATTTAGCTTCTCCCTTTAGTTAAACCCTCCAACCTTGGCAACATTCTTGTAAATCTTTTGCTCAGACTTAAAATTTTTATATCCCTAGTGCCATTTATACAACTTTGAAAGCTTCATATATTCTTTAGCTGGTTACAAACTGATTATCATTTTTATTATTACATTTTTGAGACTTCTAGTGAGCACAATGCTGTTGCACTAAAGAGATAGTAAGACCTGCCGATGCCAGAGGCAGAGTTAACACTGTGTGGAGCTGGAGGAGCACAGCAGGCTAGGCAGCATCAGAGGAGCAGGAAAGCTGACATTCCGACCTGAGACGTCAACTTTTCTGCTCCTCTGATGTTGCCTGGCTTGCTGTGTTTCTCTAGCTCCACTCTGTGTTATCGCTGTTGCACTAAATATTGTTTGGCGAACTCAGATTAGCTTAAGCTATTGAGAAAATCAGCTACTGAGCTATTTACTGATAATATGTCAGGAGTATTTCGTACACATTTGTTGTCTTTTCTGACTCTCTTCCAGTACACAATGTAATTGGGATCTTAGTCCTTCTCCTTGTTCTTAAATAATTGCATTTTCTCCATCGCTGTGTGAAGTGCTTTTGCTTTAGCAAGGCTATTTGCTCTGTTCTGTTTGTCTTTGCTGCTAATGTTTTTTTTCACGTGAGCAATTGACCTTCGTTGCAATGTTCAGAGAATGAAGGATGTGTCTACTGTATTTCACATGTTGTCCAATGATTGGTCATTTTCAATGACTTCCATCAAAAGAACAAGCTCCAATCGTGATATCACATGTTAATGATTTACATTAGTAAATGTTTATGGTTAATGAGCCAATGATTGTTCATGGCTCCATATCCTGCTTTGTACCATTACAAGCCTAATTTTGTCAACAATATGAGGAGAGTGTCCATACGAATTCATTTATGCCTGTTAATATGACACTACTGCATGATTTTTTAAAAAATAATTCGTATGATTCACTTAAGATTATCCAACCTTCGCATTCATTATAAAGTTGGAGAAATGAAATGTGAAATTGAGTTCACTTTTACCAGTGCTGCTTTTGTGCCCTTGCTTAAATTTAAAATACTAGTCTTGGACCTAGTCAAAACCATACCTAGTATAGCCTATACGCTGGTAGTAGCATATGATGCTGGTCGAAGAAATTGTCCTGAAAACGTTAAATGAATTCCTCTTCTAAACTACTTTTCCCTATCTGATTTTTCCAGTGTATAAGTAGGTTAAAATCCCCCTGGTAAATGCTGTCACTTTTTGACAACATCCCATTATTTCTTTCTTGAGACACTGTCTTATTATGCAAATAGGACTAGTTTTTGGTCAGCATGGACAAGTTGGACTGAAGGATCTTATTCCATGCTGTATGACTCTATGACATTATGTGGTTACAGCTCCCGAGCCTGTATATAACTCCTACAAGTGCCCTCTTGTCTTTATCATTTCTCATCTCTAACTCCACTGCTTCTATATCCTGGTTTCCTGGAATTAGGTCATCCCTATTATGCTAATATTACCTTTAGTTAACAGAGCTACTCCTCCACCCTTTCTTAGCTTTTTATCCTTCCTAAATGTCATATACTATTCAGTATTCAGATCCCAATCCTATTCATCCTGCAGACACATCTCAGTTATGGCCACTACCTCATACTTATTTATCTCAATTTGTACTGCTAGTTCATCTGTTTTGTTTTGAATGATATGTACATTCAAACACAGAGCCTAAAGTTTTGTCATTTAATTATTTTTCTACTCCTTGTCATATCTGCTGAGGATGTTGCTGGTGCATCAATAGGACGATTATATATATCACATTGGTTCATAGGTATTTTATTCATGTACAGCTGTTATTTTACGAGCTTTCATTTAGAAAGAATAATTAGTACAAGGCACCGTTTGGTGGAAGAACCCCTTATTAGATTGTTCATGTTGCCACTTGTACTCTTTAAATCGCTTGGCTGACAGTCCTCCAGCTCCTTTCACTTTCATAGTCAGCTTAGTACCTGCCAAAAACAAATTGTAAGAGTTCTTCTTAAGAGATGGTCTCACCGCCTGGTTTTTCAGATGTCACTTGGCACCTAAGATAGGAAAATCATGACTCCTGTCCTAGGCCTTGTGCTGGGACTGCAGAAACATTGGAGGAATTGGAAACCAGGATAAGGGTGATATTTGAATCACAGAATGGAATGAAGGGATGGAGAGCCACTGAGAGCTTTGCTAAGTACACAGTCCAATTTTCCCCAGGCCTCTACAGATGACTTTGTCAGGCATTGGTAAAAACCATATTTGGAGTGAATGCCACAAATAGGCTTTTGGCCTCGTTGTTACACATGCATATGACCTTCTTCAGCTTAGGGGACCTCCCAACCTTTTTTTGTTATTAAGCAGTATGGCGGACTGTAATGTACATGTTCGTTCTGCTTACCATATTAAGAACATACAAAATAGGAGCAGGTGTAGGGATTTCAGCCCCTTGAGCATGCCTGCTAGTAAATACGATCATGGTTGATCTCATCCCTGTCTCAACTCTATTTTCCTGCACGCTCTCCGTAACTCTTCAACAAATTAATTAGGGGCTCGGTGTGCAGGCTAGCTCCTGAACAATGAGTGCTGTGCAACTGAATGTAAATGCCAATGTATTGTAGGAGTTACATTCTTATTGATTGCTCCATGAATAATAACAAAGCTTAAGCACTTTTGTTTTCTCACCTTGGCTTAGACTCAAGCAACCACTAATTACCATTACTATAAAAATATTAAATAAATAACTTTAATTTCATAAAGAAATTTCTACTTCCAGATTAAGCCTTTTTTCTTGTGACTCTCAGACTTTTCAATCTGTCGAATACATCACTATGAAATACAACACATTTTGGATCAGAAAATGGCATTCACTTAATGTTTTCGCGTGAGTTGGGGTAATTTCCATTGATGCTGCTACTAGCTCAATGCAGCGCCCTCTACAGGGCAAGAACCAAAAGACCTGTGGATCATGTAAATCAGGAACAACAACAAAGTTGCTGGACAAGCTGATCAGGTCTGGCAGCATCTGTGGAGGAGAAAGCAGAGTTAATGTTGAGGGTCTAGTGACCCTTCCTCAGAACTCAAAACTAAGTTAACTCTGTTTTCTCCTCTACAGCTGCTGCCAGACCTGCTGAGCTTTTCCAGCAACTTTGTTTTTGTCCCTCTACAGGGGATCTGTGGCATTGTGAGAGGGTAGATCACAGCAATCCTCACAGACACATGCAGACTGCAAATCAAGAAGCAAAAGAAAAAGAAAGATAGTGATGGGAAATGAACTAAGATTAATTTAGTTAAAAAAGTCTTCGAACAGAATGAGATGTCAAATTTGCAAATGTGTTTTTCAGAGCCAGGCATGTTTGTCAGAAGTAATTTTATTGTTAAAAACTTGTTTACTTTTGAATTAATTAGCCATGACATTCTCATCTCTTTTCAATGCAAGATTGGTGAGTAATTACCTTAAATTTACATCATTTGCAGTTTCTCTGCGGATTATATTGGGGAACTCTCAAACAATGCAGCATGAGCTTAGTCAGGGTATCATCGACAATAAAGTCTGAGTTCTGTATTTACATATGTATGCTTGGATGCCATAGTGTTATTAGTACAGCAGAATCAGAGCTGTAACCTTTTCATCTCCCGCGCAATCACAATCAAAATAAAACAGATTGTCACCATTCTCTAAATGACATGTCCATCATGGGCCTCCTGCACTGCCACAATGATGCCACCCGAAGGTTGCAGGAACAGCAACTCATATTCCGCCTGGGAACCCTGCAGCCATATGGTATCAATGTGGACTTCACCAGTTTCAAAATCTCCCCTTCCCCTACTGCATCCCTAAACCAGCCCAGTTCGTCCCCTCCCCCCACTGCACCACACAACCAGCCCAGCTCTTCCCCTTCCCCCACTGCATCCCAAAACCAGTCCAACCTGTCTCTGCCTCCCTAACCGGTTCTTCCTCTCACCCATCCCTTCCTCCCACCCCAAGCCGCACCCCCAGCTACCTACTAACCTCATCCCACCTCCTTGACCTGTCCATCTTCCCTGGACAGACCTATCCCCTCCCTACCTCCCCACCTATACTCTCTCCACCTATCTTCTTTACTCTCCATCTTCGGTCCGCCTCCACCTCTCTCCCTATTTATTCCAGTTCCCTCTCCCCATCCCCCTCTCTGATGAAGGGTCTAGGCCCGAAACGTCAGCTTTTGTGCTCCTGAGATGCTGCTTGGCCTGCTGTGTTCATCCAGCCTCACATTTTATTATCTTGTCACCATTGCATGCAATTCTGATTTAATAGAAACTTCTAACATAGCACTGTTCCTTCTATTTACATCACTATCAAGTTTTAACCCTTCTTTAGGTGTCTTCTTTTTGAAAATATTTTTCGGTACTATTAGTGTATTATATGAGGGAGATAGAGAAGCCAATTTTTTGTATGATAGCATATCGAAAGTGCTAAAGCATGGGTTTTAATGATTGTTCAATATAAATCTGTTGTATTTAACGTAACACCAAAACTGGGAATATGTTGCGAGACACATAACATCTGAAGAGGTTCACAAACTAGCAATTATATCTGAGCATCTGACACAGCTCTGACTATTCTCTAAAACATCTTTTGTATTTTAAACTAGTTTCTTGCATTTAAGATTTTTTTAAAAAATGTAATATTTAAATGTTTTCTTGCTCTTCCCACTTTGGTTTAGCTGGTCAGATCAGTGATTACACCAGGAGGGTCCCAGCATTTTTAATCTCAGGTCACAATAGACCATCACCACAATAGGCCATGGTTGTAGGTTAGGATGAGGAAAGTTAGTGTTCCTACTTCTGACAGCGTCGAGAAAAGTGTGACCATGTTGATACCACTGAGGATAAGCATTGAATTCAGGTGGCCTTCACCTCCTTTCCTGAAGTAGAAAAAAATCAACCAATATTTATTGTCTAATCTTACATCTGAAAACTGTCTTTTTGATAAGATATACTAAAGGGTGGTCTTTAAACTATAACCTGAGTAGGGAGTCCATTCTATAAGAAGAACATGGGTGGAGGAGAAAAATGGGAAGTGGTATAAAATATTATTTTTGTTGATGTTTGTATCGTTTATTTCCATCGTTCTTCTTGCTGAACTTATTTAGGTAAATCTATCCTATAAATATTTTGTTGAAACAAGGTTATGTTTCACAACAGGGTTTCCAAAAGCATAAGAGGTGTTTGTGAATGACAAAGCACACATTAGTTGATTTAAAGTTCTGTATTCTACCTCCTTTCTTTACTGTTAAAATCTATCAGTGAGCAATCTCAGTGCCAGGTTTATCCTAAATCAAATCCAATCTATCACCAATGACTTCCATTTTCATGTCCAATAGTATTTGGCACCTCTGATCCTAGCTCAGATACTTGTGATGAAACATTCACTTAGTACTGTGTCACTGCATATTCAACTTCTCCAGTGCTGTACTCAGTATATTGTTCCCACTCCCTCACTTCAAGCTGTCCCACACAAACTTCAATACATCCAAAACTTTCCTGGCTGCTTCCTATTGTGTCCTCATTACAAACAGACATTCGTTGTCCCAAAAACTGAGACTACCTTAATCATTGAAATTAATTTGTTTTATTCATTTTGAACAGAGGTATCAAGACTGTTTCTGTACATGTATTTTCAGATAATTCACACTAAATATATTACAAAGAAACCCAGGGCCATTTAAATTTCCACAAGACTTGATTTTAATGTTCAAAAAGCACAATCAAAATAAATTAAAAAAAATGAACAGTATACTGTTACCACTAAAATGTTGCTGAGTGGCCAATACTTATTATTCCATAGCCCCAGTATTGAAATCTGTAGGAAGAAAGTCTAACAAATCAGAGTGGCGTATCAATGTTATGTGCATTCTCTGAATATACCCTTTAGTAAATCACACACAGAGCTGAGGACAAATTGTATTTACAGCATATTGACAGATTAACTATTCTATTATGTGCAGTTTGCTTTTTGCTTTTTCTAATGCGGGAAGGGAGTTGAGTTGGAGAGATCAGAATGTTCGTACTTTAGCTCTTGGAACTGCACTCAGGTTTCCTTGGAGGAGTTACAGTCAGTTTAAAGACATAATGGATATTTCCATGCTACTCAGTGAAGATGTTGATTGCACATGATATTAAAAGTACAAGTTTATAATATGGTATTTGGGGCGTATAACAAAACTAAAATTGGATTGCTACACAAGCCATAATTATATACTTAGAAAAATAGTTCATTACAAAATAAAATTTTGGTATGTGATAATGCAATCCTACTGAAAAAAAATCTTGTCCTTTTCCTTAAGATTTCTTTCCCCTGTCTGCCAATATGCTGTAAAAATATATAATGAACAATTGCATTTGTTCTGTAGAGGACGAACTTAGTTTAAAGGCTTTTAACATCAGCTATATTTAAAGGTCTCCATTCTTTAAGCAAGTTATTAAAATGAATTTGATTGGTGTATTATACATTAGGAACGACAATACAGGCTTAGAAAAACATTTGCAAATTTGTTAGGTTAAGATGTTAGATAACTTTTCACTTTATGTAATTTGTAGAATGAATTCGTCAATGAAAACTGGACACTTTCTAAGATGCAATAAGCCCTTAAACATGTTCAAAATCCTTACCCACACATCTGCTTAATCATAGGTACAACAAATGGGGAGACAGGGTGTGGATTGGGAGAGAGCTTAAAAAGTGAGTGAATTCCTAGTATTATAGTTTTCAGATTTAAAGAAAATATGAACTAGCATGAAATCAAATAAGTGCCCAAACCAAAAGTTCTTTTAGAAACTTCCCAGAAATGGTAAAGACAAGCATAATATCAAAAAGTGTCAAGCTGTTTCTTAATGACTAAAATAGATTACCTCACAGTTTAAATTAAAATGTTTCTCCTGGATATCATTAAGGATTGCAATTTACAATAAAACACTAAAAGTCCAAGTAAAAAGACAAAAACTCTCTAATTTTTAATTTCCTGTTTAGACCAACAGTCCGGAACAATTCTTCTCTGCTTACACAACGCAGAGTTCTTTTATTTCTGATTCATTTTAATAATTTGGTCATTTCAAAAAATTAATCATCACAAAGAGTTTATCTATACATTTGTGGAACAGAAGTTACATTGTAACACACCAACACTGTCTTATTTTAAGGCACAGCACATCGTTTATGTATATTCTCCTTGTCAAGCTTTACAAAAAGTGACTATCCCCACAAAAGCATTACATTTTTGAATACAGCTGCTAACTTAGAGTAAGCTCTCACAGTAACTAAGTTACACAAACTGCAGGTCTAGATGTGATTGTCAATGTAGCCCAGTGCACCTTAAATGCAGGCTCAGCTTGGATAAGCAGACTAAAGTTTGCTAAAACACTGCATTATTGAGAACATCCAATGGCAAAGGAATGCCGTTGAACAACTTCATGCCGGATGCATTGGTAGCAGCTTCTTGTTTCTTAAAAGAACTAGTTCATTGTAAAAGCTGTTCAAGCATCCTGGGCATTGTATAATCACTTGAAGAGTTGTAAAATACACACAACTTGCACTTTATCTATAATGAACAATATTTCCTAAGACCAACATAGTTCCTTATGCAGAGTTTTAATGTACCAGTCACTGTTCAGCAGTTTGAATTCACAATAGCCTCACATGACAAATCATATCTCTTCATTTCTTAAGACAAACGTGGAAGCCAGAGGTGTTGCAGATCACAGAGGGAAACTTTATATACTCCTATGTAGGTTGTTAACATTGTATCTCTGGCTGTACTGCTCAAGGCAACTACAAGTATTCCAGTTCCAGTGCTTGATTCAAAGCCAACAGATCAGAGTGGCTTGATATCCTCCAGAATGGCATGTTGTGCTAAATGAGTAAGGAGGAAAAACAAAAAAAAAGCCAGCATTAATAAAGAAACCGATATGTGTATGTTGATAAATAAATGTATCACTTTCAAAATGCTTCACTGCATTTAAATAAGATGACAGTAGACTGAGAACTTATTTTAGCTACTGATAATGATGATGTTTCATTCATCAAGGGAGGAAACATTGGAGAAGCTTGTTGATTTTGCCACAGTCACCGACTACAGTACAGTTTTTGTAAAGGCTACACGGTCCCTGGAAAAGGGTTTCTCAGACAGGAGGCCACACAGAATTTTTTTAGGAACTAGGCCAAGACAATCATGCACCCTTAAGTGGTTCCCAAAGACAACAAATAGAATATTCTCCAGGTGTTCTGCCTGTTAGATGTGTACATTGCCTTTGAGAGAGTCAGCAGTTCACTCCATGTACAGTGTATCTAATGCTGTGACTCCGCCTGACAGTTGGTCTGCAAGCTGCACACTCAGAAATTAGACAGTTGGTGGTAAATGTATGCTTTATAACTTGCAATGTGTTTTATTGTTTGAAACAAACTACCTCACAGAGTTAACCAATACCTGAAAAGTGATTACTATGAACATGACACGATCTGTGCGTGAAATTAGACTGGGCAAAGGAAATTCCTACTCTGACAAAGCTTGTGGAGTGGATAGACTTTTTTATAGACTCCAAATTGCTCCTCATTGAAACTTGTTGGAGCAGCTGGGATCCAGTGGGTATGGGCTGTGACTGCTTCAGTTTTTGATTGTGGGGACTATGGTTACTGGCATGCCCATATCCAATGGAACTGGGTGAGTGTGACATAGCATTCATCTAACCTACTTTATTTCCATGATTGTGACAACTGAAAGGGTTGGTCCAAGGTGTCTATATCGGCACAGATATCCTCTGCACACTTCAAGGGCAGAGTAGTAGGAAGCATAATTTCTAGACAGCCTTCCCTATTTAAAAGCCCCGGTCAGGTAAAAGGGGAAATGACAGTGATCCACAGCAGGCTGCTAGATACTTTTTTTGATTACTCAATGAAAAGGCATATCATTGCAAGGAATGGAGACAACTCCTAGATTTAGCAATGCCATCTGGATACAGGACGTTGAAGCTGGGAAAGTAGCTGTGAAAGGCCAGGAAAGAGGCCATTAAGTGCTGCCCTAGCCAACAATGCTCACATCACGTGGCGGAACAGATTTTAAAAAAAGCTGCAGTAAGAGAGCAAGCTGTCCTCCAGAATGACTATGGGCAGGGAATGAGAACATGTTGCAAGGTAGTCAATGCCTAAAGTCTGGTACCATGACATGGTAGCAGTGCCAGAAGAATTTTAATAAACTGGGTGGTCAAAGTTGAGTGTTTAAATCTTCATATTACATATAATACGTTCCACACCACACACCTCTTACACTGCTCAATGTGTCAAAAATACCTCAGTACCATACCATGACACTCAGGACTCACTTCTAAAATCCTGACATTACCCCTCACCCATCTAAACCCACACACACACACACACACGCACGCACGCACGCACACACACACACACACACGCACGCACACACACACACGCACTCACACACACACACACGCACGCACACACACACCCACCCACACGCACGCACGCACGCACGCACACACACACACACGCACTCACACACACACACACACACACACACACACACCCACCCACCCGCACGCACACACGCATGCACGCACGCACACACACACACACACACACACACCCACCCGCACGCACGCGCGCGCACGCACGCACACACACATCTCTGACAGAAGCAGAGTACTGCAGCTGCTGGAAATTTGAAACAAATACAGAAAATGTTGGAGGAACTCAACAGGTGCCTGTGAACAGAGAAACAGAGCCTAATATTTTGAACCGATATGATTCTTTTTCAGAACAGAAAGAGGTTGGAAAATGCCTTTTTTGGATACTTTGACAGATACATCTTTTAAGCATTCCAGCTCGCACTTCAAAGACTGCACTTAACCCCAGAGGCAAACACACTGACACAGGATTGTGCAAGTTTGGAATCTTTACTTCAGAAGTGGGTAGAGTTGGGGCTCATTGTACATTTTCAAGACAATGATGGACAGATTCATGTTGGGCTAGGGAACCCAAGATTATTAGATGTGGGTACAATTAAAATGTTTAAAAGACATTTGAATAAGTACATGAATAGGAAATGTTTGGAAGGATATGGGCCTGCAGCAGGAAGGTGGGACTAGTTTAGTTTGGGATTATGTTTGGAATTTACAGGTTGGACCGAAGGGTCTATTCCCAAGCTGCATGACTCTATGACTCCATGGCAACGTTCCATCTAAGATCCACATATCCACACTAAGTTTCCATGATCAGCATTGGGAGGAGATAATGAAGAGATAATGGGAACTGCAGATGCTGGAGAATCCAAGATAATAAAATGTGAGGCTGGGTGAACACAGCAGGCCAAGCAGCATCTCAGGAGCACAAAAGCTGACGTTTCGGGCCTAGACCCTTCATCAGAGAGGGGGATGGGGTGAGGGTTCTGGAATAAATAGGGAGAGAGGGGGAGGCGGACCGAAGATGGAGAGAAGATAGGTGGAGAGAGTATAGGTGGGGAGGTAGGGAGGGGATAGGTCAGTCCAGGGAAGACGGACAGATCAAGGAGGTGGGATGAGGTTAGTAGGTAGGAGATGGGGGTGCGGCTTGGGGTGGGGGGAAGGGATGGGTGAGAGGAAGAACCGGTTAGGGAGGCAGAGACAGGTTGGACTGGTTTTGGGATGCAGTGGGTGGAGGGAAAGAGCTGGGCTGGTTGTGTGGTGCAGTGGGGGGAGGGGACGAACTGGGTTGGTTTAGGGATGTGGTGGGGGAAGGGGAGATTTAAGATTCATTTGATCAAATTTGTCTCAGATTCATTCTCTAAGTGATATAAAACCCCACTAGTTCACTAATATTCTTTCAGCAAGGAAATCCAGCGTCCTTACCCACCTGGCCTACACGTAACTCCAAACTCACAGGAATGCTGTTTACTATTTACTGCCTTCTGAAATGACTCAGAGAGCCACTCAGCTTAAGGGCAAGTAGGGATGTACAAAAATGCTGGCCTTACCAGTCATGCCCACATGCTGTGTAAGAATAATAATACAAATTTTCCCTGGTGCCAGAGCAGTTAACTTGATACAAGATAATAGATGTAACTTAATAAAAGTTATTTCCAAAGAAATTGACACACAGTTCTACATACAAAAAGCCATCACCCTGAATGCACTTTTTAAGACTGATGAGATCACAGCTTATGGATTTCTGTTGTAAATGCAGGAGGTCCTAGATTTATGAACACTTGTACTTACAAAAGCATTCTCTTACAAGAGTGTAACTTTAAAGATCTGACATAGAAACATTTCCTCTACTTATGATCAGCTCCTTTATATTGTCCTGCACTGTGTTTCGACTTGCGCACAAACTAACTTGTGAACATACTCCAAAATAGAACCTGTTTGCAACCCAGGGACTATCTGTACACAAAGTTAGAACATTTTACTTAGGCAGTTTCAACTCAATTTACTGCATCTCTGCATTTATGCTCAGGTGTAAATGTAACAAGTTAAGGTGTTGATTACAGTACAATCCACTGCATTTATCCCTTGTATCGTAGCTCCTGATGAATTCATGCAACCCTAAATAAGACATTCCAGACTTATTTATAAGGGAATTCCTACTTCAATGTTTGGAAGTTGTCTTGGATCTCTGTTAGTTCAGCATTCTATTTTTGACAGGTTTAGAAATCATCCTGTGAAGCCTCCCTTTCCCCCTCATCCCTTTTGCAAACTTCTTCTTGATCCCAGAAACCTCTCTCAGCCCTTTCTCCAGTCTATCAACTTGCAGCTTCTTTCCCCAGTCCACTCTTGCAGCTTCCTTCTCCCTCTCAAACCTCTTACAACTCCTGTTTCCACACCAATCCTACTTGCAGCCTCCTTTTCCCATCCACATCCTCCTACAGCCTACATTTCCTTTCCCCTCTTGAATCCTGCTTATCCAAACCCAAACTCTTGGAAGCCACCTCCTCCTCTGGATGGCACCCTGCCCATTGGTCCAGCAGATGGAACTCTGGGATCTGGCGGAAGGTCTGATATTCAGTCAATGGCAACTCTTGTTTATTCACCTTCCCTAGGACCTTGAGCTAGTGGACTCAGCTCTCACCCTCTGGACCTTGGCTCACTGATGATCGTATATTCTTCAGCACCATCCGTGATCCATAGACACTGAAGTAGTTAGTCCCACATGTCCAAATTCAACAAGATGTTCATACAAGAATAATGGTTATCAATCCCTACAGTATGGAAAGAGGCCATTCAGTTTACAATGATCATCTGAAGACCATCCCACCCAGACTTAACCTCCTACCCTATCCCGGTAACCCGACATTTCCCATGGCTAATCCACCTAGCCTGCACATCCCTGGATGCTATGTGGCAATTTAGCACGGTCAATCCACCTAAATGGTACATCTTTGGACTGTGGGAGAAAATCAGAGCACCCAGAGGAAACCCATGCAGATGCAGGGACAATGTGTTAACTCTGCCTAGATTGTCGCCCGAGCCTGGAATCAAACCCGGGTCCCTGATGCTATGAGATAGCAGTGCCAACCTCTCAGCCACCATGCTGCACCTCTTCAATCTCTACGCATGGGTTGACAAGTGACAAGTAATATTTAGGGCACACCAGTGCTGGGCAATGACCAACTCCAACAAGAGCAAATCTAATATTCTCCCTTGACATTCAAAGGCATTACCTTTGCTGAATCCCCACTAGCAAAATGCTGGTATTTACAAATAGCAGGCCATTTAAATACAGTGCCTATGAGAGCAGAGCAGGTAATTCACCTCCCATGGGTTTCAAGGAAAAGTTGGGAGTCTGATGGAATCCTCTCCACTTGCCTGGATGGATGCGGCTCCAACAACATGTTACAGTTGTATAGGATTTTGGTTTGACCACATTTGGAATGCTGCGTAGAATTCTGGTTCCCACATTATCAAAAGGATGTGGATGCTTTGGAGATGGTGCAGAGGAGGTTCACCAGGATGTTGCCTGGTATGGAGGGTGCTAGCTATGATGAGAGGTTGAGTAGATCAGGATTATTTACATTAGGAAGACGGAGGTTGAGGGGGGATCTGATTGATGTCTACAAAATCATGAGAGGTTTAGATAGGGTGGATAGCAAAAAGCTTTTTCCCAGAGTGGGGGACTCAATTACTAGGGGTCATGATTTCAAGGTGAGAGGGGAAAAGTTTAAGGGATATATGCATAGAAAATTCTTTATGCAGAGGGTGGTGGGTGCCTGGAACGCGTTGTCGGCGGAGGTGGTAAAGGCGGGCACGATAGCATCATTTAAGATGTATCTAGACAGATACACAAATGGACAGGGAGCAGAGGGATACAAATCCTTGGAAAGTGGGTGACAGGTTTAGATAGAGGATCTGGATTGGCGCAGGCTTGGAGGGCCGAAGGGCCTATTCCTGTGCTGTAATTTTCTTTGTTCTTTGTCCTAACGCTCAAGAAGTTTGGCACCATCTGGAACAAAGCAGCCCGCGTATGTGGCACCACATCCACAAGCATCCATTCCCTCCACCAGTGAAGCTCAGTAGCAGCAGTGTGTACTGTCTACAGGGTGCACTGCAGAAATTCACCAAAGATCCTTAGACAGCACCTTCCTGACACAATGACCACTACAATCTAGAAGGACAAGGGCAGCATGTATAAGAGGGCATCACCACCTGCAACGTCCTCTCCAAACTGCCCCCAAATTCTGAATTGAAAATTAATAACCATTCCTTCACTGTTGCTGCTTCAAAATGTTGGAACTCCCTACTTAACACCATTGTAGTGTAGGTCTACCTACACTACATGGACTGCAGTGGTTCAGGAAGGTAACTCACTACCAAGGGCAATTATGGATGGACAGTAAATGCCAGCCTAGACAGGGAAGCCTATATTCTGCTGAATGAATTAAAATACACAGATGAGCATGGCAAATTTACCTTCCCTACAAGGTATTAGTTCATCAGATGGGGTTTTGGATATCTTTATTTTCCATATTTACGAGGTGAATTCAAATTCCACCAGTTGTCGTTGTGGAATTTTAACCTGTATCTCCAAATCATTAACCTGAGGCCCTTCATGAATAAGCCAGTGACATTTCTGTGACACCACCATCTATCCCCAAACTAAGCAGCATGGTCCTGTAGTTCCCTGTTCGCACTCAAGCTTCACCACTACCACTCTCGTCATGCCATTGTTGGTGATCCTTAGCCAGCTGCCGAGGTCTCTAAGTATCCATCCATTGAGTCCTTAAGGTCCAAAGCAATTTGATGTCAACTTTCAAGGTGTTCTATAATCTTGACCAGTGAAAGTCAGCTATCATCTGCCAGTCATGCAGCATCTACTGAGATAGCATAGCATAGGAGCACTGGACCATGCAAGGGCATCTGTAGCACAGGTACTTATGGAATGTACAAGATCACTTTTTCTATGTTATTTACATTCGCTTGTATAAAGCCGTTGTGTTAAGATCACTGGTGCGGACTTTTATCAGAACACTTCAAAATGACATATCTGAAATGGATGAATTATAAGCAGATGATGAGTCCATGTTGGGGGGATGAAGGTGTTTGGTCAATGAAAGTGAAGTCACGCAGTGCTGTTCTTCTCTCTCTGTTCAGATGCAGCTGGTCTCCACTTTATTTTACTTCAACCTCCTTCTGAGGTGACCTCCTTATCCAAAGAAGGTGGTTGCTGGGCACTCACTATTGTGCTGCCTAGAGGAAACGATATATGCCACACACTTGGGAACTGTCTCAAGCATGTTTACAGACAATTCCCACCAAGCAATCAAGGTACAATCTGTTGTAGGAGACCATGGTTCTCATTGAAAAATCCTTGATCTCTCATGGGCAAATGATGATGGTAGGGGGTCAACACATCCAGTGACGAAGGTGCATGCTTTATCTCAAAGAAGTCTGTTGAGTGTCATGGAGACCCAAAGATGGTGGTGAATACAAACTACTGCAGGATAAAAGCAAGTTGCACTGTGAGTAAGATAATAAAATGTGAGGCTGGATGAACACAGCAGGCCCAGCTGCTGGGCCTGCTAGGTTCATCCAGCCTCACATTTTATTATCTTGGATTCTCCAGCATCTGCAGTTCCCATTATCACTGCACTGTGAGTATACAAGACACTCACCAATACCAAATGTTACACAATGACTGATAGCTCTTGTGGTTGCAGTATCGCTCCCTGTTGTGGTGAAGGGCCTGCCAAGCTGTGTGAACATTCAATGCTGCTCTAGACAAACAGGTAGCCTCCTGTCCTGGAAAACTCACTAACCTCCCACACTGATCCTCCCTCTTCAGGGAAAATAGATTTTCTCTCGTCCTGCACAATCCTCTGTCATCTCCCTGACTCATCTCTGTAAGGCAAACCACTAAACATTGCTCATATTGCCAGCTGCCATCTGGAAGACACTGGTTGTGAAGAAGGAAAGGGTGATGATGATTTTCGCTTGCACTGGGAGAGAAGCCCTCACCTTGATTTGCTACTCTAGACTGTTGAGAAGGAGGTAGCAAAATTTTGTCAATGTCCCTTTGGTAAAGCAAAATATCCAGATACCTTGCTTCTGGCTGATCGCAAGATGAGAGTTCGTTCTTGGAAGATCCTCTTGGGCTTTTCTTCTCTTCTCATAAAGGTTCTTTTCTCCACCTCCTCCTCTGTCTATCCTGCTCCTGCTACAGAGTAAGTGACACTGCAACTACTGTCCATGTGCTTAAGCAACATTATACAATTGCCTTAGCTTTTCTGCAGTTCACTACAAAGCTTGTACCAACATTTTGTGTCACTGGTAGACAGGGTGGTGAAGAAGGCATTATGCATGTTTGCCTGCATAGCTCAGACTTTTGGTGTAGGAGTTGGTACATCACGTTGAGGTTGTACAGGATGCTGGCGAGGCTTCTTCTGGAATACTGCATGTGGTTCTGGTTGCCGTGTCACAGTGAGGATATTATTAAATTGGAGAGGGTTCAGAAAAGATTTGCCAGGATGTTGCCAGTAATGGAGGATTGAGTTGTAAAAATAGACTGGGATTTTTCTGACTGAAGTGTACGAGTTTGAGGGGCTGACTTTATAGAAGTTTACAAAATCATGAGGGGCAAAGATAAGGCGAGTTGCAAAGGTGGGAGAATCCAAAACTAGGGTGCTTATTTTTAAAGTGAGAGGAGAAAGATTTGAAAAGGACACAAGGGGCAACTTTTTTATGCAGAGTGGTTAATGTTTGCAATGAACAACTGGAGGAAAGGCTGGATGCAGGTAGTGTTAAAACATTTAAAAAACATTTGGATAAATACATGAATAGGAAAGGTTTGAAGGGATATGGGCCAAACGCGGGAAGATGGGACTGGTTTAGTTTGGGAACATGGTTGTTGTGGACTAGTTGGACCAGAAGGGTCTGTTTCCATGCTGTATGACTCCATGACAAATAAGTCAATGTGATTCTCTTTCCCAAGAGGAACGAAGACAATGAGTGGCCCTTTAAGTATTCCAAGATCAGGGGCCACCTTATTTGCTAACGCTTTTGCTTTCAGGAGTGGGTAAGTAATGCAATCACTGCATATGCACTGACCAATTTTTCCTTTAGAATGGCTTGTTGATTTTTGCGACAGTGAATGGATAGATGAGGGAAGTTAATGTTGTTGCTGTGTAGCTTATAGATGGTACACATTGCAGTGACAATAGCAGAGACTGGATGTTTAAGTAGGTGATGGGGTCCCTAACGAAACTTTGTCCTGGATCATGTCAAACTTCTTGAGTGGGCTACGTCTCAAAAGCTAGCTACAAAATTGTTCTCCTCCTTGCCCCAACTTAAAATTACGCTCACCATCTTGGACTTAACTGTTACCCCCAAGGTGAATCTCTAGGACCATTACTGCTATACTTACCTCATTAGAATAAACAAATGAGGTTGGCGCACTAATATTGCATGTTCCCTCTTTGATATGCACAAAGGTCAAAATTTTGGAGAGATACAATTCCTGCATTTGTAATACAAATTTGCGTATCCCAGCGATTTTAATAACTATGAAGTAAAACAACAATTTCT
The DNA here is from genome assembly GCF_030684315.1 of Stegostoma tigrinum. Classification (NCBI taxonomy): domain Eukaryota; kingdom Metazoa; phylum Chordata; class Chondrichthyes; order Orectolobiformes; family Stegostomatidae; genus Stegostoma; species Stegostoma tigrinum. The sequence goes on from NC_081357.1 coordinate 41,342,384, forward strand.
TGATAAAAAAGATTTATATCCTCAGAAAATGAAGGTACACATAAATCACAAACATAGCACTATTCCACAAAACATGAATATATAATAGAAATGTGGAGAGTGTTTTAAACATTTTGTGATATTTTCCTAAGTTTGTAGGAGTCAGATGTTCTTAAATACATAGCACAAGTTTCTGAATCCTGACTGACATTTTGGGGGAGGGGATGAACGGTGGGAAAGATATAAAGATTCATTAATTCCCTCTTGGCTTAAAGGACAGGAAAAGCAGTTTATAAACATTACAGAATTTTCAACACTCCAGCTGTGGTGGCTTATTCTTGTCAATCAGACATGGGACAATGTGGACTCAGGGTGGTAATGAAAATCAAATGGAACTGAGTTTAACTGAGAGGCCACGTCTAGCAGTGCCATCCCTCTGAGGTATCCAAATGCAATTCCTTGTTACATAGTGAAACTTTAAACCAGAACTCTCCAGACCGATCAGTGAGTGAACAGCAGAATCAGATTGGGATGCTTGGAACCCCAAAATATTTAATCTCTGTGTTGATTAATTTTTTAAAACATTATAAGTTAAAAGACTTGTTACGTCCTCTCCTCTTAACCCCAAAGCTACTCATTAAGAAGAAAGGCATAACCACATTTTGCTCTTAAGTATCTCCCAGTTCAAACTTGCAACCATTTGTTAGGATGTTTACAAGAATGGTTTGATTTTCTTTCACTGTCTCTGGTGATCAGTCCATGGCAGAATAATTTATTAAAACCAGTAATCTTGTTCCTCACCCACCAGAGCAACACCATCTCACCCCCTTTCTCTGTGCTTCCTTCATGATGAAACCCATGAAAGGAGGGGTCTACTATAGCAAATCAGGTATGACAATCCTTAACATTCCTAATATAATCCCATTTTAGAAAGATTTCACTGTTTAATTCATTTACAACAGATGATGTTTTATTCCCAGCTGCAGTTTCGCAAGTGTTTTTTTTGTGAAATACTGCAGGGGGGAAAAAAATATTTTTGTAGATCAACAAAATTTTTGGATTTAGAGACTGTTGCAATTTTAAATTACTTAAGGAGTGTCACTGCTTATTCAGCATGATATTCTCATTTTGCTTTCTTTTAATCCTGTATCTGACACAACTGAGGTAGCTCATGCAAGGAGACTATTAATGGGTTTAATACATGGAATAATTATTTGGTCTCTTTTGGATCATTAATTTTACTTCATCCTCCGCTGATGATCATAAATCAAAATGGGATCTCCTGATTTGATCCCTGAGGATGTTGGTTGGAATTTTTCAGTGGACATGATGCACACCTATGTGAAAACCATTAGAAACTGGAGAAAGTGCTTCAAAACAATAGTTACAAGTTATGCTTTGCTACTATTATAGAAAGCAGACATAAGGCCCTAGCTTGGTAATGTGAGGAACTTCTACATATAAAACTCCCTAAGGAGTTATAGTATTGACTAATGGGCATAGCGAATGGAAAAACAGCTGAAAAGAAAAATAGAATTCAGGTTTTTAATCTCGAGTTCAAATAATGTCTTTTCTTAAAAATATCTGCAATATTAATTACAATCTTCAGTACAAATGTTAAATTGCTGCACTCTGAACAGCAAGCTGATATTTGCAAAGAGCATCACACAATGATCTGAAATCCCTGTATGAGGCCCATTTCTTGCACACATTAATACAGATGTAACTGTACCCGTAGTAGCGCAGTAATGGGTTTATTTAGCTTATCTCAAATTCAACCATGGAAAATTGTGAATTGAATTCACTTAATCTGGTAATTTGTGGGCTGGCATGAGAAACAAGGGCCATGAAAGGAGACATGTTGCCAAAACACCCAATCAGTTCACTAATGTTCTTCAGTGCAGGCAACATGCCAAACTACCCTGTCCAATTACATGTGATTCAGCTCCTAGTAACTGACCTTCAGAGCTTTCTGAAGTCCTGAAAAGCCATTTGAACATCATCATTATACCTATCTGTGGTTTCACCATTCCTCACACCTCAAGAACAAGAAGAAATTGTGAAGAAGGCTCAATTCACTTGCAAATGTACTGTTTTAATGTTTTCTATCGGTCAGACAATATGCCAATACTAATGCTCTGAGAGTTATTCAGGCTGCTGTTAATGACCCTTTTTTATGGCTCAAAATTCTTCAACTTGGGCGGCACGGTGGCTCAGTGGTTAGCATGTCTGGCATGTCTAGCCCAATGTCTAGCCCAATGTCTAGCATTGAAAAGTAGTCTCAGTAATGATTGTCACAAATCCCCATCTTGTTCATTCATCATTTATAAAATCAATAAATCCCACAATGCAAAAGCAGGCCATTTGGCCCATCATGTCAGCACTGACTCTCCAAAGAGCATTCCACCCAAACCCCACCTACTTACCCTATTCCTATAACCCTGCATTTCCCATGGCAAATCCACCTAATCTACACATCCCTGGACACAACAGGCAATTTAGCATGGCCAATTCACCTAACCTGCACATCTTTGGACTGTGGGAGGAAACTGGGGCACCCAGAGGAAACCTACGCAGGCATGGGGAGAATGTGCAAACTGCACATAGGGTAAGTTATCTGCTGTTATAACTGGGTCTGATCTACATATTCTTCAAGACCCACCAAAATGTGGCTAGCTCAGCAGGTCCGGCAACATTTATGAAGGAATAAACAGAGTTAACATTTCGGGCCCAGTGACCTTTTCTCACAACTGCTCCCGATTTACAGCATCCGCAGTTCTTTTGGTTTTCAAAATGTGGTTTACTCTGAAATGGCTGAGCAACCCGATCAGCTTAAGGGCAATTAGGGATGGATAACAAATGCAAGTGTGGACTGAAATACCTACACCCCATGCAAGAATATTAGATTTACTTTTAAGTGCTGAATTTTAGCCTTTCGTGCCCTTTATACTTTGAACTAAGGTAAAAGAAATGTTTGTACATCGTCAGTGGGGCTGATGTCTCCAAACACTCGTTTTTACAGGTAGGGGGCATTATAGCTGGAAAGTTAGTACTTTACATCCTGATCTGTTATACTTTATTAAAAGATCTATTTTCACAGTTTTTACTTGCATTTTAAGGAACATGAAGATGATTGGTTCACAGTGAAACAATGAATTGTCCAAGCCAAAGAAGAAAATGTCTCCCACTTACAATGGCAAAAGCACATCCAAAACAAATTCTGGACGTGTGCACGTCATGAGTTTGGAATTTCCTGGCACTGATACCAAGTCATTAACTTCAAGAAATGTAAAATTGGATTAGACTGGAGTTCCAAACTGTCCCTCAGATAATCCATTTCTCTGCACCCACCACCGTTCAAATGACTGGCAGCAGACGTGCACTTATTAAAGCAACATTCCATTCTATTTAAACATAATTATATAATTAATTCCAAAACAGCAGGGAATAATCACTCATGATCTTGACTATATTTCATAGATGCAACATACTAACTGCCAGGACTAGTACAATTTTTTTTCAAGTCTGTACTTCAGAATAAGAAATGAGCCAAAAGCTCTTTTCCTTTCCAAATGCTCCAGACTCTCAAAATGGGGTAAATTTCCTGATCTAATCAATTATTTACAAATTGACCAAGCATGTTAAGATTCCAGCCATCCAAAGCAGGCAATAGGATTAAAAATTGCTTGCATTTATTTATAAATGTAGAATCAAAGCTTACCCCTCATGCTTCTAGTATACGGCCAAAAGACATAAACCCAAACCGTTCACCCTTTCCTCAGAAAACAACATTCATCTTAGGAATCAGCTAAGTGAATATTTGCTGAACTATTTCTAATGCAAGCTTCTTCTGGAACTCCATTTTTTTAATAGTTTACAAACCTGAAAGTGATTCATTTTTCTGGAGTTTCTGTTTCCTGTAGGTTAGCCAATCCTCTATCTATCCTAAAATGCCAACACCCACACCATGAGTTCTTACTTTGTGCAGTAACATTTTATAACATCTTTTTGAATGCCTTTTGAAAATACAAATACACCACATCTACTAATTCCCCTCTTTCACCAAATCTTGCTGACCCTCTTGATTTTATTGTGATATTCTAAAAGCTTTGCTTCTATCTCCTTAATAATGCGTTCTAGCATTTTCCCAATGTCAACTATTGCACTCACTGGGCCATGGTTTTGTGCTTTCAGTCTCATGCTTTTTTTGAACAGTGGTGTTACATTTGTAGCTTTCCAGTCCACTAGAACTTCCCGGAATTCAGATTACAACCAATGCTTCCACTATCTCTGCACCATTTTAACTAAGGGCATAGAATTCAAGTCAACAGGATTTGTCAGGCTTCAGTTCCATCATATTTTTCAAATATATTTACAGTGTCCATGGTTGTTTTCAGTTTCTTTATTTCTCGTAGCCTCTGTTTTTCTACTTTTCCATGGATATGTTTTGTCTTCTACTGTGAAGATAGATACAAAATATTTGTGCAAACTTTCTACCATTTCCTTGATTCTTATGGCTAATACCCCAGTCTCACCCTCTAAAGAACTATTGCTCATTTTTGCTTCCTCTTTGTTATTTATTAGCTTTTATTTTTTTCTTATGCATCTTGATCATTTTCTTTCTTACTCCAATCTATCCCTCACTTTTTTTCAGTCATATTTTGTTGATTTCTAATGATCTCATTCTTCTGCTCTATCACAGGCCTTTCCAGAACAGTACATAGCTTTTTCAACTTGATATCATGCTTAATGTCATTAATTAGTCATGATGGTTCATCCTTCTCATAGCATCCCAGTGGAATATATCTTTGAAGGAAATTATGAAATATCTCCTTCACTGTGTACTACTGCTACATTACCATATTACCTTGAACATAATTTGCAATGCCACTTTGCTCAACAAAGCCTCCATGCCTTTTTAATTATCTACATTTATGTTTGAGAAACTAGTTTTAGCCTAGTGCAAACATTCAAATTAAATATTTATTCAATTGTGATCTCATTGCTGGATTATGGAAAATTCTTGAATTCTCAAGTAAAACAAGGCTATCTTGTGGTTACAAATCCGTTATAATAAAGACACATGACTAATTTAGAATTGTTTTATTAGCTACCTTACAAAGCTCAGAATGTTAAAGTAGTTAATCTGTCAAGTTATGATAACTCTTAATTAAAAGATTTTTTACTACAAGGTCATTACCTAATTCTTTCTCACTGCACATTACCAGACCCAAAATAGTCTGTTCTCTTGCAGGTTCCAGAACATATTGCTTCAAGCAAAGCTTTTAGAATATGACGATAAAATCAACAGGGTCAGCAAAACACTCTACAAACTCATTCTCCAGGCTATCTTTGCCAACTTGATTCGTCCCATCTACATAACGATTAAAATCTCCCATGTTTATTGCCGTATTTTCCTTATACCCCCATTATTTATTGATTTATACTCCACCGCACAGTGTAACTAGTGTTAGGGGGTTATAAACCATTCCCACTGTGAATTAGAGATAATGGGGACTGCAGATGCTGGAGATTCCAAGATAATAAAATGTGAGGCTGGATGAACACAGCAGGCCAAGCAGCATCTCAGGAGCACAAAAGCTGACGTTTCGGGCCTAGACCCTTCATCAGAGAGGGGGATGGGGGGAGGGAACTGGAATAAATAGGGAGAGAGGGGGAGGCGGACCGAAGATGGAGAGTAAAGAAGATAGGTGGAGAGAGTGTAGGTGGGGAGGTAGGGAGGGGATAGGTCAGTCCAGGGAAGATGGACAGGTCAAGGAGGTGGGATGAGGTTAGTAGGTAGCGGGGGGTGCGGCTTGGGGTGGGAGGAAGGGATGGGTGAGAGGAAGAACCGGTTAGGGAGGCAGAGACCGGTTGGACTGGTTTTGGGATGCAGTGGGTGGGGGGGAAGAGCTGGGCTGGTTGTGTGGTGCAGTGGGGGGAGGGGATGAACTGGGCTGGTTGAGGGATGCAGTAGGGGAAGGGGAGATTTTGAAACTGGTGAAGTCCACATTGATACCATATGGCTGCAGGGTTCCCAGGCGGAATATGAGTTCCTGTTCCTGCAACCTTCGGGTGGCATCATTGTGGCAGTGCAGGAGGCCCATGATGGACATGTCATCAAGAGAATGGGAGGGGGAGTGGAAATGGTTTGCGACTGGGAGGTGCAGTTGTTTTTTGCGAACTGAGCGGAGGTGTTCTGCAAAGCGGTCCCCAAGCCTCCGCTTGGTTTCCCCAATGTAGAGGAAGCCGCACTGGGTACAGTGGATGCAGTATACCACATTGGTAGATGTGCAGGTGAACCTCTGCTTGATGTGGAATGTCATCCCACTGTGAATTATGTTGTTTTGTATTTCTTAACTCCAACCAAAATTATTCTACATTTTGATTCTCTGAGCCAAGTTCATTTCTCACTACCAGAATGCCCATTCATGGGTGATCTTTGGTAAGCCTACGAAAGTGGCTCGAGATAGGAAGCATGAACAGCTAAGGACGAAATCTCCTTTAATTTCATTTGCCACTTCCTGTATTTCTGAAATGTCAAATATCCTTGAATGACGGTGCGGTGCTGCTTGACTGAAGCGTCTGGAAAGGATTTGCAGATGGGAAACTCCAAATAGAGATCTGACAATCGCTCCTTTCACCAGGATATGAACGTTATTGCCCTTTGACTATGGAAGGATCTTCATTCACATTTCCAGTCTGTGGGAAAAGATTTCAGAGCTTGGTTGCAGGATGGCATCTGCAGTGGCAAGGTTCCCAGCGCAGACTCATGGTGGCATTGCTGGTGAGTTTGTTGACCCAGCAGCAGCAGAGGGAGGCAAATTTGGATTCAGCATGGAACCTGGTATCATCGATGGCGGCTACTTTGGCACAGTGGGCCCAGTGTCGAGTACGAGCCCAGTTTGGGACTTGGCAGCTTTGGCGATGGCTGCATTGATCTGGTCAGCCTAGCGCAGACCCATGGTGGCAGCGGCATTAGTGGAGGTGAGATGGCACTGAAGAATGGAGACTCTGTTCCAGCGGTGGCGGCTGCGTGGCGAAGGGGCTTGAGGCCGGCCGACTGTTTTGTGCTGGTGACAGTCTCGGCATTGGGGTGGAGGAGCCTGGAGCCAGGCCCATGCCTTAGCACTTAGCAAGAAGGGATGTAAAACCGAACTTTCAACTTTATTCCTTATTTCTTGTTTATATCAGTTTATTTTCTGTGTTTTAAGATGGTGCAGGAGAATGGAGACATTACACAACACTTTTCACTTGATACTTGTAACAAATACACATGATAGTAAATAAATCAATGGAAATGAATATTTATGTCCCACATGTGGTCACTTTGCAATCATATCCCCATTATAGCTGTATCATTTGAGCTATCAATTCATCCATCTTGTTACAAAAGCTGTATGCATTAAGATAAAGAGCCCTTAATTCTGGCCATTTACAATTACTTTCCACTTTGATCTTATTTCCTGGTGTATTTTATGTTTACCTGACGTCTTTTCTGGTTGCACTCTGCTTACCATTATTGCAGAGCTACCCTCCACTATTTCCTTGTCATTTTTCTTTTAATTTTTCAAATCTCCCTCAATACAAACGCTTATTCCATTTACAAAGCTCTCCAAGGCACTACAGATATGAATTACCAGTACACTGGTTTCAGCATTAGTTAGGTTAAGGCTGTTCCAAAGATCAAGAAACCTCTTTCCTCCACACTGGCACCCATACTCCATGAATCTAAACCTAGTTTTCCATCCATGAACTTTATTATTCTACAGCAGTTTGGTCATTGGTCAGGTAGTATTCCAGACATTATCACCATTACAGCCTGCTCTCTAATCTAGTTTCCTAGATGCTTCTACTCACTCAACTCCTGCTTTCATGATTAAGAAGAACTGCCACTTCAGTGTACATATCTAGTTTTATCAATATCACTGGTAACCACATGGACCAAGACAACTGAATCTTTTCCTTTCTGCTTGATGTTCCTCTCAGCCTTGGGAGATGTCCTTAATCCTGGTATGGGGCAAGGAACACAGTCTTCAGGACTCATGTTCTTGTTTGTAGAGTACTGTGTCTATCCTCATAATTATACTGACACCTATGTATTCCCACACTTCAATGGCCCATTACACTGTGGTGCTATGGTGAATATGCCCAACCTCCCTGTTGTCCCTGCTGTGATCCAGCTATGAGAACATTAAATCTTTGGAACAACTGCAAAGGCTGAGGATATTCCATTGTCACTTATGAATCACCATATCTGTCACCCTTACATTTATACCCCCAGGTCCATTATGTAATTGTACCACCACAAAGAAACACTGCCAGAGGATTTTAAACAGGAGCGTACAGTGGCAGAGGATTCCAGTAGAATGGTTTAACCTAATTTTGGGTTGTACTTTTCTCAAACATTTTTGAACAGCATGTGTTTGCTGCTGTAATTTTGTTCCGTTGTGCTGATGTAACAGGAGAAAAAAAGTCTGGTGCATACACCAAATTTTCATTAGCACATTGACATGAATTGAAAATTGTTAGTGAAACAGATTGACTAGATTTTCGTACATGTTTTGTCACTGGAGACTTGTAAATTGCTTCATTGCAATGACTGCTAATTCAAATGAGATGAGCGAGACCTCAAAGACTATTATGCTATCCAAACCTTCCATCAGTAACTGCTAATGACAGTATACATCCAAGTCTATCTAAATTGCACATATACTGAATGGATTGGCAAATGGGTCTGTAATTACTGAGCAATTAATCTTCAAATTATTGGTCAACGTTAATCTGCAACGAAGTTTCAGTCCTTAGAAGGTTGGTCTGATACATGGTCCTGTGGGTTGCAGAATACAAAGCAGAACTAATGTCACATTTTAAAATATTGAGGAATTCTAATGTCTTTATTTGCTCAAATAACATGTTTTGATACAAAAGGTGACGTTAGATGTTGCATCTCAGCATTTTATAAAGTCATTGAGCAAATTTTCTAATGATATAATCCTTGACAAAAAGCATATCACAATTGATACTTAAGGCATGCAGAAACCTGCTTTGATCCATAAAGGCCACATAAAGGGACACACACTATGTCTTAAAAACCATGCAAGAAAGGAAAGCAATTAACCACCACCTTAAAATTAAGATAAAATCTATGATCTAATGAGGTTCATTACATTAATTCTAGTTCACAAAGCAACTTGTTCAGATGCTGTCTCATCATGCTCTACAAGCTAATACATTAATGCACACTTGGAAAAATCTTTTCCAACATCACATATATTCAAACAAAGCAAAGCCCAGAGTAATAAATCTAAATGGTGCACCAACAATATTTAGCAGACTTGTTACCTTTTTTGCTGCCTGTTCTTCTTCTACACCATCCCCAATAACAACATATACTACTTTTCTGCCAAACCTTTGCATAATTCGTTCAAAGCAACTTTCTTTGCCTGGAAGATAAATGAGGAAGAGTTCAGGGTGAATTTACCTGAGTAGCGGCATGCTCTTCATCTCGGGCATCTCCAATGACAACATAAGTAACTTTAGTGCCAAATTTGGACACTATACGCTGAAAACAGCTTTCTTTGCCTGAAAAACAATGCATGGCTCAGCCTTTCAATCTGTTTTACTGTACTGTATATCATTAAAATCTGCCTTTTGGGAACATGCTCATATTACCTTTGGGCAAAAATATCAAGAATAATAGGTTACTCTATTCCTTTATTCACTTGAATCAGACGGTTGTTATAGGTTTCATCGTTCTCAAACCAAAAGTAATGGTGTACCTCAATCTGTCACCTGTCACTATTTTTTCACTTCTCTAACAGATCACAGACTGTCTGAAGGCATATCTTTTCCCCATAAAGGACCTTCCACCCAACAGTTAATAGCATGTAGGCTGGCAATTTCAAAAGCTGGGCTTCTCAGTGTTTAAAATTTTCCTATTTGTTTTCTCTCCGTCTTCCTAAAGGTACTGACACATGCCGGGTCACAAATGCTGTCACTGGCATTTTTTTTTGTCTAAATAGTTATTCTCCTTTGTGGATTGACAGTAGATGCTGGGAGAGAGATGCATGACAGTTGGTTCCAGTTTTCACCTGACATTGACACACCCGAGATACAGTCGGCTTTTGATGATCATGCATTTTGGGCAAGAGGGAATCAACACTCCATTTTACACCAGCTAATTTTCATTTCAATTCACTTTATACCATCGAATGTACTTACAGCATGCTGGGGCCACTAACAGAAACATGATGGTAGGTCTCAGGAAGTCGTGGTGAAGGCTCCGTGCTTTTTGAATATAAAGTAGTGACTCTTATAACAGATGTCGCTCCCTCTAGTTTTGCCAAACATATTTCGTAGTTTTATTTGTTAAAATTTGCATGGAATATCAGTAGTAACCTCTTGATATTTCTGAATTGGAAGAATTTCTGACCGTTGAATTTGGTTTCCACAATATTACTATTTTAAATTCTGTGCTTACTTTTTGAGCACTTTTTTTTGGAGGTCAGTATATAAATTTCTTGTGGAGATTTTGTGGACAGAACATTGATCTCCAAGTGGGACTTTGTTGCAGTGGAGTTATGTTTCTTATCCATAAAATGGGTGCAGCAAAGTGTAATTTTTCCCTCAACTTATATCTCTTTGCAGGCTTCATAGAACTGAAATTCTTTTAATATCGTCTTAATAACCTTTTACATTTTAAAAATATTTTTAAAATTCGTAGTATTAAGGCTAAATATGCAATGATCCTGCAAACTCAGTAAGTTCCACAGCAGTAACAACTTAACAATCACACATCAATTCCTCACACAGTTATAGTATTATGGTTAGCTCAGTTGGCTGGACATTTGGTTTCTGATGCAAAGTGATACCAACCGTATGGGTTCAATTTGTATATGGACTGAGGTTATTTTGAAGAAGTCTCCTGCTCAACCTCTCCTCTTGTGTGAGGCATGGTGACCCTCAGGTCAAACTACCACCAGTCTCTCTCTGATGGGAGAGCGGCTCTATGGGAGAGTAAGACTGTGGTGACTTTACCTTTATCTTAATGATCAAAACATAGTAGGAATTCAAATTTGGCTTCAGTGGGAGCACATCAGGTGTCAAACCTGTGTCCTCAACTTAAATAAATGTAATTTCAGAGGTATGAAGAAAGAGTTGTCTAAGACAGACAGGGAAAATAAACTAAAGGTAACATCAGTGCATGAGCATTTAGCCTAACATCAGTCACTAGGAAAATGCTCAAGATCAGTACTAAGGAAGAAATATCAGGCTATTTAGATATGGGATGAATGGTTCAAGAAGGCAGCTCATAATCATTTTCTCAAGGACAAGTAGGGACAGGCAATAAATGGTGGTCCGTGAATGAATTAAAAGCTTAACATGATCAGAGTTAACATGGCTTTGTAAAAAGGAAATCATGCCTAACAAATTTATTAAGAGTTCTTTGAGGATTTAACAAACAGATTTGATAAAGGGGAACCGGGGTAGTGTATTTGGATTTACCAAAGGTGTTCAATAAAGCGTGCCATAAAAGCTTACTGCGCAGGATATGAACTCACCTTATTGTGGTTATTGTCTTAGTATAGATTGAAGATTGGTTAACACACAGATGACAAAGAGTCGGGACTACTGAGTCTTTTTCAGGTTGGAAAAATGTAAATAATAGAATGCCACAAAGATCTGTCCTAAGGCCTAAATTACTTAATATCTACCTAATGACTTGGAGGTAGCAGAGTGTAATGGTTCCAAATTTGCAGATGATACAAAAATAGGTGGGAGGACATTCTGATAATGACGTAAGGGAGCTGTAAGTGGATACAGATGGGTTGAGTTACGGGCTAAAAAACCTAGTCAATGGAAATTAATGGGTTTATGCACCTTGGTAGGAAGAATTAAATGGGAGAATGCTATTTATGTGGAGAGAGAATCCAAAAAATACAAAATGTTAGTATGCAGGTGCAGCAAGTAATTATAAAGGCCTTGATTACTTGGCTATTTGGAGCACAGAAACACGGAAGTTTTGTTATAACTGTACAGAGTAATGGAGAGCCAGCACCTGGATTACTGTGTACAATTTTGGACCCCATAGTTAAAAAAGGATATAATGGTATTGGAAGAAGTTCAAAAAAGATTCACTAGGCTGATCCCTGGGATGAAGGGGTTGTCTTATCAGGAACAGGTACACAGTCACTAGATGGGGATGGGGGGCTGCAGGTGCAAATATATCAAGGTCTGACATTGTTGAACATAATGTCAAGTCCACAAGGTTGTAAAGTGTTTAAGGTGAAAGTGACGGATTGGTCCTCCAGTTTGTACTGGGCTTCAATTGAATACTGTATCAGTGATAATGGGAACTGCAGATGCTGGAGAATTCAAGATAACAAAGTGTGGAGCTGGATGAACACGGCAGGCCAAGCAGCATCTCAGGAGCACAAAAGCTGATGTTTCGGGCCTAGACCCTTTATCAGAGAGGATGAAGGGTCTAGGCCTGAAACGTCAGCTTTTGTGCTCCTGAGATGCTGCTTGGCCTGCTGTGTTCATCCAGCTCCACACTTTGTTATCTTCAATTGAATACTGCCTAGGATAGAAATGTGAGAATGAGCAAAATGGTATATTGAAATGGTTAGCACCAAATGTAAGGGTCATACTTGCGAAAGGAGCAATGTGTTATGCAAAGATGTCTCCAGCTTACGTATGTTCTACCCAGTGTAAAGGGATCGTGCTATCTATAGTGAATATAGTGGAATGCACTGAATAGAGTACTAGTAAACCACTGCTTCACCTGAAGGAATGCTTGGATCCTTGCACAGTGTGGAGGGGCAATACAATGGGCAAGTGTTGTAATTTTACGAGCAGCTACTCTGGGAGTGGGATGAGGGTCTGGGGCAATACTGAAGAGAATCAGGGCATCATGAAGGGAATGGTCCCTTTGGAATGCTGAGAGTGGAGGAGATGTATTTGGTGATGGCATCTTGATGGAAGTTGCAGAAATGGTGGAGGATGATCCTTTGAATGTGAAGGCTGATGGTGGGAAGAAGTGGAATCCTACTTTAGTTCTGGGAGGCAGGAGAAGGGATGAGGCGGGCATGTGGGAAATGGGTCAGATAGGATGTTGGTATAATTGGAATGGTTGTGATATAATGGGGGTAACTGAGAGCAAGAAAAGGAGACTTTACAAGAAGCAGATTGTGAGGAAGTTGAGATAGTTGTAGCAGTCAGTGGATTTGCTATGAATATTAGTAGACAACCTCAGGAGTGTTCATATGCATGGCAAACAGTCTCCCACTCATTCCTTTAACTGAATATGAATGATAAATAATGCAACAAGAACATAATTACTTACGCTCTAAAACAAGCCCTGTTCAAAATAATTTAAAATAAATAAATCAATTTCAAATACAGTCAGTAATGACTGAAAAAAACATGTTTACTTCTCATGGGATGTGGCCAGTGCTATTGCCCATCCCTAGTTTCTCTTGATAAGATGGTGGTGAGCTGCTGTTTTGAACCACTGCTGTCCTGTTAGGGAGGGAGTTTGAGGATTTTAACCCAGTGACAGTAAAGGAATGGGAACATAGCTCCAAGTCAGGTGTGTGGTTTGGAGAGAAGTATGCGGGTGGTGGTATTCCCATGCATGTGCTCCCCTTGT